>NC_142081.1:154176807-154489307 GCF_054644295.1 Miniopterus natalensis | reverse complement strand
ATAGAGATACTTTAGCCAATGGGATTGTCATGATTTTGTGGATGAGTGAGTGAGTTTTTTCTACATCAGGCAAAAGGATGAAGTTGGGGAAAGTTAGCAGACAGACTAAGGAAAAAATAATGTGAGCTAAAACAGGGAAAATCTGACTCTCACGGAAGGTAGATCTGATTATCCTTGTATGTAACCTCTCTCGGGGCCTGATGCAGTATCTTCCTCGTAGCAGGCGCGTATTTACGCTTGCAGAATGAACGGATGAAGGAAAGAAGGAGATGATAACAGTAACGATGGAGGGAGCTGGAAGGTTGCGTAAAAAATACTTAAAAATACCTCTAAGATGTTCTATCTGAAGTATAGTATGTTGGTCAGATTTATCTATTGTATTCAAAACAAACAAACAAACAAAAACCCCACAAAAAGTGTGAGACAACAAGCCAACAACAGGCGTTTTGGTTGCACAGTACGTCCTTTATCACAGCCCATAAAGTGGAGAGATGAGAAACCAGTGTTGTTGGAGCACACAAAGGAATGGCACACCTGTCAGCTCTGAGAGAGAGACCTGTGAAGTCAGCATGGTTTCTGGTAGAAGTCAAAAGGTGAACTCAGGGCCTAAACTGGAAAGACCATTAATCTTTAAAAAATGTCAAAATGGGAGGAGAGCCTCGACATAGAAGAGCCTTTAGCATTTGGTAAGGAGCAAACATTTATTATCTCTTGCTTTGCTTTATTTAGTTTCCCATTAAACACCAATAAGCCCCTCCGTTTACTATGAAAAGCCAAACCTATCACTCCTTCGCTTTTCCAAACACCTCTCAAGGGAGTGTTACCCACCCCCTGGTTGGGAACCATGGACAGTGTAAAAAACAGGATGAACTTTAATAGTTTGTCATCTTGAGAACGTGACTTAACCTCTTTGAGTTTCAGTTTGCCCATCTGTGAAAAGATTTGCTATGAGTATTAACACACAAAATGACTAGCACAGAACCTGACACATAGGAAGCACCTAGTAAATACCATTCATACATGAAAATAAAATTGGATGAACTATATTCAGAAGAAATCTAATGGCCAGGGCTCACAATCAAGAACTTCACACCCTTGACCTTCATGGATCTTGTAAGCATGAGTTTCTACTATTTTAAAGTGGAACAGAAGTCTGTAATACTTTGTAAGTAATTTGTCATTTTGCTGAGGAATGTGTTGGGATCATGTTTGGTGTGAGGCTGACTTGTAGAGATGCTAGTGAATGAGAGTAGCTTACTTCATTCTTGCCTACACCCTCCCATGTAAATCTGTATGGGTTATTTTCTTCTCTTGTATTCGTTGCAATCTTAATACCTTTCATAATGTGATTTTTAAAAAAACCACTTTGTATTTTGTAGAAAAATGTCTCTGAAAATAAAAACAATTGATCAGGCTGCTAATGATGTGCACAGGATGTGCAGAGGTAGAGATCAATGGAAATTCATAGACAAGAGCAGTTTTGAATAAGTGATTCAGCTCAAGCTCGGCAGTATTGGTAATCTCTGTCAAAATGAGTCCACCAATGTGTGATAAAACAACAGCAACACCAAAATAGTTATTTGTAAAATAGTTTTGATGCCTTTATAATTTACTTTAAGTCTGTATTTTCAAAATTATTAAGGGGCCACTGCAAGTTTTTAGTTATGCTTCATTTTCTGAGGGAAATTATATGCTATAGAAGTATTTGACAATTTAGAGATTCACAAAAATCTCAGGACATATCCCTTGAGAGTGTTCAGAGTGAACTTTCTTAATTTCTATGAGGAACCAGCACCAGACACCATAAACAGGACATTTAACCTGTTTCATGATCAACACCTATCGGCCTACCCAAGCTTCCCTCTTGGCAACCCTGAGAAACATGACCTACCCCTCTGTCTCACATTGTCTGTGTGTGGGATGCTGGCCTCACATTCCTCGCGTGGTCCTATGTTCTGTGGTGCACTGAAATGCTCCCTACGTTTGGAGAGAGGAAAGAAGAGGCATCAGGGAGAAGGTGTCAATACAGCAGCTATGTTACTTTCCCAGGGCTGCCATAACAAAGTCCTACCAACTGGGTGGCTGAAACAACAGAAATGCACTGTTGCTTAACCCTGTCTCACAGTTCTGGAGACCAGAAGTCTAAAATCAAGTTGGTAGCAAGCCA
Source organism: Miniopterus natalensis (assembly GCF_054644295.1). Classification (NCBI taxonomy): domain Eukaryota; kingdom Metazoa; phylum Chordata; class Mammalia; order Chiroptera; family Miniopteridae; genus Miniopterus; species Miniopterus natalensis. The sequence continues at coordinate 154,487,140 of NC_142081.1, read as the reverse complement.
ACAGTGAAGATTTGGGAAGGGATCTGTCCCAGGCCTCTCTCTCAGCTTCCAGTAGCCTCGGACATTCCCTTGCTTGTAGATAGCTGTGTTCTCCCCGTGTCTTAGCATCATCTTTCTCTGTGTCTTTCTGTCTCACTTTCCCCCTCTTTATAAGGGTACCAGTCAGATTAGATTAGGGCGTACCCTTTGACCTCATTTCAATTTGACTACCTCTGTAAAGGCACTCTCGTTTCCAAATTAAAGTCCTGGGGTTAAGACTTTCAAATATCTTTTTTTTAGGGGGGGGACACAATTCAACCCATAACCTTGGTTCAAGAGAGGTGATAATAAGGAGAGAACCTGGGAAAATTCAGCATACAGGACTGGCTGCTTTATTACCTCCATGCTAGTCAAAGTGTGGTCAGTGGGCCAGCGTGTCACTCCGCGCTGGTTAGGAATGCAGAGCCTCAAGCCCTTTTCTAGGCCTGCTGACTCAGAATCGGCATCTTTACTTAGATTCCAACGTTTTTCGTTTGTACACTGAACTTTGAGAAGAGCTAGCTCAGAGAATAAAAGCCCTGTCCTTAAATGTCACGAAGGACAACAAAAAAGAACAGTGTTTGTGTGCAGAGGTCCCATAAATATGTGCACGTAGCAAGTATGGGATATGATTTCAGCACGACTATGGCAGTTATTTATAAAGAGAATATTGATCTCCGGGGATAGTTTTAAGAGTTCAGGTTCAATTATCATTTATTTCCTTTACTGTAGATTATTCCTTGGAAGTGAGCTCAGATCAGCATATGCAGAGAGAGCTCAAATTCTTTTTCCTACACTTTGTTGAAGTTGCTTCTTTTCTGCCAACCTGGTCTACAATTTGAGTTGACCTAGCTAGCTGAGTCACACAAATTAATCCTGAAATAAGGTCCACTGAGGAAAAAGAATTCCCCCCAGTATTGGGGGAAAGCATTTGAGTATATGGCATTGCCTTCTAGATGATTGAAAACATGTGAACTCTTGCCTCATTTATTTCTGCCTTTTTGTTCCTAGTCTTTGTGTTTCCCTAAAATTTTAATTCAGCCAGAAGTTGTGACTGTAAAGCTTATGTTACATGAAGACAAATGGAAAGATACTTTAAAATAAAAAAGACAAAAAAATAAATAAAAATAAAGTAAAAGAGGCAGAACTGAACTTTGTCCTGAAGTCAGCTTAGGCAAATTCTTATAATAGCTGGGCAACAGATACAGCTTCCTGAGATAACTCTGAGGGCATGGTTCTCATGGGGGTGGGGACTTGAAGTGACATATGATTGTGTACAGAATTACAATATGCTCAGGAGGAATCTGCTTCCCTATGATTCAGGATAGCGGCAAGCATGCAACGTGAACCATATTCTGATTTCATTAAGACTGCCGTGCCGTGGATAGTATTGTAGATACATTTTCCTATACGAGAATGAACCTTCGTAACTGAAAAGTAAAGAACTCTTGACAACTGTTCTACCATCTTCTCTTGAGATCTATACTTGGTTTAGATGCCTAGGTAAGTACGGGTATTTCTCATCTCTTAGCTTTATATATATATATATATATATATATATATATATATATACACACACACACACACACACACACATACATACATAAAGTAGCAAAATCATACTATGAAAATGTACTAGTGACATCCTTTAATGGTCTTGATCACCCTTTCTGCTAACATTCTTTATTGGATTTGAACAGTGTCAAGACAGACTAGTGAATATGTATTGTTACTAAGTGCCAGACACTTTCCTGAGTGCTTTACACACTTAAACACTTTTAATTCTCATAACAATACTATAAATTACAGATGAGGAGATTGTGCAGAGGACAAGTGCACAGATGAGGAAATTGAGGCAGACTTGTATCTGGTTGGAGAAAACACAGCAAATATATATATATTTGACAGAATAAACTTAAGTGAACTTTGATTTTAAAAAAATTACTTGAGAAAACTAGTGCCAGGTTCACAATTACTCAAGGGACAGGAGGAATCATTTTTCCAGAATTGTATTTTAAATCTTGCCTTTAACAGTGATCTTGTGTAATTAAATGTCACGAGGAAGAGATAAGCTTCCGAATGGATCCTGGAGCCATCAGCCAGGGAAGGTGTGATGGGCATCCGGCCCCGTGTACATAGCATTGCATTTGGCCTGTCCTGCTGCACGGGTGCCGTTTCATCCCGTATCATTTGTTTCATATGATTTAGTTCTCACGACTGCTTTGATGCAAGGCTTTGAATATTTAATGGAATTGGTCCTGATGGCTGTAGCTTTGGCTTTGTAAATGGAAAGGAAGCCCACAGAGTATGAAAAATTTAAGAGATTAACCCCCTACCTGTGATGAACCAACATAATCGAAGTCTAGCTTCTATGAATAAAAATTCAAATGTTAATTTATTTCGTACTGTGACACAGTTTGTTAGTAATGGCCCTTAAGTTGTCCTAAAGCCATCATGTTAACTGATCAAAAGGAGGTTATCTGTGTTACCGTGTCCCATGGATAAAGAAGCAAATAGAGATATTAATCAGACATGAAACTGCTGATCATTTTATTTAATTTATATCTTTACTGAGTTGAGAGAGAGACAGAGAGAACCATCGACGTGAAAGAGAAACAGTGGTAATAAGTATGTGCCCTGACCGGGAATTGAACCCGCCACCCTCTGGTGTACGGGATGGTGCTCTAACCAACTGAGCCACACCAGCCAGGGCAAACTCTTAGTCATTTTAGGTGCCTTAATCTAGTCTCTTCTTTTTGGATTTGGTCCTATAAGTGTTACAAAGACCATATAAATGGAGACATTAGTTAGCAACTTCAATATCTAATAGTAGAAACCACAAAGGATATTATTTTGTTTTATTATGTCAGTTTCATTTTAGACCTACTTAGTATTAGTTTTTAAATGAGGTCTAGAATAATTTTTCAATAGAATATTTTTATTCAGTAGGGCCTATTTCTGTATGTTCAGTAGAGTACACCTATTAAAAATTTACAATATCTCATGATGATATATAGCCTCATTGAAACTAGGATTATAGAAGTAAAAAGAAAGAATGGAGGTATCTATGTATGTTGGACTCCTGTGTCCAATTTCATTTGAAGAAAAATGTCTACTAAAAATAAAAGTAAATGAACAAACAAAACTGCTGCTATGATGAATGGCAATTAATAATAATTATTATATCTGGTACACATATGGGGCTTATTATATAAGCCAGAAACTATTCTAAGTGATTCTTATTTTTGCCCAGTGAGGTAAGTTCTATTATTCTCATTTCATACATGAGGAAATTGAAGAAGTTAAATGACTTATCCAGGGTCTCAGCTTGTAAAGAGTAGAGTTGGAATTAAACCCTGGCAGTCAGGCTCCCAAATCTGGGCGCTTCAACACTATGCTCTACAGCTTCAAGATGGAAATAATAATGATAACATTAAAATAGTAACAAAAATAATACATGATATAGTTCTCACTATGTACCAGACACTACTCTAAGCATTTGCACATAAGCCTGATTACATGTCCCTTTCTCCTTAGGAAAAAGAGACAAAAAGGGACAGGAATATGCCTCTGCAACTGTGGAATATTTTAGATATCATAAATGTGTTGCCTGTTGAACATATATCCTATAGGTACTGAATTTGAGTGATATAAAAGGGGATGCATATGTACTCCTGAAGAAATAAATGCATAATTAGTGTCATTCGGGTGTTTGGAGATGTGTCCTATCCCCCAACTCTGACACCTCGGTTGAGTGCAGTGGTAGGTAGATGGGAGTTTAAGGCCCGTGCTCACTCTGTGTATAGATCCAGCTCTGCCTTCATTTCTGAGTTTCGGGCACCGGCTCTGGAGTCAGGACAACTGAGTTCAAATCCTGACTGTCTCTGGTACCCCGATGGTGGCGGGCAGGTTACTTAACCTGTGTTTCATAGTGGCCACATCCACAGATTGGAAGGACTAATAACATACATCATAAGGCTGTGGTGAGGGCTGAAAACTGTTAAACACTTTTATTGTTGTTATTACTAGACAGTAAAGCAAGTCCTCCAGGGTCCATGAAATGTATAAAACATTCTACAACTGCCACTTTGCCTCAATCTGGTCCCATAAAATGAGCAGTAATAAAGGAAAACAAGTCAGTTATTCTGTGGTCACGAATTCAGCCCACGAGGAAAACTGGCAGAGCACATTACATACACATCAGCTGTGGCAAAAATAAGTCAGCATTGTTTGTAGAAGGCTTGTGATGGCTGGATTACCAGCTGTCTGGAAAAAGAACATAGCTTCCTTTTTTTGTTGAATGTGGTCTGCCAGCAGCTGGCATTAAGGGAAGAGGGAGGGAGCTCATGTTCGTTGGGCACCTATCTGTGCCAAGTGCACTGTGTAACTTGTCTCATTTACTTCTCCCAACTTGATGGCAGGATGGAATTAAAACCCCTGATACATGGGGGGGGGGGGGGCTGAGAGAGGGAGGTCAGATAGCCCAGCCAAGAACCTGCAGGTAGGAAATGGATTCAAACTACAGATTCAATCAGGCCACACCAATCACTGCTTTTGATAAGGTAAATATACTCACCATTGACCAGTTGGAGTTAGCAGTAAAAATTAAAAAAATTCACATTAAGAAATATCACATTTCTCATTAAGATATTTAAAAACTTCACAATCAGCAAATGCTGTTTAGAAATGGCCTCCAGTTTTATTTGCCATCAATAATTTACTCAAATGCTTCTTGTGTCTTTTATTTTCATTTTTGTTCTTGCTCTTTATAACTTTTCATCTTTCTTTATTATTACTGAGATAATAGCAGAGAGGAAAACTGTGGAAGGGATAAATATTATGTACCTTAGTAAGAAATTGTAAATGTATGAAAAAACTTTAAATGCATAAGATTAGAAGTGTACTAGACTTTTTCTTGTAAGTGTCCACAAGAAATGAGCCCATGGAAAGAAAGAAACTTGTCGTTATCAAGTCAAATATGCAAGTTACCATTAGAATTTTTATGGCTGCCTTTAAGATTTGAAAAGATTGGATTGATGTACAGTAAGGTTTGCCATTTACATTAATACTGCTATTAGTTAGATAGCTCTTTTGTATTCTCTTTATGTCTAATAATATAAATATAAACAGAATTAAAATAAAACCTGGGTCATTGGTCAGGAAACTTGCATTCCAGTTTTTTATTCTATTTTTATCTATGATTTACAGGCAAGGAAGGGTTAAGCAACTAGGCAGGTGGCAAAGCTAATTTCCAAATTTAAGATGCAAATAACAGAAGAGGCAAAGAAGATTTCTGATAAGAAAAATGGTTAATAGGGGCATAATTTTGGACTTTAAGTCTTGATTCATCCATCGTAGATTAGAGGCAGATTGTAGTTTTTAATCATTCTCTGAATAAAGTTTACTTTCCTTAGCTAATTAGGTAATCAAGTTTAAACCAAAGAATACCAGTACTGCTTGACGACTAATTCCAACTGAAGGAATAAGTCTGAATTTAGAGATTGGTGTATAATAAAAGTAAGAAAAGAAATAAAGATTTTTTAGAAATAACTCAATATTTTAAAATAATTTCTCACAAATATAAATTTATATATATATGAATGTATGGACAGAGATGTGTGGAAGGTTTGTTCATTCTAAGTTAGACCTTTCTCATGAATCAACATTTTTCATGTGATTTTCACTACTACTGGGAGAAAACTTTCTTTAACATGCTTTGTTCTGTAAAATTAATAATGTGACATTGAATATGACATGGAAGATATTACAGTGTTATTAGATTGAAAAAATATGCAACTGTAATTAGAGTAAAATTCAGTTGTTTTCAGGATAAATTTTCTACATTGTTTTGTGTCCCAGGAGTGGAAATAAGAAGTCTGTGTGTGTGTGGAAGTGTGTATATGTACTTGTGTGTGTGGGGGGGGGGGTGTTGTTAGTGAGCAGAGCTGTGTGTATACTGATACTTGTCTTTAAAACGAAAGCAAAACATTTTCTTTTATTAGATTACATATATATTGAACTTAGCACATAAAGGTATGCTACAGAGATGGGGGATTAATTTGCATTAGAGGTATGAAGCTCTATTATAGATTTAGTTTTCAAATCACTTTCACTTATACTCAAGGCCAATGAGCACAACTTCATATCTAAGAAATGTCTGAGAAAGTACATTGTTGTACGAGAAGATTAAACTAAATCAATAAAATCAACTTCAATAAAATTACATTTTACCATGACAAAAATATAATTTTGTCAAAAAAATGAGTGCTATGAAATATCCTGAGTGCTTAGTAATCCATTTATTTCCAGAAAAATAAACAAAAGTAGGAAACTTGTTGGAAATTTAAACCATTAACTCTATGATAAAACATTTAAAAACTATTGACTATATATTATTGGTTCCTTTCACGATATATTATTGGGATGGTGGCTTTGATGCAAAATGTACACTGACCTACGTCTTCTTTACAGAATAAATGAGAGAACATACAAAATACATTATCTTCTCCCTGGAATATCATAGATTATTCAGCATCTTTATTGACATTATTATTAGTATTGTTAATAAACTTTTATACATAATGTTGCAACAGGGAAATTTTATAAAATAGATTTAGGAATTCAGAAGGAAGAAAACTTAATGGGTAAAGACGGATACAAAATTCTAAAGAGATATAGACTCGCCACTAGCACCTGCTAGTTGAGGGCTGGGACCCGGCTATATGTTCACTGTTGCATCAGCAGCACACAGCTCTGTACCCAGGATACTATAAGCCATTAATAAGTATTCACTGAGTGAATGTGTAAAACTTCTTCCAAAATTACAAAGTGTTCATTTAGGCTGCTTTGTGGTGATCTTTTGCAATTGGGGAATTAAATTTAAAAATTTCTCATCACCCTTCTATTTCACAGTGTTAACAATTGTTAGTAGTAATTCACACACACCCCCCAACATCCCCCCACCACAAACACAGTTTTTTAGTAACTAAAAAAGTGGTTAAACACTGCATGTATCTAAAAGAGAAGACAAAGGGCTGTTTTACACCTTTCCTAAATAATGGTTTGAATGTGTCTTATATAAATTGCAATAATGGTTGTACTTTGTGTTTTATATAATTTTTTTGGTGGTCACGGTCTAGGAAATTTTTATCAGTATAATAAGATTGTTGGTGTACCTTATAATTCTGGGGTTTTTTTACTTCAGTGTTTGTTCTGGTTGTAATGTGTGGAAATGATAGTAGACGTGGTGAGTCTTCAAAGAGCCAGGGGGATTGCCAATGTATGTATGTGGAGATAGTTTATTGGAGATTGCAGTGGCATTAGTGGAACCAATGGCCAATTTATCTCTTCAAATGTCCTGTTGCATGGCAACAATTTGACAGATGTATCATTGACCGAGAGGCTGAAAAATACTAGCCTGGGATTAGTTCCACCTGGATTGTTTTATACTTTGTAGGATTTATCACTTCAACTTCAACCTTGCAGCAAATGAAAAATACTATACACACACACACACACGTGTGTGTGTGTGTGTGTGTGTGTGTGTGTGTGTGTGTGTATATGTTTGGTTTTTTTCCTTTTGCAGGTCAAACTTACTGAACAGCATCTGAGCAATAGAGGAAACACTATTCTAACTATCTTAGAGAACTTTTATCACTTCTGACAATTTTAAGTCATAATTATGATTCTAAATATAATTTAAATTGTTTTTAATTTAGGTAACTTTTGTAAAAATTTTGTTATACACACCAGAACTCTATTGCTGTCATAAATTTGAACACCAACCTGTGTTACGTCTTTACTTAATGAATTTTATTCCTAACGATCTTAGAGGTTGTTGCTATTCTCTTCATTTCAGAGATAAAATACTAAGACCAATAGAGGTCAAGCAGCGAGAGGCAGAGCCCCATCCTAACTTGCGTGTCTTGCTCTCAAACTATAGAAACATTACTATATACATTCATGTAATACATTACTCTGTATCTGTGTACATATTTTGGAATTTAAATACAATACTTGTATTTGTTTTCTCAGCGTTTCTTCGTCAGCATCCGCCTCACTCAGGGAGTAGCAACACAGCTGCCTAAGTTCCATGAATAATAAATGCTAAACTGCAGATTGGAAGTTCCCAACTATGTTAACAAAATTAAGAATAATTAAGTGAAAGAGTAACAGTTTCCATTGGTGGGTATTGAGAGGGTTACACTAGGATCTATTTTCTACTAAATAGCAAAAATTTCAGTCATTAGAAAAGCTTATTTAGCTATTAAGAGGAGGTAAAGATTGATGATTATACTTTTTAAAGTAAAAAATATGATCTTTTAATCTTTTTATTTATTGTTTTATTTTTATGGGGTTGTTATTGACATTGTTGGGAGGCCAAAAATTAAAAATAAAAGCTGCCTTCCCACAAGACTTTGACTTCACCCTCTGCTCTGCTCTCATTGAAGTCAGAACCTGGGAAGCTCAACATTTGACAATCATATCAGGGTTTTTTGATTAATGATACTTTTTGTTGCTTTAATATTTCACCCAGTGCTGCTGTGGTAAAATGAGTCAGATACAACATAGATCACCTATCGATTGGGGAGTGCTCTTCTGAAGTGCACACTTTACGTTTACTATTGGAATAACTATAAAGCGATCAATTAATTCCCACCTAATGGCAATGGAGTCATTCTCAGACATCACAATGTGGTTATTAACCAACTTTACCCTGTTATCTTGGATAATTTGTCAGGATTCCAATACTCTTTTCACCACCATGCCATGGGTATTGAGAAAAAAATTGATTTGTAGCCTTTTAATTAGGAAAAGCAATAAGGAAACAGATTTTTGCAGTTTGATTTTTTGAAATCTAGTTAATTAGTATGTTGCCCTTCAGTCATGGGGTCACCTTTAGAACCATTTCATTATTTATGTTCCAGAATAAAATATCAGAGAAAAATTTACAATAATTTTACCACCAGTTTACAGCTCAATTCTTACAGAGGCTAGAATATAATTCAACCAAAGTAATCTACGTTTACTCTTTTTTTTTTTTCTGAGAGATCCTAGATGCCAACTGGTTCCAGAAACAAAAGGGGGAATTTTGAGGGCACATACCCTTATGAACTACATTGGGAATTTCTGGATAGCAGATTTCTACTAAAACTTTCTGAAGTACATGCAAAAAGTTCTAGTCAATAAATTTTATAATTATGTAATACTTCACCATCTACAATTTACTATTCCCTTGGTGTTCTGCAATGAATTTCTAATAAGAAGACTTAAAGAATCACCTGATTATTTTAAACCCTAGAAAATTTGCTTGATTTGTTATTTAGTCATTTAATAAATATTTGTTATAACACATAATTCATATTATATGTTAAGTATTATTCTGAATATACAGGGCGTATAGCTGTGAATTAAATTGACAAACTCCTTCCCCTCAATAACCTTACATTGCAGACTCAAGATATATAATTACATTATAAGTATACATAATGCTTAATAAAATAAATGTAAAGTATGCCAGGCAGTAAAGGCCATACAGGAAGATACAGCAGAGTAAGTGAAATGCAGAAATGGGCGGAGCAGGTTACTCTCGTATATAAGGTGGTCACGACACATCTGTGTCTGAAAGCGGAGCTGACCTGGAAGCAGAAGCTGTGTGCTGAGCTGCCGGGCGGAGAGAGCCACAGATGGACAGGTTCAGCCGGGGGAGGTCGCGGCCTGGGGGAGGAGCTGCGAGGGGACGTGCTTGGCTGGAACAGAGGGAGCCGAGAGAAGACTGCGGGTGGGTGAGGTCGGTCCTCACTGGCTGAGTGTGTGATCGCCTGTTGACTCACAGCGCTAGAGGCCAGAGGTCAGGACGTGGTGGTGGTTGGAGGGCAACGCTGCCGAAGACGCATCCTTCACGTTGCAGGTGTAGTTCAGTGTTTCCCAGGGCTGAAGGATTTTGTTTGTTCTCAGATGGAAACATGTCACAGTGAGTGAGGGAGGAGTGTTATACATGGTCACACAGTTAGTAAGTGGCAGCTGGCAGTCTCGCCTGGGTTCTGTAACTTTTCTCCCGGTTCCCCACACCGTCTCCACAGGGGCCAGTCAGCTGTGTCCGTTTCAGCATCCAAACAGAGACCCCTGGGCCTTCCAGCGAAATGTCTCCCATTGTAATTTTGTTCAGAGGAGATACGAAATGGCCGAATTGTCTATTTACCTACGTGTTTTAAAATGATTTGTATTAAAAGGAAGACAGTTATATGAAATGAGTACTGCTACAGAAAACTCATCCATATGAATTAAAACCTCAGAGGCAATATATAATAGCATTTTAAATATACTTGACAAATAGCATTTTGCATTTACAGAATTGAAAAATTAGAAAATTAATTTCTTATGGACTGAAGACTTACAGACAATCTGTAGGCCCAAGGGACTATGTAGATAATGGTGCTGGTGTATTGTTAGCCATTATAAATTCAAATAAAAAAATTATAAGCAGCAAAGTTCTAAGAGTAGCTAATTGGTCGGCCTTATTTTGTGAAAATTATTTCTTCTCTTTTCCCATCTTTCCATTTCACTTCCTGTCCCGCCTTCTTTATAAATTGAAGGTGTTCTAAAACAGTGTCTCTAAATCCAAAAGGCTGCTTCTGGGAAGTTTCAGGATTCAGTAAATGCATCTCTTTCTTGTTACTTTTATTCCTTTTTTCCCTTTAGCCTAGGAAGCCCAGCAGCCTCATAGTTTAGGGGCTGTGCCTTCTTCCATCAGGACGGGTCTAAAGTGGAAACGGTGTCCGTGCTGAGCCAGCGGGTGAGCTGAGACATGTGTATGCACTCGGTCCTGGAGGACTGCCACTTGAGATAGTATTTTCAGGAATGACTTCGCAGTGTAAGAAAAAGATACCTAACCATGCTTGTCCTTAGTTCCAGCACCTAATAGGCCACATTCCTAAGAGAAAAACAGTAACAACACCTGGTAACTCTAAAGGTCTGAAATTGTCCTTAGAACAAAGGACTATTTACAGGACTTGTGTGCTTTTCAAGATCATAGATTTATGATAACTTTGTTTTGTTCTCATAGAAGTAGCATCAGGTGACTAGGTGTCAGATACTTTGTGTGCCTGCAGTGAAGCCCCCGCCATCGGTCCTGAAGATTGCAACTAATGTCTAATATGGTGGAGCTGTTTCTATTTTGAACAGTTTTCTATGCATTATCTCATTTAATAGTCACAGTAACTCTGTGAGTTGACTGGCATTAAATTACTAGCCCAATATGGTCAGACATTATTTATAACTACATATGTGTATACAAGAAATAGAGACCTTGAGCCAAAAAACAAACTAAAATCTTCAGACTCTAAATCCACTCTTTTCTTCCCTTAAACCAAATAAAACCGTAATCCAATATGTTGGAACCAAGCATGACTGGGGCACATAAGAAAACAACTCTGTGACATTAAGCCCAGATGTGCTGATCTTACCCTGGACTGAGAGTGAGCAAGGACAGGGTTAGCGCGTCTGGGTTTCGCTTCAGAGAGCCTGATATCGGCATGAAGGGCCTGAGTTCCGTGATGTTTCCATTCTGTTAAGAAAAGCAGGTTGCTGAGAAGTCTCATTCCCTCAGCCCAGCTTTGGACTTGACCTCTGGAAGTGATAGACTGTCCTCGATATAAAATCAATTTTTAGTACCACTGACTGAGTTTTGGGCTTTTATGAATAAAGCTGCTATGAACATTCATGAGTAGTTCTTTTCGTGGACTTGTGCTTAGATTTCTCTTAAGTGAATCCTAGGAGTGGAATGGCTGAGTGATTTGCTAAATATATTTTTAAACTTTATGAGAAACCGGCCAACATTTCCAAATGATTTGTACCATTTTATGGTCTCAGTAGTATATGAGAGTTCCAGGTGATTCACATCTTTGCCACCACTTGGTAATGTCAGTCTTTTTAAAATTTTTAGTTATTCTAACGGGTGCTTAGTGGTATTTCACTGTGGTTTAAATTTGCATTTCTCTGATGACTAATGATATTGAGTATCTGTTTATGTACTTTCTGGAATTCTTATATATCTTCTTTTGTCAGCCGTTCAAATATTTTGCCCATTTATTTTAAGGGGCTTATCTTCTTATTAATGTATTGTAAGTGTTTTTTATGTATTATGGATAGAAGACTTCTGTCAGATAGACATATGTATTATGAATATTTTCTCTCAATCTGGAGCCTGGTCTTTTTGTTTACTGTGTCTTTCTAAGAACAAAAGTTTAATTTCGATGAGTTCTACTTTGCAAATATATTGACATACTAGATGAGATGAAAATGTACTGAAATGAAACTATGGGTATTATTTACTAGGAAATCTATGTATACAGAATGATCTCATATTAGTAAAAAAATATATACACCTTTGTGTATAGATACAGAGATGAAGGTCTGAAAGGACATAAAATTCAGAAAGGACATTATTACTAAGGTAATAATGAAAATCTGATGTTTTAATTTTTTTAGTTTTGCTTGCCAGTACTTTCTTACTTTTTACAATATGCATTCTACACTTTTATAATAATAAAAGGTTTTTTAAAAAAGAAATGATGTAAAATAAGAAGTGAAAGTATCTTGTTCTTTCCTTCCCAAGTCGCCCTAGTGATAAACTCTCAACATTTTAGTACATTTTCCTGTGATTACTTTTATGTATACACATAATAATGTCTACAAAGATATGATTTTCATATTTTTTTGGTAACTCACACTCTAAACACACAATTCATCATACACCTCTCCTAGACTTAGATGCATGAGAATGCCTTCACCTCCCGGTGGCGGGGGGCTCTCCTAGCAGTGGCGCAGTACGCACCCTGGAACATAAACTCTTAAGAAATCAACATTCGACAAGGGTTTCTTGAGCATTTGTGGGGGGCTCTGTTCTAGACATTGAAGACACAATCATGTAGTTTCTGCTCTTCAGGGATTTACTAAAACAGGGTAATGAGCAAAACTATTAACAAGAGCAAACTTCCTTGAGATTTTAAGCCTGAGAAAAATGGGAAAAACGTGATCTCATAACTATTTACTTTCATTTTACAAACTACAAAAAAAACCCTATTTGTCATGACTACACAAGTAAATGCATAACGTAGCGAGTAAGATTATTCGAAGCCCATTTCTCACTGCTAGTTTATTTCAGAATAAGAAAGTATGGGTTATAAATTCGAATTAATCATCAAAAACAAATGTATCTGTATTTGGGTTTCCTAGGATCCGTTTACTCTCCTCATAGTACTTTCATTTCCTATTCAGAAACGATCTCTGTAGTTTGTGGTGGGAAGGTTCTTGGTTTACCTCTTTTCTTCAAGAAGCAAAAGAAGTCGGCCCTTACTCCCCCAGCACGCGCACTTCTCTTGAGCGACATGGCCTCACTCCTAGGGGTAAGACACACAGACGGGGACAAGGCCATGGAAGCGGCACACCGGGCCGGGGCTGCCGGAGGGGGCAGGAGACGCAGCTGCGTCACCATGATGGGCTGGTTACTGTGCCTCTCGACTCCTGCTTTTTAGTTCTATTTAACTACTCCTCCGACCCTCTGAAGCTCTAAAGCCTGATCCTTACCCTCCCGTTGATATATTAGTAGAATAATATATTCTAATAATTCTCCTTTTGCTTGGCCATTTAAAAAATCGCCTTTGCTTGCCATTAAGAACTTTAAGTACAACAGATATTACTTTTAACTTTTTCTTCAGTGTCTGCCACAAAATAAGTTCTTCCCTACCACAAAAGTTGTGAGAAATATAGGATAAATAGCACAGACACATAGACACATCAACTATTCATTCATGTAACAGTCAAGAACTATTATGAAATGTCTGCTGTACAAAGCCCTGCTCCAAGCCTTGGGGAGCCAGGAGACAACTCTTAACACTTGTGTAGCAAGAGCAAGGCAACAGGGCGCCTGAGCTGGTCTTCAGACCCCTGAACTCACGTCAGATGGCCAAGGCATGCAGAGAGTCTTTTGCTTCACTGATGTGCCTTCACTATTCATTTAAGCCATTTTATTACACATAACAATATTTTCTACCATTTTATTTTGAAGTTCCTCGCTTTTTCAGTGACAGGTTACCAGTAAATGGTGCCTGGTGGTAATGTGACATAATTGCTGCTTTTCACCCTTCACAGCAGTAGCATTTGCCTGAAAATGAATAAATGTTTCTTGCAGCTAAGCTGTGTTCACACAGAGGAAGTTCAAAAAATTAAAACAGAGTGATTCATGTAAACATTAAAATAAAACATTATCTGGTCTGTTATGTTTCCTCAAATTGGCTTTGCCTTTTAGGGTGATTCCAAGAAGCAAAGTCATAGAAAAAAAGGAATTAACCAGGAATGGGAAAGGGTGGCATTCCAGACAGAAGGAAGACCATGTCTGGAAACAAGTGGCATGGTGCCTTGAGGGTCTGGAGAGACTGCAAGGGGTGCATCTGGTGAAAATAAAAATAAATGAATGTAGAGAGATATGCGGATGCCAGATATTGAGTAACCTTTCATACCAAAAAGACTGAGCTTCAAGTGCATACAAGCAGTCCACACAGTTCACATTCTTCTGCAACCACTTGCTTTGAGGTTTTAGGGAAAGCTCTTTCCTTCCTTCACACATTACTGCAGACCTTTTATGGTCATTAAAACATAGTTTGACCTGCTGACCTTGGGGAGAAAAAGTGATGGGTGGAGATCAGATGTCCATCTCAAACACACACAAGCACGTGCACGCTTCTGCTTTATGCCCCAATTGACAATAGCTTGGTCTTCATGCACCACACAGTCAGTTCCTCAGCCATAAACTCCTAAGGATTAGTCATTCCTGGACATCCCTTGAGCATTATTTTATAGACTTTTGACATACAAACATTCAAGAGATTTACTTAACTAATGTTCACTTATGGAGCAAAGACAGAAAGTCACCGGTAATAGAGTGATTAACAAATAATCCTGGCAGATAAAAATAAATAAAAGTCTTCAATAAGTGCCAGCATAATTCAGCAATGAGGTTCAAGTGCTTAAATACACGATGAACTTTGCAGCCCAACTCCTGAAATAGGCTCTCTTTGTAGCTGAGATGTATAGTTCTATCTGGTTTTCTCTTCAGATATTTCATGTGAGATGTAGGTCTCAGCATCAGTACAGACCTCTGCTAATAACCAGGGTTGTGGTGACAAGTGAAGTTTCAGGGCCATCACCACAGACTCCTGAACTTCCCAGAATGTGGGTTTATGTCTTTGGGTGTATGGACTATTTTTACTGACAGATTCACCCAGCTTGCTGTACTCTGCAGTTCTAACTTCCTGACTCACTTAAGGGCCTAGGTTACTAATGAAGCAGTTTTGCAGCAGGCAGAAAGAGAGAGGGCCTGGGACAGCCTTCCTTTTGAACTCCCCTAGTTATCTGTTAGTCCCCAGCACTGTTTGTTCTTCCTTACCATATCAAAGTGGCAAACCCAAGTTTTAGAGCTTGCAGTTTAAAAAAAATTCCAGCTTCCTCCCAAGGGGGTGAGTATCATTCTCCCGGTTATTAACAGGGCAAAGCTTTCTGATAAGGAGTGTGCCCTAAGCAGCCTTTAATATTTAATGACGTATCATGGAGGTATGGACTTGAGAGTGAGCAATAAATTCTAAAAACACCCAGAAGCTCATGTCAAATGAATCAGAAAAATTGATTTTCTTTTTAAACATGAGCTTGCCATGGGAAGTATTTTAATATGGCAGAAACAGGGCCAAGAAGCTTAGATTTAGAATGAATGAGGCATGGAAGATGAATTACAGGACAAGGTGCTATTTATGGAGAATATAAAAAGCAAGTGTGTAGACAGGTGGGGGAAGTAGGGTGACTTGTTGAAATATGGTACCCCAGGAGGGCACATTAACACATGATCCAGAGAAAACAGGGAAGATGCCAAGAAGGAACTGCGATTTACGGAGAGGGTCTCTACAAAGAGCAAATATTAAGCACACGTGATATTTTTGTGACATCTCTTTATTATGGTTTAATATTAAACCTGTCAGCCCTCTTAGCCAGGGGAAGCTCCTCAACCATTTATTGTAGGATCCATTATGGTACAATCACCAGCATAATAGTCTGGAAGGGCTAGGAGCTTTTATTGCATGTGTCTCTTCAGAACCCAAGGCTAGCTTAGAATAGATGACTTCACTTTGAGTGAAACGCCAATTACTGAAGGAAGGTAGGCATTAAACATAACTGAAGTTCCTGAGAACAGGACAGCCATAAAGTGATAATGATTACGTGTGGATTTAATATTGTACCCTAGGTGCAATACAAAATAATTTGTCAGTCACCAGTAGAATGAAGGTAGGCATTATGGAAGGCAATTGCTAGCATCCATCTTATCATTCCATTAGTTGTTAAAATGAATCATGGAGAGTCACTCTTTCTACTCATCATATTTTGTGAGCAGGTTGTTTATGAATATTATTAAATTTTTCCTTACTGATATTTTGAATAAAATGCTTTAGAAGGAATGCATTTTGTTTAATATTGTTTCGATAAGATGCATTTTGTTAGTATTTATTATCTATGCTATCCCTCTATTTTCCCCATTTCTTATAAGAATATACTATTCTACACACACACACACACACACACACAAACATAACCCTCCCCCACTTCACTAAATTAGATGATTCCCTTTTGTAGTTGGTAAAACCAGGGCGCAAAAAGGGAAAGAACTGCCTGAGACCAGGTACTGTGTTAACAACAGAAGAATTAGAATGCCAAGACACAAAAAGTGACTGTTAATTGACCTTGCTGTCCAGCTAGCTCCTGATTGTGGCAATATTTTCCCCATTATTTGTTTATTTTGTGTACTTTTACAATATTCACGTTTTAGTGATCATCCCCTTCACATGTAAGAGCACACCTAATAGGATGGAGAAAGGAAAGATTTAATGCTATTCCGCGAGGGCTGTGTAACGCTGTTCATTTGCAAGTTTCCCCGGTCAGTGTCCAGATCTTGCGGATGTGAACCCGATCCTCCAGCGTTCCTTGTTTCTCCGCCGCAGCGCTCTGCCCAGCAGGGCCAGTCTTGTCCGGGGCCTGGCGCTAACGCATCGTAGATTAGTGCCTGCCGGTCAGCGGGAGCAAAGCATGAAGCAGGGCGAGGCGTGCGCCACGTGGGCTCATGGCCAGTGTAGCCGAACACTTAAGGAAGAAAGAGTATGAGTGGTATTTACCAAATTATTTCCTCTTACTTCCACCCCCACCTTGATATCTTAGGAACAAAATATTTTTTTAAAAATATGTTTTTATTGACTTTTAGAGTGAGAGGAAGGGAGAGGGAGAGAGAGAAACATTGATTCACTGCCTCAGTCATTGTGGACTGAGTCTGCAACCAGGGCATGTGCCCTGAGAGGGAATTGAACCAGCGACCTCTGGGTGCAAGGACGATGCTTAACCAACTGAGCCACACTTGCCAGGGCAGGAACAAAATAGTTTTGATGTTTTCTTTTTATGTTACTATATTGTTCTGGTTCTGTGCCCACCACCTTAGCTCAAACATTCATTCATTCACACCATGTTCACTGAAATGATGTCCTGAGAGATCCCCACATCAGACGAAGGTTTTTCCTACCTCCAAAAATTATACATGAATAGTCATAGTTGTTTTAATAATACATTTCTTTTACACAACACCTCCCACTTTACATCTCCACTCAGTTAAAAATGAACAACAAATGAAATCATAAGGCTGAATTTAAAAGTTCTCTCAATTTGACCCCTACTATTTCTTTAAGATTTTGTCTTTCAGCACATCTTTACAAGAAAACTCTGCTGCAGCCAAGCCTATCACTCATTATTTCACAATTAGATCACCTCATGATTCTAAGGACCCTGGGGGCTTCCTCCTTCCCTGCTTCTCTAAATCCTACTCCTGAATACGCAGTTTCAGCTGCTCTTCCAGTAGCGCGAACCTCCTCTTTGGAATTCCTGCCCAGCCCTCTCCCTTGGCATACAGACCCGGGAGCCAATTCCTGTTCAGTAGGCTGTTCAAGAAGCAACTCCATATGCACTCCCTGCCGCCACCAGTTTTTGGTAAGTGGCAACACCATCCATCTGAGATTTGATAAAGTCCCATTTTTCTTCATTCCTCACTTTCAGTTCACTCACAAGTCCTATCAGCTCTACTCCCAAAATACATTTCACGTCTTTCAACATTTTATGGTTATTGCTATCACTATGACACAAGCCAGCATCAAGTAGCCCCCTAGCTTGTCTCTCTCCCACTCAAACACCTTCTCCACAAAACAGCCATTAAGACAAACAAACATCAGATCCTTCCCTCCCCTGCTTGGAACTGTCCACATTCCTTACCATGACCTATAGACTCAGCACAAAAAGGCCGGTCTCTAACCTCATCTTGGGCCACTCTCCCCATGGCATGTATGTTCCAGATAAATTGGCCTTGTGGTGATTCCTAGATACATCAGTAGGGGTGTTTTGTTTTGTTTTTTTCATTTAGCTTTACACATTACACTTAGAACCACCTGTCCTCCCCACAGGCCTAGTTTTCTTGGCTGGACGGCTTCTCTTTCAGGTTTCGGCTTAAACTTTGGAGAGGCCTTTATTAACCATCCTAAATAAGGCAGGAGCCACCCCGTTATTTTCTATCACAAAGCCCTACATATTTCCTTCATAGCACTTACCACAATCTCTACTTATCTGATCACTTATTTATTTGATATTGTAGCTTCTTTAAAAAAAATCATGTCACCAACATGGAATGCATGCTCAGTGAAGTCAAGGACTAGGTCTGCTTGCCTTTCTTTGTATTTCCAGCACTTAGCACTGTGCCTGGCAATAAGAGACGCCCAGTGAGGATTAATTCATTGAATGAGCACTACCTTTGGGGCACAGAGTATTATCCTCTCCTAGTGCTTATCATTGTAGACTTTGTCTTATAATGTGTTACTTCCCCACTCTCTAGAAAAGTACCCTACCTATATTTGAACTTCAATACGTTGTGGTTTTTTTAATTGTCAATGTTAATGAAATAGGAAACTTGAACTGCAAATTAATTGTATGGGGTGGGGTTGAGGGTTTACTTTGTTAAGAAATAGCTTATTACTCCTTGAATAAAAATCTGAATGGTGTTTAGGAACTTCGAATAAGGCTTTTAGTTTAGCCCTGCCAAAGAAAACAGCACAGTCATGTAAGAGGACTGAATTAGCCAGGTAAAAATTGGTACAGATTTATCTTGAATTCAGTATATTCTAAGAAAAACAGAATTATTCTCTGGCTTGGCAAAGACATTTTTACAAAAACTTGGAGGCAAAACTTAAGGTGAACAGACATTTTTTTTTGAAATGGAGGAAAATTCAATTTATTTTTATTTTTATAAATAGACACAATATAAGGTTGGGGGAGGGTGCCGGGCATGTAAATGATAGGTGAAAGGAAGAGTGCTTCAGAGCTGTCACCATTAGCCTGGCTTGTTTACGATCAACAAGGGCAGTAAGAAGTACACAGAAATGCAGGCCAGTTAGAGAGGGGAAATTTTCAATTTTCTTCGTTTTTTCTTTTCATGTGTTAGAGGAATGGAGGAACTCTGGCTGAAGTTTTTCACTAAAATGTCTTCAAAATAAATCATTTATAATAACGTCTTGAGAATGTGCATACATTTGAAATGAGTAAGTTTCATATGCCTCATCCATTTCCCTCCTTCATGTGGTGTCTCGACTCTATGAGCAAATGGACCACATCCCATCCAATACTCATTAAGAAGCACTTGCAGATTTCCTGTGACACAGATGGAGAAATGAGTGGATGGAGTTGGCTGGCTCCTGGAGAACATTTTCACTTTTGGCTCTCTTGTTGGGACGAGTTTTGGAAGAATGCTTATTTATCTCTTTGCAATATCAGTCTACTTCATTTTATGAATAGCAAATTTTTTTTTAAGTTAATTATTTATTTTCTAGGTTAATAATTATTGTGGCCCAATTAAATCCTAAGATTCCATGAGTTGGCAGTTGAGGTAAAATCACTTGCTCACTTTTAATAAATCACAAACTATGATCAGGGAACCTATTGTATTTTATTTATGTTTTTCAGAATTGTGTAATTTACTTTAGAAGTAAGCCTGGACTATTGAAATCAAGATGTAAGCAAATGGGAGGAATTATTCATTTCGAATAAGATAATTTATATTCAAAAATAATTCAAATTGGAATCTTTTGTAGAAGGCATCTGTGACACAGTCATGGGCCACTTGACAAGGGGGATAAGTTCTGAGAAGCGCTGCCTTAGGCGATTTCATCATTCTGCGAACATCATAGCGTGTACGAACCTGCACCTACACACTACGCACTACTGCTGTGATTGTCTGTGTTGCACCTCCATGTGGCTCGCAGTGCAGTGGGTTTGTTCACACCAGCATCACCACAAACACATGAATAGTGCATTTCCCTACAACATTAGGACAGCTTCAGTGTCACTAGGTGTTAGGAGATTTTTCTTAGCTCCGTTATAGTCCTATGGGACCACTGTCGTATATGCAGTCCACCAAGGACTGAAACGTCAGTATGTGATACATGACTGTACATTCAAAGGTTATTGTATTCTTACTGAATTTTAAAAGTTAGCTTAACCCTTTATTATTTGTATTTACATTGACTTATTCCTTGTATAGGTCTAAAGATTTTAGACAATTTACATTGGGAAACAAGACAATGAAAAGAAAAACAGAAGGGAAATTCGTTAAACTGAGCAGAGAAATGGATTTACTTGCTAGAAACATCTATTCTGCAGTGTGCTTCGTGTTTTCTTAGCATAATACTATCTTTTCTCACTCACTGTCTCTGTGATCCTCACACTACCCCTTGTTGCTGTGCTGGCCCTCTACATTGACCAGATGCAATAGTAATTTGATAAATAAATATATACGCAAATTAAGTATCCAATATTATAGTAGATATAGAAAAAGTAACAGAGGCAAAAAGCTTTTCAATCAGTTGTCTAAACACATTCAACCACTCAGTCCCAGAGCCAGAGTCACAGTTCTTCAGAAACCTGGAATAACTGCTTAGGGTTCAGAACTGCTTCACCAAACAAGTTATGCCTGGAGACTCCTAACTTCACAGCAGCATCTTGAATACTACAGGACATTGCTTTTGTCAGCCAGCAAAGGCTCTACTAGAGCCTTTGGCATGTTTTTCTGTTTGTGTTTTTGTTTTTGTTTGTTTTTTCCACATGAGTGAACTCACCTTTGGTTCTTACACTTTAGAAAGATTCAGTGCAAAGGTCTCCTGCTGCTGGTTTTCAAGTCCATTTTCAAAAGGATAAACAATTAGCACACTTAAATGAATGTGAATTCTATGTTGTTTTTGTGTTCAAGCCAACAGAGGAATTTCAGCATTTGCTGAGCTATTCTGTTCCACTCTCCGGATGCGCTCAGTGCCCACCACACCCATCCTGCTCTCTGCTCTGGAGGGTGGATCCGTGAGGACCACCCTCTAGGCCTCCCTTGCCCTGTGCCTTGTGGTTGGATTTGGCCTGTAGAAAACCTAACCAAGTCATGGGGTGGAGGGAGCAGAATAAAGGTGGAATGTCGATTTCCCTGACTCCCTCAGGGCGGGGGGAGGGGAGGCTGGGTCGCCTGTGGCTGGGGGAGGGTTCAACTCTACAGTGCCCAGCCTGGAGTAGTGACCTTGTGGTTTCCTTACTGCCTGTCCATGTCTTTGGGGATAGTCGTTTTATTAAACCCTCAATGGATTACCCTAATCTGTCTGTGCTGTTTCCTGTTGAGATCCTGATCTACACAGCATATAAGTGGTTCTATACACTATATGAACTTTAGTTGGAAAAAAGTCTTTAAATCTGTACTTTTCTGAAAGCTTCATCAGTGTTTGGACAAATCACTTCATCTTAATTTTTTAAATGGATTATAAAGCACTTGATTCAGGAGGACTGAGTGAGAAGATAAAATGAAATAATTTATGTTTATGTAAAGCACCTGGCACGTGGCCGTTATTTTCATTAAAAAAATTTTAATGTCAATTGAAGAGCTCTATTTTCTTATAAAATGTCATTTTATTTGGGTGCTGTGTGCTTCGTCTTTAGCATATTTAAGAATCATTTGGGTTTCATTGTCATGGATTCTATTAAATTTACACTTAATGTCAGAATTAAAAGAACACCAAACCTATGGTAAAAACTGTAGTTGACCTTGGATTAAACAATAATAAACATATGATTCTCTTTTCTTATTTTTGGCTGGGGCATCCTCTTTTCCTCAGAATAGCACAGATCATTTTGCTTGCTCACTAAACTACTCATGGCTTTTTTGGAAAGGAATGAAATGGAAACATAACAATGCCTAGAAGTTTCAGCTCCCAATTTTTTAGAATCCTATTTTTATATTCAACTCTCTATGTCAATTCTCAGTGCTATTATTATAAGGCAATAGTAATTTAGGGAATCTAAAAGTTCTATATTTCCTTAAGAGTTTACATATAAAGCTGATATGATATATAGCAGCAAAAGGTAACCCTTCCCCAAAGTCATATTTGACCTGGAACTACATAGCCTGATATGAACATAGAAGTGGTGATTACAATTCAGATGGGTAGGGTGAAGTTGGTTTTTTGTTTCATGCTTGCTAACTTTTATAATTGGAAAGCCTTAACTATAAGGCATCTACATTTCCCCCATTGTGCATACTGTCTGAATTTGAACCCCTGCTCTACCAAGTACTGTGGCCTGTGCTTTTGAGTAATATCTTGGTCTTTCTGTGCCTTAATTTCATCATCTGAAAAGTGAGGATGATAATAGTAGCTGCCTAAAAGAGCATGTAGGTTAATTGAGTTCATGAATGTAGTGCTCTTATAAAAGTGCCTGACACTAGAAAACATTTAGTAAATATTAGCTGTTATTATCATTAGCAATAATGTCAGTGTTACAAGAGAACAATAAAATTGCTCTCATTATTTGGATTTTCTTACACTACATAGGATTCACCTTTTATTTCTATTTCTCTAACCTTAAATATTGCCAATCAATTGTGTTTAGAAATATGAATCTACTTCCTGCCTGTATTGTTAAGACTTTTTATGTGTATATGTCTATGTTTTTTTTCAAGGGTGAAATTTAAGCAGTAGAGCTAGCTCATTCATTAGGTATGGCTGTAAAGCAAATTAACCTCAACTGTTGACTTTCTTTCCCGGAAGAAATGTAAGCTCAGTGTACTCTGTTGACCTTTCATCTCTTATCTGTTGAAGCTCTTATTTGTGTGTCTGTCTGTGTAGGACAACTTTTTGTCTATATTGCTTCAAAACTTACAGGTTAACTTTTTCAGAATTAAAGTCCACTAACTACTATAGATGTTCTTTTTCCATGAACTTACATATTTTGGGATGATATGAACATAGGAGTGCTTAGAGATTGTGTATGTTTTGTATATTGGAATAGATGTCTATAGGTTTTACCTAGTGCTCTGAGCACATTTAAATCCCACTATTTAATTATTTAATGAGGGTTTTAGGTCTCTTTCGTTTGATATTGTGTATAAAGAAAATATTTTTCAGACATATTAAGGAGGAGAGATTGGGGGACGCAAAAAATGAATAATACCTTCTTTGTCTGTAAGGTGGCTGTATACTTTGTTTTATTGTTTACTGTTTCATGAGTTTACTTCAAGTTTCCTTGTACTGAATAGTACCTACTAAATGGTACAATTGTATTTCTGTTTGCCGACCAAGGTAATGTTGAAATAAGAGGAGGAATTATCAAGTAGATATGAGATTAGACTTGTTATTGCCATTTATTCCCTCCTTTGAATAAAGATCTCTTAAATAATTCCTGGCTGGGAGAAAGGGTATTGATTTTCTCATCTGTTTTAAGGAATGTGTATAACTCTTACAGAGCCTAGAGTTTTAAGCTCTACAAATGTTTCAGGTTACTCTCTAGGGTTAGGAGAGTTCCAGGTTTTGAGGGGCCTAGATTTTATATCTTTTGGTAGTTATAGTTAGGAGAAAAAACACTGTAAATAAGAAATCAACTATTGTTTTACAATGAAAAAGAATTCACAAAAATTACAAATTTATGACAGTGACAAATACCCACAAGGATCACAAATCCATAAAAACAACAGGATTGCTATGTATAAAATGCCCAATGCGTCTTCTTTCCTACCTTGATCGGTCACCTCTTTACTTGACAAATATTTTGTAAAAAACACTTCCTAAAGAATAAAAAGATAATTCAGCCTTTCCTTAAACCATATACATATATCCCGCTAAACCTAAGCTTAATGTATCCCCAATACAATTCCCCTTATCTGGATACAAAAAAAATGCTAGTATTACCTGACCAAAGGAAAGTGTGATGGTTGTTAAGTTGGAATGAACTGTAGCCAAAATATCTGAATTTTGTGAATTTTACAAAAATATGTGACCATGAGCACATTGATATAGCCTGTCTAGGACCTTGGAAAAGGCCATGCAATTGAAAGACCTTGAAACTTAAGGTTCATGTGTTTCATAATTAATTTCCCTCAGCTTGAGGGACAAAGCATTAATAGCACATTTGCCCTTCCTTTCACCAACAAAGAGACATGTTATATTATCCATGCAGTTTATTCTCTTGAAGACTCCCAATTATTAGATGACATTATTGTGCTAAGATAAGGATTAGAATAAATTGTTTTCATTAAAAAATAATGATTATAGCCAGTATTTTTAAAAGTCTATTTGCTCTTTTAACCAGACATTTAACCAGGTCTAGTGTGCACTACACATTAAATCTATATTACCAATATTCACACAGAAAGAACTATGAAAATATACATGAATTATTTACTCACAAACTTTAAACAGGCTGAATGACTGTTTGTTTTCATCTAATAGGTTATGTCTTGATTATAGACCAGTGACCTTGAACTTTGGAAACTTTTCCTTTTTCACTGGAATATTTGAGTTTCCTCAGTCTTACATTTTACATTCTGGACACGGAATCAATGAATACATTAATATAGAAATTACTCTAAGTTTTAAAACATATGTCAAACAAACTAAAATGAATCCATGGGGATTGAATTATAGAGAAAAGGTAAATTAAAAATGGGGGGGTAGTAAATAATTAATGGCCAATTTTTCTTCCGTGATTGGGAAGTTATAGTTAGTCATAGTAATACTGATACTCTGGACTTTAAAGAATTCTGTGGCTGGCATAAGTGTTATGCATAAAAAGGCTGTGGTTTAGGACTACAGCTACCCTCACTGGAGACCCTACCCCCTACTGTCAGCCTAAGGAAACAGGGAGCCCAGAGTATGGACCCCCAAGTCAGATCATATTGCAAACTCTGGGCCAGCTACTTACCAGCTGAGTCAATTTGGGGTGAACAAATAAACTTCTAAGCTTCAGGTTCCTCCACGTAAATGGGAATATGTACCTCATAGGAAAGCTGTAAGAATAATTTAGAAGTAATGAAATACCTGGCTCTCCTTCTGACACATGGCCACTTGATAAATGTTAATCTTTCCTTTCTTCTCATGCTTTTCACCCTATTTCCTTTCCAGGTGAGTACACATCTTTATTCATAAATCACTCACTCAGCAAATAGTTGGGGTCATCTCCTGTGTCCCAGGGCTTTGGCCAAGTGCAGGGGGCTTACAAAGCTGACAGACATGGTGCACGGTCCCCGGAGCTCATGCAGGAGTGGAGGGCAGTGAAAACTCAGCAGAGTGGAATGTGATATCTGTTGCCACAGGGTGTTCAGAATGTTCAGAATGAGCGATCCCATTCTTATCTGCTGCATCACCCACGTCTGTCTTGCTTTTATTTCCAAGCATCCGTTTCATGAGACATCATTTCATGCATTTCTATTTCAGTATATGTGTTTTGTATTTCTGGCTTGTGCCTGACCCATTCTTGACAGTGCCTCACTTTCATTGTCCACACTAAAGTAGATGTCTGCTCTTACTCACTGCTTTCCATGCCAGGTCGTGTAGATTGGAGCAGTGGCCTCAAAACATGTTTGACTGTGCTTCCTCTCAATTAAAAAAAGAAAGAAAATAAAACAAATAGACCATGCAGTCCAGTGCAAATGTACGCATTTGCTTATGTAAGTTTTATTAATCTATTTTTATTACAAAACATGCCAAAAATATCACTTTAAGATTGGGCAATTAAGTTAGGCAGTTCTGTTTCTTATAGGTCCCTGAAATATTCTGTGTTTTGCAAAATTGCTAAATAAAAATATTAAGGCTTGTCCTTCTTCCTTAGAGATGTAGGTTTGGAAGGGTACTTGCTTCTGATAGAGACCATTTTCAGCAAAATTAAAAATCTTATCCGAGCTGCAGACTTTCTCATCAATCCATTATTTTAAGTGAGGGGGATACATCTTATGGCATTTCTATAATTGCAATTGCAGCCTAGCCTATTGGAAAGTTGAGTATGTCTTAAAATTCCTAAATAAGCCACTACTAGAGGAAGGTACATCTGTAGATTTTCAGCTCGGTCCTTAAGGGTTTCAAATATTGTTGAGGCTTTCTCTTTGATTGGGAAAAAGCTTGTCCCTGATTCCTTCAAAACATTAACATTCTATGAAAAAGTCACGTTCAAACCAAAACAATTGTTATATCCTATTAATGTCATTCCTCTATTTAACAATCACAAGTGAGGAAACTCATGTCAAAGAAACATGCAGCAGAAGATAGTGTATTTTTTAAATAATAACTGAATGAATAATAAAAAACTCTTAATAGTTTCAATGGCAGAGATATATTTAATATATATTAAAATAATAAGTTATTTTTCAAAATCTTTAACACTTTATAAAAGTGATTATTTTGGTGAGCATTGTAGCTAAGATAAGTTATCTCAACAGAATATATGTGCTGTACAATCCACATATACCCAGGGCAATGCCTAGGAACAAAAATTGCAGGTATAACCATGTTTCACATAATCTTGAAATTCTTTACAGTTTTTGCCCTACTTCTCACCTGCCCCTATTAGATTGCTTCTTTTGTAATTTTCCTAATGTAATTGGCTTGTGCTTGAATTATTAGTATTGTCTTTAATCCTCAGTTTGTTGGAAGGAATCTTTTTAAGCCATTCATCCATTTCATGAGGACTAGTTTCTTAAAATCGATGCTCTAATCCACTACTTCACTTAATCGTGTGCCCATAAACTATTATCTATTCAAAAGCTCAAAGCTCAAATACAATGTAAAATCTCTTCTCTCAGTTCCTTTGCCTTGTGAAACTCCTTGTTGCTTAAGACTCTCTGACATAGGCACTAAGTGCCAGTGCCAGCATCCATCACATTTTAAACATTATTGGATCTCTATTTTCTCCTGTGAAAATAGTATAAGATCCAATTGTAATGTTTCTTCCAGCACCCAATGGGTTTTCTTGCTCAACCCCTCTGACCGTGGCTCTAAATGTGGAGCGCGTATGACCCCAGTGTACTTCATCATCTTCTGGGGCCTCCCAGTTAGTGCCCGTGTTTAACCACTGCAGTAAGCATGGTTTATAGAGTTTCTTCTGGTACCATGTAAGAAAAGAGCTGTGTGTTTGTTTAAGAAAAAATTCTTCACGGTACTTGTTAAAAAACAGAAAAGCAGACTATTCAGAAGGACAATCTCGATAGATATAGGCGCCACCGCAATGGATTTGGCAGTAAGGGAGAGAGATGGGACTCAACTCTGAACACACAAAGAAAAGTGGGAATGTATAGCCAAAGAAGGGGGCGGGGGGAAGGGTTGAATAGGAAATTACTAAGGAAACATGAGGGGTAAGGAGGGATTCTGGTTAACCACCTCACAGGATCCTTGGTGAAGGCAGGCATGGCGATTAGGTGCGCCTGGAGGATAGTGGGGGTTGAGGAACCCTCTCAGATGCAGAGGGCAAGGGGTCCTGTCTAACTGAGGCAGCAGGGCTCTTGCTGAAATTGGGCAATGCAGAGGTGAGCACAGAGTGCAAAAGCCAGGGCCTAGTTGGAAAGAGAGTTCAGAGGATCCCAACTGAAGTTTGGTCAAATGAGATTCTTTGTCAGTTTACATTCAGCCTAATTCTATCATTCATTCTTCATTGGGCCTTTTCTTTTACCTATAAAAGAACAGCAGTCTAAGGTTGACTGGCCTTAGAGACTGACGTCCTTTGGCAACTACTACGTTATTATTAGTTTCAGTTTCCATGAAAATCTTCAGTTATAGATGCTGTTTCTCTAGTCTAGCTGTATCTGTCTTTCCATATTTATCATCTAGCTCTTTGTCTTCTCATGATTGTATAACAAAATATGGTAGCTTGTTTTAAAATGTTTTAAATATTGGTAGTCTGTAGAGGTAGATTGTTGTTGTTGTTTTGTTTGTTTCACTCCCAGTGTATATTTGTTATTTGTGCAGGGGCATAGAAAAAGCACAATAAATAATGGGCATAGGTATTATTTTGAACTAAAAATTTAAGAACATAATGGCACATTTCATCTTATCTAAAATATCATGAAATTAAGTAAGGGCAAACTATTCAAAAAAGTTTTATGTCTAGTAAAGACATAGTAGGTGTTTGATAAATTGTTTAAGAAAATGAATTAAATGTGCTCCAAAAATACAGCGTCTCATGCATCGACATTTACTAGTAAAAGAAAAGTTTGTTCCATGACTGTGAAAACAAGATAATATACAGACTATGCAGTTCCAGGAATTGATAATTGCTTAATTAGATATTAACTTAATGTATACCTCAGGGTTTTATTCTCTTTATTTGATATTAAAATGGTTAAGAAGTAACCTTATTTTTTGTAGCTGACTAAAATGGAACATGGGGTACTTTAAAAATGAAAGACAAAAATTATTCATAGTATCTAGTCAAATTATTCCTGTATCTAGCAAGTCTGTTATTTCAGGTGATGGCAAGTACTTAGGCTTATTTTATCTTTTTAATTTATAAGTATGCATATATACAGACAGATTTGTGCATATGCGTGTTTTTGATGCTCTAAAATTCTTTTAAAAAATCAACTTGCATCTGCTTGACTGCAAAGTGGAGTACAGAGTGCTGTAGAATAAGGAAAATACTCCTTGATGAAAATGTCAGGAAGACTGTGTAGCCCATTATTCTTAAAAATGTAACCATAATTGTACAGCCCATATTTATATATACTATAGAAGAGATAGCCAATTTTCTAAAGTTACAGTTCATATCAATTACTACTTTTTTCATCATCTTTGATTGAGAAAAATTCTATACTTAGATCCTTATTGATAAGCAGAATTAATAGTGTTAATTAATAGGTAAAAGTCAAGCCATGCTCAGATAATATTTTCAGCCAATTTTGAAGTAGCATTAAACTACACATATATTAAAAAGATCTATACTCATGGTTTTTGCATCTTGGAATAAATAAGTGAGATTTGTTATTTCTAATCTTGCACAGTTTATTTGTTTCATTGTAAAAGTCCAAAGTATTTGTTATCACAGAACATTTTACTATTCCTGAAGCTCCTCCAGTTATAGCCCATAAAAGGTTAATACAAAAGCAATTTTTAAGTTTTTCGCCTTATCTCCAATATAACATTTTTCTTATATTATGGCCATTTTCTCTCCAACCTTGAATTTTTCTCCTTTGTCCAACCTTTATGATATAAGATATCACCTCTGTGAAAGTATTGAAGAAACTGGGTAAAAATGTAGAATGAAAATTTGACATGGCTCTCAATCTCCCCTGAGCAATTCAGCTGAGAACAGGACCAGACGTTTCAGTGCTTGTCAAAATATTACCAAGGATGGCTGCTGAATAAGGGGGTTGGAATTTTATCTCGAGAAAAAACATTAAGAAATATAGCACTTGCATATAAGGGCACATCAGTAATACTTTCAACAATAAATATAAATTAAAAAAAAAAAGAATAAGAAAATTATGATTCCAAAAGGAGGAAAAAAAGAAATACACCACTTGTATATATTTTATAGGAACATACTATGTCTGGTAATAAGGAAAACATTTTATTTGGCTTTCTTTACATGAAATTTCAACATCATGATCTTGTTCTATTTTTCCAAGAAAACATAATCAGTAAAATTATGATCCATGTACATATCAGTTGCATTATGTTAATTATAAAAATTACTCTCTGAGATTTTTTATCTGCATTAGATACAGTGAGATACAACTTATTTCTGTACAACACATTGCCTACCTTTTTGCACCCTGGAGAGTTGCTGTGATTACCTTCTAGCTGTTATATATTTCTACAAATGCAACAAGTGATACCACCCAGGAAAAGTGTCATTTTACAGATCAAATTAGGGAAATTAACTTGTAGTTCCAACAGTAAAAATTAATATAAACTTAAAGCCATCACAAATAATAATATACTTTTCAAATATAAATATGAATTATAATTGTTATAGCAGTTGAAAGATAACATAAAATCATATCTGTGCTAAGGATAGTAACCAAAATAGAAAAAGGACATGAAAAAATTAAATGATTTTGGGGGCAAATTTAATTATTCATTAAAACAAAACAAAAGCACAGTAGAGGAAGAACAGGTTGTCCAGGGTTCTTTACATGATTTACACGTAGCTCTGAGCTAAATTTCCCTTCATCTCCTGAAAACTACATTATTTCACAGACAGATTGTGATTTCAAAGAACTGTCAATATGATCAGATGAAACTACGCAGGTCAGTGATACTTGTGCCTTCAAATCGCCCAGCATATTTTTCCTGCCTGGGAAAACGAACTCACGGTTCTCCATGTCCAGCACCCTGGGCTCTCTGCGCTCCGGATGCCAGGCCCGGCCACCAGCTCCACTGTCAGGTTGTGCTGCAGGAAATACAGTAGCAGCCAACACCCCCGCAGCCCCTTTGCTGCACGTTGGGCAGGCATCGAAATCACTATGTAACACAGAATGCGGTAAGATGGTGTCGAGAAACTTTCTTTGTCCTTTCTCTGTATTACCAACACCTGGTAGCTTCTCGTTTTACATATATGTATATATTAGAGCA
Source organism: Miniopterus natalensis (assembly GCF_054644295.1). Lineage (NCBI taxonomy): Eukaryota > Metazoa > Chordata > Mammalia > Chiroptera > Miniopteridae > Miniopterus > Miniopterus natalensis. Next base: position 154,456,133 of record NC_142081.1, on the reverse strand, counting down.
ATTTAAATTTACAGCAGAATTGAGATCGAGGTGGAGATTTCCATACACCCCACCCTCACACATGCATAGCCTACCCCGTTATCAACGTCACTCACCAGAATAGGATATTTTTCAAACATAAACCTGCATCGACAAGATGCTTTCTTTTTAATTGTCTGGGACCAGGCATCATACATTCTGCCAATTTGAAATCTTTCCTATTTAACCTATTTGCTAAACAGTTTAATTCTGTTAAAACCAGACCTGGCTGATGGGAAACGGTTGCATACAGCATGTAAAGGTGATGGTCTTCTCACAAGCGATCACCTCTCCTTCAAACACACATTAATCCAGTCATGGGTAGGGAATTAGCTCTTCATTCTGCTAAGTATTATCAGCATCATAAGTACTTTGGTGACTTTTCAGTCTTAGAAAACAGAAGATTGTAGACTTGGATGAAAAAAAACCCCCACAAGGCTAATAAGTATTTTAAAGCCTACAGTAAATTGTTGCAAAATTTAATGTTCACCTCTTTCCCCTTAAATATAGTTAAGGATGGTTAATTTTAGAATTTTTAGTACAGTTTTAGGCCCAATTCAAGGGAACTATACAATTATTTTCATATAAAAACTGTAAGCACTTCAAAATATCCTAGATGTTCTGATTAGCGTGTAAGTGATCATCTGTGATATGTAAATGATCACCTACTTTGCTAATTTTCTAAAGATACATAAAAGATTAATGAAACTTTAAAATGGTGATTAACAATCCATGCTTTTATGAGCTCTAAATTTTCCTGGAAGACTTCCTTGGCTCTGGAGACTCCCATTGGATATTCTGAATAAAGGGAGAGGTATGAATTGACCTAAGTTAAAGTGGGAACGACAGAAGAAAGAAAACCAGTGACTCAAAATCAAGGATACTAAGCCTCTACTATGAATTCTGGGCTGTGGTCATGAACAAGAACAGTAGTGAACACTTACTTCCCATTCCGGTTCTAGGAAGGGAAACAAAATTAATTACCAATGCTTAAATAACAAATTATTGGCTGTGCTAATGAAACAAGTTGGGTGCAATTCACAGGGAATAATAAATGTGGACAATGGCTCCTGGAAACTCACCTAATAACATTATCTATGTTTGGTGTAGTTTTATATTCCTTAGTCATGTTGGTCCTCAGTAAAGGAAAATGCCCTAAGAAATATTTTTATAGGAATTTGGAGTTTGATTAGGGATTTTAAAATCAGAAGACCTTGTTATGGGAGAATTGCACGCATGGGATTTCTCTGTTGCTAGTGGGAGTGGGGTCCTTGGGGCACCGCTGGCATCAGCATTTCCAGAAGCCTCCAAGGGGAGGTGAGATGTGGGAGAAAGGTTTATTTGTGTGAAATTATATCCCTCAGTTTCCAAAGTCCATTTCCCTTAATCCAGCCCTGGAAAAAGTGCAGCTGGGGCTTCAACAGAGCTGGAAGCAAAAGCAGCGGACCAGGTTTCCCTTCCACGGCGAAGCTGGGCCTGGCCCGGCCTCGGGCTGCTCAGAGTCCGTCAGTCCGCTGCCTCAGAGTCCGTCAGTCCGCTGCGCGGGGCCCACAGGCTGGGAGCCACAGCGGCGGGCGCGGCGCGTGAGGGCCCCGCAGGCCGGGGTCAGGCGGGAGCAGCATCGGGGAGAGGAAGTGCTGAGCCAGTTTGCTGGTTTAGTTCATTTGAGAAAAAACATTTAAGTTTGTTGAATGTCCATTTCCTCATTTTTAAAATGTGCAAATATTATCACTACGATAAGGATATTGTGAGAATTAGATGATAAAATATATGTAAGCTTTTAGTCTCTAAGGGATTGATCTGTAGTATTTTTCTCTCGTTTTTCCTCTCGATGACTCTGTGTTCATCGTTGGACACTCCTGATTATTAATGACATCATCAGAAATTAGGTCACCTAACCTCCGGCTCTGCTGCTAACTAGTTGTAGGACCTTGGCCAGTTCATTCAACTCTTTTGTTCCCTCGTCTCTGATCTGTAAAGTGAGAAATACGAACACAATAATCTTTGTGGTTTTCTGTATCCCGTTTTTAAAATTCTGAATATTGAAATGTTTGAGTGAAATGAACCAGGAGGGGGAAGGATAGAAACTTTAAATAAGGAAGAGTTCATTTAAAAGCTTTTTTTAACTTGTGTATTTTATACGTTAGTAAAATGTTCAAAGCAGCTTGAGCACTTAGCATGCGCCAGGCTCTTTGTGCGATATTATAGCAAAAAAAGTAAGATCCCCTTCTTATCTGCACTAGGGCTCAAGTTTAATGCTTGGCACCTTCTAAGAGCCAAAAACACATGGGGTAAGTGAGGACATACCTGGGACCTGGCATCATTTCTGCAGTTTGCACCAGCAGGAGGCAGGTCCAGCTGAGCGCCAGCTTAGTGAGTACATCAAGGCGCAGTGTCTCCACGTCAGGGGCTTCAGGAAGCCTTTTGCAAAGATTTTCCAAGAGAATGTAAGGAGCTCCTAAGAGATGGCTAGAATGTAGCAGGACTATAAAGGACAGTGGTGTCAAGAGGCAAACCAGAATCAGTGTAGGGTTATCCAAAGCCCAGCTACTGAAACAAGGTCCTGGAGTAAAATTAAAGTCTCCAGTGAGAACCCAACTGAAACCAAAAAGCAGGATTTGCCCAGAGTAGGCTTGAGACCAGTGTTGGAAAGAAAAAAAATCAGGACTGCACAACATGCAATGTCCAGCCCTGGAGCTGCCACCGGGGAGAAAGACCTTGCTGGACTGACCCAGACTGGCGAGGAAAGGCATTGAAGGTATTTATACTTCCTGCTCTGTGTCAGATGGTTTGGGTGAAGCAAGTCAGTAGTAATAATCCTTGGGAACAAAGGGATTTAAAGATGAAGCAGTTAGCAGGACTGTCTCCTGTTCTTTTTAAAGCTTATCATTGAGTAACAGGGCTTGCAGAAGTCTGCATATAAATGAGAGCTTGGTAAGGATCATTGGAAGTTTGCAAGAAGAGGAACTTCAAAAGATGGAATGGACACATATGGGTGAAAGTGTTAAATAAAAGGGTTTGAAGTGTTGAGAATTTCATAGGTTTTTGTGGTTTTCAACCTTTGCTGAATATTGGAATCAACCAGATCACCTGAATTGCTCGTTAAACACCTTGCCGACAGGTCACAAGATAATTCATGCCTGCACTTAGATTAATTTAAGCAATTTTAAACACCTTGCTGACCGGTCACACAGTGGAAAAGTAGCCGGCCACACGGGCGAGTTCGGGTTCAAAATAGCCAGTCAGCAAGGTGATTATAAATTATGGTATGGTGTGGTTTCTTTCTTTTCTTGGTGATTCTAAAATGCAGCCGAGGTTGAAGAACATTGTGTTAGGAAACTCTTCCAACTAGTGGGGATGCCATGAACAAAGACCCAAAGACAAATAACTGAGCTTATCAGGGGCCAGAGCCATCTCGTTTTGCTGGTGCAGGTGGCAGGGTACACTTGCTAAGGTGTTACAGTGGGGAAGGAAAATAATAAGTGACAAAACCTTGAAAAATGAAGAAACCAAAGTAGCACACAGTTGGGAGCCAAGATGTTGAGAGTTTCTGGAAAAATTATATGGCCACGTAGTGAAAAAAATCCAAACATACAAATACAAAGACATCAGGCAAATGTAACGCAAACTGAGAAGCTAAGCAGTCTCCCCCCCACCCCCCAAATGTTGGTCTTATGTGATTAAGTATACTAAAACAGCTTATTCTAGTTTTACTGTATGCCAATCTATAGTTTTTTATGCAAGTTCAGTGAAATGCTCTATGCCTCAGTTTCCTTTATTACAAAGTAGAAATTTAAGTAACAGAAAATTCCTTGCTTGCTTAAAACTCCTGTGGTCGTTTTGAAGGCAAGAAGGTGAAAGTTTTGTTTATAACATCTGTTCTCGCGTAAAGCAAAAAGTGCTTAAATCTTGAGTAAGAACGAGTAGGTTGTCTTAATTGACAAGAATACAAACTTAGTATTCATTTCATTAATACTCTCAACTTCCCCAATCATTACTTAGTGAATTGGCAATTCCCATTTATTTTCTACAACCGATTTTCCAAAGCAGTTTTGCTAAAACTTTCTCAAACAAATCCCTTGTAGGCACTATCTGATCTTCGAAGATTCCATTCAAAGCAGAAGATGCTAAAAGTTAATGAGGGGGAAGACTTTGTGCCTATTTTGACTTTAAAGACCCCTGGGACTCCGCCACTTCAAAGCCTGTCTTTTAATCTCATTGTTGAGCCCTTTGTTGTAAGGGGACGAGAGGGTGTGATTTTTATCCTTGTAATCAGTTTCTGTCAAGACTAGCTTTCTAAACATTTGTTAAGGGGAAGTTACAGAAGTATTATGTGTGGTCACTGGTCTCTCACCCGTAGCTGATAAAAGGAGAGAGGAGTGTGAAGTCATCAAACCTCCAGTCTGGGCTGGCTTTCTTCTGGAGGTCTAGAAACGAACCCACTTTTCACAAACATACCTATAATGAAGGAAGATTGGATCTGAAACTGTCCAGTTGTGGAATGTTTGACTTTCTTCTAGAAAATATGGAAGGTAAAAATCACTGATTTTTTTTTTCCTTATTAGAAATATTTGCAAGCTTTAATAAAGAAATCTTGAGGTTAGAGTTGGGGGAGTTCGGGTGCAGAGAGAGATTGCTGCGTCAACTAAAATTGTTATTTTAAAGCCTTATTTCAGTTTGCTGTTTGCTGCCTCCAAAAATCAATTTGTGTGTATAAATATAATCTCTAGAATTTGCTACTTTCTACACAGTGTTGTGGTGAAAATGGGTTTGGAAATTTTAAAATTACATAAGTTCTTTTATGTCTGCTGGGAAATACCACAACCCTCCAAGAGTGGCCTGAGGTCACCATGAGATGCAAACAGAGCAAAAAGTGAGTCTTGAGGGTGCTTTTCCTATTTAAGGCAAGTAGCCTTGTTCGGTGTCCAGGTTTATTCATTATTAGCCAGTGTATTTTTGGAAGACACTTTAGGATTTTGTTTCTTTGTTGTACATATTGGGTGCATTCTAATTCCCTCTGTAGAGCTTAATGTTTGTGTGTGTGGTCTTGATGACAGTGTTTTCAGTGAAGTGCTGTATAACTCCCCAGCCTTTTCGTTCTGTGATCCGCTGGAGACCCTCATTGAGACTTGTACTTGCTTCTGGAAACTTGGTGTCTATTTATAGAGTTTTAAACACATGTTTTTATTTGTAGTCTTTTTAAATTGAGCTTTTTGACTACAGATCATTTTCATAAATTCTAATTCCTAGTATATTTTATATCAAAACCTGTAAATAACTATTAACTTTTATCCAGTTCGGGAGTTGTATTAACTTTCTTAGAGAATGCAATAACACATTTTTAAAATTTTCAAGAGCATTGTTTTGGAAGGTTATTCAGTGTCTCTAAAATATAAAAATGTGAAATAAAACAAAAGCATTGTTTACACAGACACTATATGGCTTAAATTGTAAAATAATTGACAATACTATGAATTTTAATGCCTGTTTACATCTTTTTGAGTTATCTCCAGTAAATTGGGAAAACATTAGTTTTTCTTGGGTTTTCCATATGTTTCCAAATATTCGATAATCTCTCATGTGCGAAACCACATGGAACACTAAAATGGCACATTATTATGGTTTGTAGAGGGGTCATTTCTCTTAATTATCAGGGTTCTTTCATTGTCTAAAGCTAGAGTTAGAGAGAAGAAATTATGTCGGTTGATATTTAATTGATTGTCTTTTATTTTTATTTCTAAGAGAGAAACATACTGGGTAATTAAAGCACTGCCTAGAATGAGAATCCCTCAGTTAGAGAAATTTGAAATAGAGTGTTAAAATCAATTTCATTATAGCACTTCAAAGATTAAAGATAAATATTAATCAAAGCCACAACATCCATAGTCTAGTCCTGTTCAGGATATTGAACCATCTTATGCTACTTCAAAACACCTTAAGGAGGCTGTGTTCAGATTTATCTTTAATTTAGCAGTGGTTGAACTCAGAAGTAATTTATTATTTAAGGGCCCAGAATACTCTAAAGCAAATCATGCTTTTAGCAAAAGTTTACTGATTCTCATTGCCCATTACCCGACAACATAATTTGTTTCCTATAATATGGTAAATGTCACAGAACAATCATAAAACATTTTTACTAAGTGAAATAGAGGTTATAGCTTGGGTTGCTTAACTAAGTCATATACAGCAGCGAACTGCTCCCTGGATGTGAGCATACTTTTCATGTTTAGTTTTCGTCTTGACTCCAAATTAACATTTCCTTTTGTTAATCTTCACCCAAGGATATTTTTTCCCATTGATTTTTAGAGAGAGTGGAAGGGAGGGAGGGAGGGAAGGAGGGAAGGAGGGAAGGAGGGAGGGAGGGAGGGAAGGGGGGAGAGAGAGAGAGAAACATTGGTGTGAACACATCGATTGGTTGCCTCTGGCACTCACCCCAGCTGGGGCCAGGGATGAACCTGCAACCCAGGTATGTGCCCTTGATAGGGAACTGAGTGCGAGACCCTTCAGTGAACAGGCTAGCGCTCTAACCACTGAGCAACACCATCCAGAGCCAGACTCTTATGACATGCGAAGGTGAGCACTTTATAGATGAACAGTCAGTGCTCCAGAAGATGGTCCTGCGAGTATTACACCTGATCATCATAGACCAAGATTGTGTGTCTCTTCTAAAATCGCCTCTAAAATAAGTCTTGAATTTATGCTGTTCACACTGATTGAGAGAGGAAATGAATATCATTTAATGTTTATTTCTGAACAGCGCTTTAAAATTGATACATATTACTGGAGCCTTGAAAATATTAATTGCACAGCTTCTTTGCTTCCAAATAGGCAAATGCGTTACAAATTAATATCATGTCATGAAGTAGCCAAGACTCTGAAGCTAGAACACATCCATTTTTTCCAAAGAAATACAAATAAAACAGTTGAAATCAGCTCCATACACTCACACAGACATGAAGGCAATGATTCATGAATGTTTCAATATAAGATAGTGATTAAGCAAGGGTGACTCATGGACGGTATCTGTTGTGTACATAGAGTTTATTGTGGGTCATTACAGAAACAATAACAGATTTTATAAAATGTAATCTGTTGACTTTTTCTCTTGCAACTAGAGAATATCCTGGGTCATGTATGAATCATAATTTTCCCTGGATCACATAATCATACAAGTCTGAATGGTGCTTAACATATTCTCTTTTTCTACAGTGTTTGTTTTTTTTATAGTCAATTTTACCTGGGGCCCAGAGGAAGCACTGTATTCCCCCACCAACCACTGCCGATTTCTTCATGTAAATCAACTGCCTCTCTTTCTGTCTTTACCTTCTTTCCCTGTATCTTTCACTTCCCCTTCTTTATGTAGCACAAGTAATTTATGTTCTATAAATTGGCATATAATGCAGTTTTAAAAATTATTTTCCCCAAATATGATAAAATAAATCTTACGTTTTTTGTGCTCTCTAACTTCTAAGGCCCCCATTTGAATATTTTGGTGTGTTTTAGTGACTGTAATTTAAAGAGTTCTGTCTTTGCTATTTTTGAGTGATGTTTATAGCTTCAGATGCATTTTTATTGCATTGAGTTAATTGCTCTGAGCAGGAATTGTTACAACAGTCAAAAAAAAATTAAAGCTTTGCCTTTTAAACTTCTTATTAGGTAATTGTTTCCTGAGGGATACGTTCCCTGGCTGGTGTGGCTTGATTGAGCAGCGTTCCTGTGCACCAAAAGGTCACAGGTTCGAGTCTCAGTCAGGGAACATGCTGGGGTTTCGGGGCTCAATCCCCAGTGGGGGGCGTGCGGGAGGAAGGTCACTGATGTTTTGCTCTTGCATCGATGTTTCTCTCTCTTTCTCTCTCTCTCTCCCTCTCCCCGTCTCCCTTGCTCTCTCTCTAAAACTCAATAAAAAAAATCTTAAATAGCCCATTCTATAAATAAAGCTCTGCTTCCAGGGATTTCTATCACTTACAGCATCTAGTAGCAAGAATAGCCTTAGCACGGTATTTCTGAATCCCCCCAAATGCCTCATTCATACATAAGTCATCTGCGCCCTGGCAGAATCTTGTATTGACCCTCTGAGACTTTTATTGCCTTGTCACTCATTTTTTATTGCTACTTCTTTCCTCTTTTTTTTTTTTTTTTTTTAATTTCCTAAATCCATGAGCTTAAAAGGCAGTTACAATTTTTATTTTCTTGTGAATGATGTATGTATAGTTTCTTCCCTATCGTGCTGTCAGGGCTGTGAGAAAGCAAGGCTTTCCTGTTGCGAAAAACTGACCTAAGGGAGTGAATCACTTCATTGATGAAAAGTCTGTTGGTACAATCAGTGTCTTTCCTCCTAGCTGTCAGTTAACAATCCTTAGCATTTACTGAGTGTAAAATAAAGGTAGTTAATTATTTTATGACCAATGTTTTCATCCCTGAAGACTTCCGTGCTCCTGACTTTCTGTTCACTCTTCCCTTCCTTTTTTTTAGTGTGTGTGTGTGTGTGTGTGTGTGTGTGTGTTTTGGTCTTTAAACAAACCCTTACTGAGTTCTTATCATGCTAGGGACTCAAGACACAAAGATGACGACATCATTTTTCCTAAACTTAGGAAATGACAGCGTGGTGAGGGAGACAGATATGCGGGCCACGCGTATGTGAACGTGGGAGGTGAGAGAGGCGTGAACAAACACAGCCACGGAAGAGGCATTGATGAAGCCTTGCTAAGGTGGTGAAGACAACGTCACTAAAGGTGGACATTTCTAGCTAGGTCTTAAAACTTTAATAGAAAATTTGCAAGTAAATAAAGAAGGACAGGAGGAAATAAATAAAAGCATGTTCAGGCAAAGGATGGCAGCTAGAATAGTCTGCTTAGAAAAGCAGGGTGAGGTGAGTGAGGCCGGGACTGAAAAGAAGGCTGGAAATGTGTTCGAAGCCAGATTGTTAAGGGCTTTGTGTGCCTCTAGAACTGGGGACCTTAATTCTCAGATGATAGATTGTTACCCAAGATTTTTAATCAGAGTTACCAGCAAGTTAAATCTATGACAATAGCACATAAAATCAATTAGGGCAGGAACTTGGTTGCATTCACTTCTAAATCCCCAGAATAGAATAGGCAGAAACTAGGAAATGCACACATTACAAATGTCTCTCCTGGAGATTACACGGGGTCAGTGAGGGCTGGAATTGCTGGCGGGTGGATGATGTCAGCGATAGGGGCCCCCGAGGAGGCGGTTGTAGTAATCCAGGTGAGATACTGACAGCCTGAACCAGGGCGATGGGGTGTCAGTTTGGCAAGAGGTGTGAGCCGGGAAGAGATGTTGGAGGCAGCACTGACGGGGCTAAATGACCGGTTAGGTCTGGGACCTCAGCGGGGAGATTAAAGAGTTGTACAATGGGACTGGAGTAACTTTCAAACAAGATAAGAAAGGCAAGAGAAAAAGCAGGCTTTGGGGTGAAATTGATGATTCTTATTTGGAGATAATCTGTGTTTGAAGTCAGCATAGTACATCTCTCATCTGCATGATACATGGAGAGGTTAAATTAAGGACCACCACACCAGGGTTACTAGCCAAGCTTATCAGAGCAAATGAGATTCCTCAGAAAGAGGCTTACACAAGAAGAGGGTCACTATTTATGGGGAAGTTAGAGAAAAATGTACCAAAAGGAAAGAATGAGGAAAACAGCCAGGAAGTAAAGGAGAGATTCCAGAGAAAGTGTATACAGTCCACTCACTCTTCTCCTCTCCCCCTCTAACAGGAGAAACATGATTAACATGCTTCTGTTGGCCTTTGAAGGCCCAACAGGCGCATCCACATCAGACAGCGTGGTTGACAATGGAAATTTGATCTTCCTTTGCCAGCTCTAGGTAAAGTTAAATGACTTAGGAATTTAATGATAGCTGACCACCAAATTGGGCATTTTTCATTAAAATATTTAGCAGGCCAGGAGACACAACAGAGATTTGGTAAAGGAATCAAAATATAGGACATGTTTATTGCTGCCAGCTTCTGTAGCTTGCCATGGAGAATTTCACACTGGCAAGTTTAAAACCAGAATTGGCAGAGTCCATGGAAATTTATCTTGGCTATGGCTAGTTTCTCATGTTAAAGGCATTTATCCCAAAGAAGATCACCTGGGCTCAAGCCAGCGGGACACTCATGAAAGACACATATATAAATGACCATGACTTTGTCCCATGCACACTGAACAGCTGGGTTTTCCATCTTTTGCATTCGTTTGTTTTCCTGAGAAAAATTCTTTGCGAGGGCAGATCTGTCCCTCTCTGTCTCGCAACCGTTGGTTGGTCCGAATCAATGTTTTATGGCAGAATTCACATTTCTAATTTCTAATCCCTTAATATATATCCACTCTGATTTTTGTCTGTGCCATTTTTGTAATCAGAGTTGATTCTAGATGCAAAAGAAACAATGTATGGATGAAGAGTATTATGTGGGAATTTTGCTTAACTAGTACATGGGAGACTAATGGTCAACAAACCAGCTTCAGAAAGTTGAATGCTAGACTATTCACATCTTATTTCTTAGCCTTCTGAATATTGTTTCTCGGCTGCCTGCCTCATAATATGGAAATTTAATGCCAGTTCCCAAAACCTGCCTGAAAGATTTATAGGTCATTTCCCCCTTCCAGAGGTTGCATGTAGCTCTCTCAGCCTGTTGTGATCAATTACTTTCATTTCCATGGTCGGGAGGACTTCGATGTAAAGTTAATGGCTTCCGTGACTAAATCCGTAAGAATAATCGCTTTATTGAAACAAAAACAAGAACAGAAAGAGTCCCTACGCCTAAGTAAGCACATACTTCTTGATATCAGGTGTAGCTAAATAAATAGAATATTTGGTGGGATATTTAAGCTAAATTTCTAACTTTTAATGAAGTGATACAAATATAACAGAAGTATATTCTGTAGTTTATTTTGTTGACATTAAGTAACCAACATTATTTTGCAGTTGTCAGGCTAATATGGCCTTTTTTAGGTTTACTGCCAGTTCTTAATTCCATTCTTATTACTTTTTAGAAGAATTTCCTTCCTTAACCCGGAAGAAACTGCCATCTATTTCTCTTGTGGCCATCTCCTACCCAGAAAATTGTGCCTCTTGTTTGGGACCCTTCCCCCCGAACCCCCCGCCGGGAGTTCTAGCCTCCTCTAGTCTCCCCTCAGAGGATTGTTGTAAAATTTCTTTGTAGAAGAGGCTCCTGGGTAGAATGCGTTTAGAAGGGGCGCCAGCTTTCCCCTCCTGCAGTTTCATTTGCAGAGCGAACACAATGCATTCATTTAATTGTTGGTTCCTTTGGGAGATGGAGGGCTAGAGCTCCTCTGTCCTAAGACCTGTGCCCTGAAGCCCCAGCAGTGTTTCCTGCCTGCTGTTGTGCTCACATCCTAATGCTGCAGTTGTCACTACCTACTTCTGCTCTGGGGATCTCTTCTGAATGTCACTTAACTGCAATGTCTTACCTCATTTTTGTGTTCAAATGGAGATTGGTCTGGGTTATGCTCCCTTCATGACCTATCACACACCCATAGTAGAGCGAAACTTTACACCTATGAATGACAGCTAGAAAGTGTGCTTCTCTGAACTCACAAGCTCTTTTATGGAGTTTGGTTTTAAAATCTCTTTTAGGTTTTATTCTGTCTTCATTGAACCTTTCACCTTGGGCATTGCAAATATATACCACATTGAGGACAGTGTAAGTAAAAGGCTTTGGGCATATTCCACAGGATTCTTTCCTCCTCTTCAACAATCACCCATCGCCATTGGCTTCTCAGTCTCCCTTCCCACAGGGTGAATTTTTTCTTAAAGGCTGAAAGATGACACATCAAATTAATTCCAGCTCCAGCTCCACCGCGCTCTGAGTCTCCATGCTAGTGCGAACACTGAGAGTTTACAAACAGAAGCACCACCCACTTCAAGTAAATATTAGTTCAAAAAACAAATGTGTGGAAAAATTACTGTATACACTACATAAGAATAGATTATTTTTGCTTATTGAGTTGTTTGTTTGTCTATATGCTCGGTTCAAGGAATATGTATGTCCTAGCTTTCTTTCACCCACGTGGATTCTTAGTCATAGTGGTAAATGTGAGCCCAAGATATTATCAGGTTTAGGCATCTGTCTACTGTCTATTAACTATATATTAATAAAAGTGAAAAAAAGCCATCTCTGTTTTACACATAAAGTAGGTGGGCTCAAGAAGTTTTAGTAACTTCCCAGTGGTATATGCCTACTGGACACAGGACGGTCTGATAAAACTTCAACATGATTTGCTTGAGCTGACAACAGGATTTTTATTTCTCAGCCCCTTGCACTGGTCACTAAACGTGGTGCACACACACTGTCTTAGATATGTATTTATATCCACATGGCTGCATGCTCTTCATAGATTAACAAACAAGATGACTGCCCTGGTCTGGAGCTGATGAGGCACCATTATGAGTAAAGTTAGTCTAGGATACATGAAAGATTAAAAAATGCATTTGGTAAATTATTTATAAAGAAGAATGTCAGGATGTGGACATGAATAAAGACTGACCTACTTTCACATCCAACCAAGACAGTTGAACAGCTAGCAGCGTCGGGATCTTGTTGGTTCACCACTTCTCTTAAGAAAATATGAACATCCAGAAAGAATTACAGAGTTACTTCAGACTTCTAGGGATTTTATTTATGGATATGTTTTTTAAATGCCTTTAGGTATAACTGTGTTGAATCCTGCATTTTAAAAAATTAATCAGATAACTTTTCTAGGAATTTTAAAGCAGAGGGTTGTTAATAAATGGGCTTAAGGCCAAAACTCCTCTTTGCCTCATTTGGGGAAATCACTATTTTGTGAAGCCAAAAAAAAAAAAATTGGGAGAGAATAAAATGTTCTATACTAGATAGATATCTTGAAGTCACTTATAGAATGCAATAAATCGTATTGGTAACTAAAACAGAATTTTACCTCCCTTGCATTTAAGACAAGGTCAGTTAATCAGTAAATGACTTTGGCTGTGTTAGAAGTAATGTTTAGTGGGGCCTTTCAGATCCTAACCTTGCTTCATCCACACACTTCCAGAGGTTAATAGTTCTTTTCTTTATTTTTTATTCAAATATTTTCATTATGTAGAAACAGAATCAAAAGAATAAATTATTTTTTTAAAGGTGAAGGAGTATTAAGATAGTATCCAGTGATAAAGAAATGAGACTGAAATTATGTGGCAAAAAATAATAAGTTCTGGAAGCAAAATATACTTTGAGATATCATCTGGCCAACTCCCAGGTAAAATTTAATTTAATTCTACCAAGTTAAAGTCTAGCTTCTTTGCAATGCTCTTCAAAGTCCTAAATTATCCTTGAACCTTAGCATCTCCACTTATATAATACTACTTAAAAGTAAAGTAGACCATATTCTTCAAGACAATATTTTTAAAATGTGATTAGCCTCAAATAATATATTCACAGAAGAATTATGATTATAAAGATATCTGTGTAGTAATACCTGCTAAGTTCTGCAACATTAAAATGGCTAACACAGCAAAGAAACCAGAACTAAAAGGGTGTCTATTAAAATGCTTACGCTGTCTACCTGTGCTCAAAGCCACATTAAAGCAATCACGGAAATTATTGAATAGAAAACTTAATATAGTGGTTGGCCTGTAACAGCTGTCTACCTAGTAACCTCTATACTTACATATTCTTATATCACACATTTCCTTCCTTCCTATCAGTGTATGTTCTTCTCTTCACCATTCTGAATGGGTCTGGCAGCACTGGCTGATCATTTCAACTGACAGTTTGGAAAGAAATAGAGTATGTAGTAAGCACAAGTAACATGCACTTACGTGAAAAACTAAGTAATGTGTGGAACTTAAGGTCACCTTTTCCAGCAGATGACTTTTAATAGCAGCACTTTCTTCATAAAGAAGAGTATTTCTTGCAGCACGAGGTCACATGATTCTCCTGAAGATCAGAAATGCTGAGTCTGGGCTCCCAGATCTGATGTCTTTGTATTGAACAAAATCAATTTTCCAAATTCCACTCATGTTTGAAGACTAAAATGCTGATATTCGTAATAGCAGAAAAGTGCAAGTTTCTTTAGAAAGAAGGGCAGGTACTAATAGAATAAGCTTGTATAACATCATAGCCATGCAGTTGAAGACATCTTAATCACCACGTTTAGACTGTTAAGTGTTCGGTTAATTAGTCCACTCAAAAGTCTGGTTAAAGTAGGGAACTGTGAAATAATACATGCATAACATAGACATTTTATATCACTATATAATATTTAAGTATATATACATTTGCCAATTTGCGTCTGGGTTCAGTTTCTTTTCTTTGATAAGTGTTTTCCTTGTCTTTTTTGCATAATATATGATTATAATTTATCACTTGTAATTTCTAGGTTCAGTTTCTTTACAAATATCTTTGTAAAGTAATGTGAGCCCTTCTCAATCGCTATGATTTGTTTTTGAAGTCAGATATATTAAGGTATGATTTTTTAAAAAACAATAATTACTGCTGTTTTTTTCACATCTAATTTAATAGTAACTTTATGTCAATCCTGCACAGCAAGCATTAAACTGGTTTTCACTGGAACACCTCTCTCAGTTTTTGCATCCATATTGGAGCACTTCTTATTGTATACATTATAAGATAGTATTTATGAAACTAAATTCTATAGACCATTTGCCCATGGGTATGGGAGAGAAGTAAATGTTCCAGATCAAGTAATTTTAGGAAATGCTAGCACATAGCAAAGTTATGCAAGTTTCTTAACTGAATCATTTTAATGGCTTTTGAAAGAAACCTGCCTTGCATAAATGGGTTTGGCAACAAACACAGCTTACCCAGCTGGTGGGAGCAGAAGTAAGCAGATATATAAGAAAATAATTAGGCACCAAACTTAGGGTTCTGTGAGTAACAATAAACCTGTTTTATAGCAGGAAATGAAGAACATTTGTTATCCAAAGCATTGATGAAATAAAAGCTAGTGAAGAAACTCTCCTGTAAATTTGTTTTTACTAGGCCAAGGCTTCAAAACTCTGTGTCCTGTAGGTATATCTGTCGAAGTATATGGAATTGTCCTCATCTATAGACTACAGAGTAAATAATTCAGAACTACTGGATTCTGGATGCCAAACAACCACTCCCAAGGTCCTATCTATTCCTTACTTTTTGTCTTTATTTTTCTGTTTCTTTTCTTTCTCTTCTATTCTTTTTTTCTCAGCATATTTGGCAAAACTTTGTCGCCTATAATGATATTTTTAGTTTTCACAATTAAGCCTACCTGCCCCATAGATGTCATTGATCTTCTTGGGAGTTCTCAGGGTAAAGATGTTGCTAATGCCCTATCGAGAGTACAGTAAATTTTGCTCTCAAGAGTAGCAAAGGTAGTTCCCAAGTGACTCTAAACTTTCTGCACAACAGCACATTTTGCTGATAGAACAATATAATGAATGAATTACTTAAAAACGCATCTCCATACCAGGTCGTCGGAGGACAGTTTTGTGGTGGCATTCAAATGAGTGAATATTATGGTCTGACTGATATGTAAGACTGTTTTGGGTCAGCAGATTTGAACCCTTGATATGTGTATAATACAAAATATTAGTATTTGTGAAACTGAATTTCTCAGATCATTTCCCTGGAATTAAAGGGGAATAAATGTTTTCAGATCAGGTAAATGTAGAAAATGCTAGTGTTATGCAAGTTTCTTGATGAATAACTTCCAAGTTTTCAATATTTAATGGATAGTCTTCATCTCTCAAGGAGAGTATAGTGTTAAACATATCCCAAGTTTACTTCCTCTGCCAACTCTTTGTTCCTGGATTACCTAGTAGACTTTTCGGAACAATGAAATATTAAAGCTTCAAGCAATTAGCCAAGGAAAGAAGAGCGATGAGTGGAAGCACCTTAGCTGGTAGGAATTTAGGCTTTTGTGATTGGGAAGAAGGAAGGAAAGGTCAAGAATGGGGTGCTATAAAGGGAGACTTTATTGTATTCTGAGTAGTTGTGTTGGAGAAGCCAAAGTAAAGTTGGGTCTGAGCAAAATTAAGTTGCTGCTACCTTCCTTGAACTGTGTTCTTATTATTACCATTACCATCAACAAACCCAAGATTATCTGTACCTCTTCATAAAACCTGCCACTTATTTAGAACTACATGGGCATGAAGAAAAATAGTCTAATTCTCAGTCATGGAGAAATGAAGCTTAGTGAGTGCCAGTGCCTGGCCAGTGACTAGTGACTCTTAGAGGTCCATGAAGTACTGGATATTTCTAAACCTCAGTTATTTCATCTGTATAATAGACTTTGGATTTGAATATTGAATATACAGTGCAGAATTATTGTGAGCATTAAATAAAATGTGCAGAAGTGCTGAGCTCAGCACTGAGCGGTGAGTGTGCAAACAATAAATACTACTATTCTCTTTTGTTTACACTCACAGTAGGCCTCTCAGTTGCAACCGTGGCCCACATTTTTTTTTTTTAATATATCTTTATTGATTTCAGAGAGAAGAAAGGAGAGAGAGAGCTAGAAACATCAATGATGAGAGAGTCATTGATCGGCTGCAGCCCGCAACCCGGGCATGTGGCCTGATCGGGAATCGAACCCTGATCGCCTGGACCCTAGGTCGATGCTCAGCCGCTGAGCCACGCCCGGCCGGGCATGTGGCCCACATTCTTAAAGGCAAAGTTAACCTTTCACTGTTTATGCAAACTTTAACTTGCTAAGTGCAGTCACCTGTTCTCTCTTGGGTAAAGGAATCTTTCAGGGCCAGTTACTTAACTTCTACAAAGGACATACCTTCTAATTTGTTTTTGGTATTAGAAATACGTTAGAAAAAATAAGAAAAATAGGCGGTTTGCCCGTCTGAGTTGCAGGCCAATCATGACAGTCATTTATTCACAGAGACCTGCCTGCATTTGAACTTGCTGTTACTCCCTTACATTGAAGTAGGGGAACAGTAAGAAAGTTATGGCCCTTTGTTTCTTGTCAGGGTCCACTATGGAAAACCAAGCAACAAAACATAACTGACAAGATAACCTTGAAACCATAAGAAATTTCTTTTCTCACATCCCACTTACCTATCGCATGAGACCAGCAGGACTTTTATTGGATGACCAGGTTTTTACATGGAGTTTTGAATCCTAAATATGAATAACATTGAAAACCTGAGCAGCATCAGTGACACCTGTTAGCCGATAGTTTGCCTTCTTGAGAGGCGCGTTTTATTTACTCGGTAAGGAACTTGAGAACATACATGGGAAAGCAATTAAGCCAGATAACTTACCAGTTGCTTTAACAACGTTACTGTAATACTGTACTCTTCCTTCAAGAACGTTCAGCTTGCCAAAAGAGAGACAGACTCACAGACAGAGAGCAGGCAGACAGCTCTGGTGGGGAGGGTCGGGAGTGGAGGGATTGAGCAGAGAAGAGGAGAGGAGAGGAGAGGGGAGGGGAGGGGAGGGGAGGGGAGGGGAGGGGGAGGGGGAGGAGGAAGAGGAAGAGGAGAAAAGAAAAGAAAAGGGAACTCATGGAAATGGACAACAGTGTGCTGATTGCAGGGGGGGAGGGGGCGGAAGAGGTGATGGAAAAAATAAAATAATGGTGATGCAAAGTATAAAATAAGAATGTTCGTTTGCAGCCAAGGAGTAAGTTGTTTGCCAAACAGAAAGTAAATATTCTAGCCGAGAAAAGATGGTTCATTCTATTGGCAACCTATTTGCAGAATTCTAAATGGCATTTGGGCTGTACTGACTGAACCCCACTCTTCAGGGTACATTTAATATATAAGCCTTGCGTTGTGGTAGAGGCTCCTGATATTTAAAATCTCCATGAAAACAGACAGTGCGCAGGGTTAACAACGGAAGCTGACTGGTGTGTCTAATTTAGAGATGATGGCGTTTTCTTTCCCGGGCAGTTTTGATTCCAAATGGCCACACCGAGTGGATGCAGTGCCTTCACACTTCTGCATTCCAGTGCAGGTTGATACAGCACCATAGTTCTGTCTCAAATAACCCGGCTTTGAACTGGCCACTCGTTTTTAAGGTTGGCTGAGAGAAGAAAATAAAACCTCCATGGTCTGGTGACCATGGGCCGTCCTTATTTGTAACATGTTCCCCTTGGGCAGGGACACAGATCTGTTTTTAAAAACCCATCAGTACTGTCTGGAACAGAAGGCGAGCAAAGCCAATCAGATCTGACCAGAGTTTTGAAATTTGATGAAAACTTAAAACTTTCTAGTTGAAACTAATCTGGGCTTTGGTGAAGGGTTTAATTGTTCTGTCCCATAATCCAATTTTCTTTTCTTCTAGTAAACAAGTTATTTTCATGTATACTTTAGGAATAGAACTGGGATGTAATTGAGGGTTTATCAGAAAATATTTCTCCTTTTGATTTATTGAAAAGATCAAAAACATCATGCTTAATTGTTTTCTTAAATGAGAAACTTTGTACACTTTTGTGAGAAAGGGGATCAAGGGCAAAGAATTTTTCTAATTAACTGAATACTTTGATCTCTGGTCAAAGGCATCTAAAATCCAAAAATCTTCTGATATATGCTGGACCTGTGGCGATGTCAAGAGTCCTGGTACATATTAGATTTGATTTTACTGTAGCCAGGCTATTGCAGGTTAAAACAGCCTTTAGTTTTTGTTTTTATTAAAAATTTCATAGTTTGTTACCCTCAGGATTCTTGTATTATATAGCAGTCATAGTTTGGTGTGTGTTTCCCCAGAATGTAGTGACACTGGACAGCTAATTTCAGTAAGTATAAAAATATACTAAATTATCCATATGTAGAGATTTACTGAAATTGCCCACAGTTAGTAATGTGAGTTACTGCAGTGGACAACTTCAAGACTTAAAACTGCTTACAGTTCGAGTCATTCTTTAAAAAAAAGAAAGACAGGCAAACAAACAAAACCAAGGGTGTTTAAAGCATCAAAATTACCTTAGGAGCTTTTAAAAAATATGAATTTCTAAGCTGCATCCTTAGAGATTCTGTTCACGTAACCTGAGTTGGACCCAGTCCCCCAGATGATCTGTGTGTGCTCCAGACATCAGTGCAATGCAGTGACTAGAATAAAGAACAGTGTTTCCCAAAGTATGTTCCATAAAACACAAATTCCAAAGAGAAGTTTCCAAGGTCATGTATATAAGAGATGCTCTTCCTATTATACTTTCTTGGAGGTTTTTTTAGAACAAGTTCTCAATATTAAGACTCTGGGAAGTCCAGCAAAGAAGAAACCTGTTTGACTTGGTTGAACCTATAGTTTCTCCGATGTATTTGATTCTGGATAATTTTTTATCACATCGCATCTCTAGTCCACGAAACCTATTTTCTCTAGAACGTCCTTTGAGAAATGCTGCTAAATGAAATTTGACAAGATCCAAATTATTATTTACATTGGCACTGCATTTCCATGCAATGTGATTATGATGCCTTTGAGAATGTACCACTTTCAAAGCTACTGAGAATTATTTTATCTTGGTTCAGACCTGTAAATGGACTATTTCCATTACTTAATGAGCATGGCATCTAAAAACAAAATACCGAGGATTCACACTATTTTTGTATGATTTATTTTCTCATTTCATAAATTAAGAAGAAAGCAAACAAATAGTCAGTTTGTTTTAGTGGTTTAGGTGGCAATTCCCTTGAAAGAATAGTGGTTCTATGAAGCAACATTAGTAAAAGTGCTCTGTTACCATGTTACTAAATATCTGCTGAATTGAAGTTTGCAAATAAATGCATTTGTTGGTGAGTGATCTTCCTACAACACAAGACTTTAAAAATAGACTGGTAAAATAAAACAAATTACACATCCTTAATTGTCCTTAATTGTAAAATCAAACCTAAAATTATGCCCTGGCCCGTGTGGCTCAGTTGGTCGAGCATCAGCCCATGCACCGAGAGGTTGCTGGTTCGCGTCCTGGTCGGGACACATGCCCAGATTTTGGGCTGAATCCCCAGTAGGGGGCGTGAAGGAGGCAGCTGATCATTGATGTTTCTCTGTCTCTCTCTAAAATCAATTTAAAAAATAAAACTAAAATTATGCTCAGAGGTCGGGGGACAGAGAACTTGTCAAAATAAGTTACTTGATTTTTTAATTTATTTAATGTGATATGCTCAAAGAGGTTTAAGGTACATATAATTTGCATTTTTGTACCAGTAGGAAAAGTATTAGTGAAGCTCTGGGTTGTAGGTAGAGATAAGGTCACAATTCTAAGAAAGGAAGCATTTCCTTAGCATTGAAACATGTTAGCAAAGAAGGAAGGCAAAGAATCATTAGTTTCACCTTCCAAAAAAAGGTGAAAGGAGGGTGACTTGTTAAACATCATCTTTTCAGGTCCTGTGGGCGAGTCACTAAGCTAGGCGCGTTGTGTACATGGTTCATTTACGTAGGTTTTTTAATCGTCTTAAACTTACAAAAAGGTTATTTGTAAAAGGCACACGATACATGCCTTTTCCCTGTTCTTTTTCGCTCCTCTGCCTCCTCCTGTCTTGTTCCAATTCTTTCTTCCCTTTTAAATATACTCCTGTGTTCGTCACCTCGTGAGTTTCGTTGGAAATGATAACAAGTAGATGAAGACCTGGGCTTCCGTGTGCTCTCTGTGGAGAGAAGATTCCCTTGCATTTGGTTTCCACTGAACATCAGTCTTCTTCCTGAGCTTACGTTGCGCATTATTGTTAAATACGTACAAAGATCCCGGCCAGTGTGGCTCAGCGGTTGAGCACTGACCTGGGATCCAGGAGACGCAGTTCCATTCCCGGTCAGGGCACAGGCCCGGGTTGCGGGCTCGATCCCCAGCAGGGGGCGTGCAGGAGGCAGCCGATCAATGACTCTCATCATTGATGTTTCTCTCTCTCCCTCCCTCTCCTTTCCTCTTGCTGAAATAAAAAAAGATATATTTAAAAAATAAATAAGTACATACATACAAAGAGCATTTGACCTTAAATTATGATAGCAGGACTATCAGAAGCAGTCAATTTTCCCCTCATATTTAGCGAAACAAAGCAAAATAAAACTCCATATGCCGGGTTTCAAGCATGCAGGTGACCTGATACTGTGTTTTTCATTTACTTTCCACATTTGATTCACCTTGGTTGGTTTTATGATGCTGTCACCCGGGTGCCAATTAGTATACTGGACATCTGCCAAGAAAGAGCTGAAATTAAGCCATCGGCTCATTTTCTTGGCACCAAGGTCACTGCTAAGCTGTATTTAACCTGATGCTAGAGGCCAAAGACATTGTTTAGTCCAGGAGCTATACTATATGCAGGAGCCTTACAATAGAGAGAGAGTATGCAGGCTTTTTTTTTTCTTTTTCTTTTTTACTCGGCTGATGAAAGAAAGTGAAAATCTATCAGAGATATTTCAGAATTATGGCTACCACTACTGGCATACAAAGTGCACATTATAGATTTTTCCTGCATAATAAAACCCATCGTTCATATACAAAAGCTGCTTATATCACTCTGTTATTTCTTAGATTCAGTTAAATGATGACAGTCATGTCATCTGGAAGGCAGGTGTGCGCTCACTTGGCAGAGATGGGGGTTTAGAAAGAAGGTACTAGTTGGGGTTGATAATACTTAACCTACCAGGGCCAGGATCAATAATAATGATACTGGAACATAAGGCAAAAGGAAAAGTCAGAAATAGTAATCCTGTCATTATTTTGAAATTTGGCTCTTAATGGATTTTCTATGTTAATTCATTGTTTAAATGTTATTAAAATATTATTTATCTTGATTACTGAGTATTTTGTTTCTCCTTAAATTTTGCACCATCCTAATCTTGGCTCTACAAACTAACATAAGTTGAAAACTCAAAAGATCTAAGGAAAATGATAGTAAAACAAAAAAATACCATACTGACCCCCTATTTTGTGTAAGTAAATAATAGCTCTCCAAGTTTCATCATTACGAGCATTGGAGTTTTCTGGTCATAGTACTGGGCATTAATGTTATCGGAGTTTTCTCGTCATAGTATTGGGCATTAATGTTATCGGCATCACTGGAAGTCAACAGTAGATTGATTCATGGCCAAAACTTCACAAAGAGAGGGATAAAGGAAACATAGCTGAGCTACATAAAATTTGTGATCTCCTTTATTTAACAGGTGCTCTTTTCCAAGGCAGAATCCCCTCACCTCCTAATTCACTCTATTCTTTATGAATCAGAGATAAATTTTTATTATTTTTATTTTTAATAAGGGAGAAGTTTAAAGTTCTGGCAGAAGGGCACATATTGGTGAAAAAAGGGACTGTAGGTGCCAGGAGCTGACTAATGTTTTCGTCTTTATTATAGAAGCAAAATGAATGGAAAGTTAAATCTGATTTGCATGAAATTTTGCTTGCTCAGACATCTTGCTATGAAATAAGAACTCAGTCTTGACGAAAGTCTGAGCTCCCATATTGGATTTTCAAATTACCACTCTGCTTCTTTGTAGTTGTTAATGTATTCCTAGTGTTAATATATTTCTAGTTCTAAGAAAAAAAAGCCCCCCTGTGGCCAACTTATCATTTGGCCTTCCTGTAGCTGCCAACTTAAAAATGGATAGCCAAATAAATCTAGTTTATTTAAAAATTTACATGTGTCTCAATTTTCAATGTTTTCTCATCTGAATCACTTTATGAAACCGAAGTAGACATATTCAGATGAATTTGATTAAAAGAAGTATCATCTTGATATTTATCAAGGATCCTGCACTTTTTACTCTTTTTGAAATTGATTTCCTGAATAATTTCAACATTGTATATTTTCTCTTTTTTATTAGCCCATGTGCAAATGAATTCCTGCCTGATACATAATTACAAGCAAAGGTGTATATGTGTGAGAATGTACGGGAGTCTGTATGGGTTTGTATGGATATATGTATGTCCATATGTGTTGGGGGGGGTGTATTACATTTACCCACAATGCCCTTGCATTCTTTAGAATTAGAAACTGGAGATCTTATAGTTATTAATTTCCCCCACTAGATGACACACTACTTATGAACAAAGAATTAATGACTTACCATCTTTGTATCCAGGGCTTCTTACTAGTTTGGTGCCTGACATGTACTGTTTCCCAAGGTGAACTTGTCTAAAAAATGATGCCTTGTCAGTTCTCTCTTTATCTAGAGGATCTTCTAATAATGGAGCAGTTATTTACAAAGAGTGATCCTGGCAAAAGATGGCAATATACGGGAGGAGCTAAGGAAGGCTCAGGGAAATGGGACAAAAGAGAATGCCCCTGTGGGGGCCGGGGGCTTCTCAGAGCGTAGGCATAGCTGGAGGAAGGCCAGAGCCTGGGAGAGTCAACTCAGCGCCAGACAACTTCCCCAAAGAAGTAGCATCAGGGCGAGGTCTTCGGCCGCACTGAGCTCCAGGTGAACGTGCACTCCTTCCCCACCCACACCACCACCTTCGCTCGAGGCTATTTACCAAAACACATTTCAAGTCCTCCTGCTTTCAGAGCCTTCTTCCTGAGAACCTAAGTCAATACTTATTTTTAACTTCCTTAAGAAGGGAGACCCCGTATTCTCTGTAGCATAAATGATTGCACCGGTGTTCAGTTCGTATTTTCTTTATAATTTTCTTCATTCATGCTTTGTCTCCTTAATAAGATCATAATGTCCTGGTGGAAAGGGGATGTCGTCAATTCTTCTTGTTTTCCTCACAGTGCCTTGGCAGTACAAGTATAGAAAATTTAAGTAGGTGTGGTATTAAACTAATTGTAGGTTATTATGTGTTTGTTTGTGGTTTTTTTTGCACTGAAGTTGCTACATATCTAGGCTTTTAGAAGTGAAGAGAATATTGTGATTTAAAGGGTGCAAAATGCATCCCTTACCCAAACTTCACTATATTAATTAGAGTCCCAACTGAAAAAGGCTGCACATTCAGGTTGGGATAATTTGAAGATGGTTTCTATATAAAGGAATTACTTAGAAACATGGGGATGGGGTGTAGAGGGACTGCAACCTATTGTGAAATGAGCTGGGTCTAAAAATAATGGAGGAGCTTTTCCAGTCTTTGGTCTAAGGGACAATGACAGAGAGGTCTTAGTAGGACTCTGAAAAAGAGTGCCCTGAAGAAAAGTCTCCTGGGGAGGGAAGTGATTTCTGGTAAAGATACAGAGCCAACCCAAGACATCCCAGAGCTCAGGAGCCAGGGATACAAACATCCTGATTTTTCATGCTTCCTCCTAGTGCTGTTCCTTGCCTGGGCTGCCTATTGGCCAGACCCAGTGGGAAGCTCTAGGGTTGGGAGCCCACTCCTATCGTCTGTTCAGATTAGCCTCTGGGGCAGGAAGCTGGGTGGAAAAGTACAGAGAGCGTATTTGAAGGGGCACATGGAGGATACCTGGCACATTGTCTCTCACCGGAACCTACCCTGATATTTGAAAATTTGTACCACTAAAGACATTATTTTCTTTTAAAATCATTGATAAGCACATATATTTGAATTCAGTTAAGTCAAGTGCCTATGTTACGCCACTCCACTTTCATTATAAAATAATGTTATATGTGCTATACCAGAGATACGTGCAGAGTGCTGTGGGAGTTGGGTGGGGGGCACCAACTTCACTTGGAGAGTCAGCAAGGCTTTTCATTTGGGTAAGATCTTTAAAGATCCTAATGAGGAAAGGAAGATGGAAATGTTTTGCAGTGAGTCCAAGGTGAATCATCACAAAGCATAGCATGACCCTGAAGAAATCAAGAATAAAGGGCTGGGGGATGGGGGTGGGGGTGGGGATTGGCCTTGGGGGTCAAACTGAAACCTTTATAAACTCCAACTCTGCTATTTATTAGCTATGTGACTTTGGGAAATGAAGAAAACCTCTCTGATGTTCAATTTTATCATCTCTAAAACAGGCAAAGTAATTCCTACCTCACAGATTACTTTTACTGATTAAATGAGAAAATATATAAAAAGTACTGATAATTCTGCCCAGTTGTTTGGAGCACTCTCTTTAGACTCAGACACTGTTATTTCCAAATTTTCTTTCTAGGTTACAGAGTAATAACTTGTTATTAGGCTGATAAACTATAGGTAAAAAAGCAAAAAAACCAAATCATCACCAAAATAACCTCCCAACTTGGAGTTATATGATAACCTATGCTTTGGGTGGTGGATCACTTATAATAGTCTGTAAGCAATCCCACCGTTTCCCTTTTATGGCTGTTCTCTGCAGGAATCCAGTTTTGGAGCTGAATATTTGCCCCTATCTTTGCTCACTTCTTCCTTTGTAATATGTCCTACTTGAATTTCAATCTATTTTAGGTCTAGTTTGTGTGCATATTAAAGAGCAATAAATAATGACTTTTAATGAATGGAGTCATATAATTCTTCAATTCTCTGTTTATTTATTCAAGAAAGAGCTTTCAACAACTATTATAGCTAGTTCAGTTGTGCTTTCTTCACATGTTCTGAATAGGGTCATATCTAAACTATTGAGTTGCTAACTTTGAGGTGTTTATGGCCTCTACTGAAGAGAACCCCAGTGACCTTGATTTAATCTTGCTTTCAACCACAAAACATTCTTCTTCTATAAATAACTGGCTTTATATGCCTTTTCTTTTTCTATCTCGGTGTATATGTATGCACAGGTGCGTGTATGTCCATTTATTTTATGCCCTTGCTTCCAACCTCCACCTTCAGGAAAGACAGCATGTATCTGTTACCTCTTTGGTGGCTTTCTTACATTATATTTGAAAAAAAATTCTGTTTTTGCTCATTGGATGTTTTTTAAGAATCTTGCTTTTAGCTTAACAGTATGCCTACCCAGCTGCCAATCTGTATTCAGAGTTTAGCCAGATTTAGGTTGGTAATTATATATGAATCAGATTGCATGCCCCCAAATAGTGGCTGATTTACCAACTTCTAATGCTACTGCAGAGACCTGTGGGTATTCATTAAATGTTAATTAATAATGGTATGCTGAGTTGAATTGACTTGCGGATTCTGGCTGATTACTCTTTAATTTAAAATTATGAGATACACAGCATCAGTCTATCAGCAGGCAGGATCTAATTTTAATTTATTGCATGTGTCTAGAAAATTGTTGGGCTTTAGGAATTTAAAGAAGTAGTTATTTGTACTAGATATGAAAGATAATATATAAAAATGACACAATGTAAAAAGTCTGGCAGCTTTTTCTAAGAGCTTTCCCTTGCCTTTGTTTCTCTTTAATTTTAGGAAGCTTTCATTTGGATTCAGTTATCCAAAGTTCATGTAAAAGCTAGGTGACTTTTTTTATTTTTAGCTTATTTGTTGATAAGTGGATAATAATGAAAATTTTGAGCATCTTGTTGATGCCCTGAGTAGATGCTATACTTCATTTTGCTAAAGACACAATCACCATTTTTAAGGTTTTGGGAGTAGTTGCAAATTATTTTAAGAGTTGGGAAGAAACCCTAAAATATTTTAAGTTTTTTGCAGCTTTGTGATGGTTAAGATGCTTCTCATTTGTTAAAAGAAATTTTTAAACATAAAATCCATATTTATGTTTTCAACCACATGCAGATCGTTTTGGGGAGTCATAGTTTAGGGAGAATTTCAGATATTCATCTATTTGCTTACTTAATTTCAGATTTTCATTCATTTGCTTACTTAATATTATCAAAAATTATGAAATTAACTTTTTAAAAAGCCCCTGTAAACCCCTCTATAGTAATTCTGATATAATTATCCAGATTGACTGTAATCGGAGTACAAAGAAACAAGTTTAGTGTTTTAGTAAGATTTGATATCTTTCTGAGCATTCAAATTAAGTTGTGTCTATTAAATTTTTTCAAAATTATGTAAGAAGGGCTTTTTGTTAAGCAAACATTACATAATACTTCTTGTATTTAAATTAATATTCTATTAATTAAAGATACAGACCCCTACAATTTTCTGAGCCTTCAAATGGAGTTCCAGGTTTTGTTATTTTATGTGTAAAACTAATAATTTTTTTGATATTTAAAAATAGCTTTTGTTTTTTATTAAAGCTCAGTTAACTAGTGGAATTGAAAATAGTCCTGAGACACAGATGTTCTTCAAAGTGTTGGGTTTTGACACTTTGTACAATTGTGTGCTCTGTGAAGCAGTGCTCCTTTACCTAGATAGCTCAGCTCAAATTCCAGACCCCTAAGACAAATTTTACATCCCATCCTCCCAAACATGCACACGAGAGCTCAGAAAACCCAGAAAATCCAGACATGAACTGTGAGAGATATAGTACAATGAATGGTGAAGTGTTCTAATTTAAAAGTTAATTTTAGTTGCTTGAGAGAACAAAATTGAAGTGGAATCAAAGATTTTTTCTTAATTTTATACTATTAGAATAATTACTAGTTGTCAGTTGTTGAGTGGAATAATTTAATTTTGATCTACCTATCATAGTATTTTAAATGATGAGCTCTTTTGTATATACCAAAACATTCTATAAAACCGCTGCTGTGTAAAACTAGATAATTAACATTGTGGCAATTAAAGCTGATAGACATTGTATAAAAATATTGTACCATTTAAATTCAGTTGTCAAAAATCTCCTATTGCACAAATACTAAAAATTGTGTTCAAATTAAGATAGAAAATTTAATTTTGATAAATGATTTATGAATTTAACACTATTCCTTTCTTAATTTGCCCCCAGGCAGACCTGTGAAGAAACTAGCTGTTCAGTACTAGTTTTTTTTCTTTCAATGATTCTCTCTAGATGTTTTACGTATTTTTAAAGTAACAAAGTTTGGGGAGAAATCAATTCTATTAATTGCCAGATCTTATTAAAGATTCTGAAGAGAGTGAGAAATTTTGAGCATAGCTTTATTAAAGAAATATGGATGAGTCTTTAAACCTCATTCTGCTACATCATCAATTTTCCCCTCTCCAGTGAATAATTCCATAAGCAGATAACATCCTGTAATATTTCTCATCTTAAACACCTTGGTTCCCACAAATTCACACCCCAACCCCTACTGCCCCCACTCCTCTATACCTCATGCTTCTCTATACATTAAAATGCCTAGAAAAGTTGTTGATATTTCTGTTTTCTTTCTTCCTTAACCTATGAATACATTCCAATGATGATTTTATTTGCGCTAGTCTGGTGGATCTTTCAAGATCACCAATGACCTCCATGTTTCCTAATCCGGTAGCCTCTCTTTCCCTGCTGTAGTAGTCTGTGTCGCCCAGTCTTCATTTTATTTAACCTCTCAACAGTCCTTGACCCACCTGATCACTGTCTTCACCCAGCCTTTCTCGTTTCTCTTTCTACCCCTCTGGCTGCTGCTTCTCAATTTATTACGCCGATTCCTCTTCTGCCTCTCAGTGTATAAAAGTTGGAGTTCACTTGAACTTCATTTTCTTTATTTTATTACAGCATTCCCTAGGGACCTCATCCAGATTCATGTTTTGAAATACTATCACATTGAAGACTTCCAAATCTATATCTGCAGTGCAGACCCCACCTCTAAACTCCAGCCTTTGTTTTGTTCACTGCTGTGTCCTGAGAACCTAGAGCAATGACTCGCACAGTACAGGTGCTCAGTAAATATGTGTCGGATAAATGAATGAATGCTCTGCTTTACCTCCCAGGGCTATTGTAGAAACCAAATGAATAAAGGAATGTAAAAGTAATCTGTAAAATGTAAATCACGCAGCAATTGTCAACTGGTATTATTACTAATCTTGCAAAAGCATACTATTCAAAAACAATAAGAAGAGTGGAATACAAGGGGATTTTTAAAATGGATTTCAACCTCCTAATCTAGATCTTCAAATGTGGTATGCCTCCCCAAATTCAGTGTTCTATTTCACTCATCAAACTCTGGACATCAGGGGAAGAGCTATAATGACACTGTACTTAAATGCAAAAGAAATGCTCTAATGTTTGCTCTGATAAAGTATAGTATCTTTAATGCATGAGGCCCACAAATTTGCTAGGCCCAGTAATCCCAACTTGAATGACATGTCCTTGCAAAACTAGTTACAAAGTGTTAATCATTTACAATGCAAATAAGCAATTAGACAAAGTTATATGATCCGTAGCTTTAAAGCTTAGTACTTTCTGGCTGAATGGCTGTCACTGAAAGAATAAGACATGGAAACAAGCTAATAGGATGAGTGTAACTAAAATACATGAGTTCTAAAATGTATAGCCTCTGCGTCTTATAGCAAATTCTCTTACAAGGGTGATTTTCAAACTTTATGCTCGTATCAGAATCATCTGGCAGACATCTGAAAGCACAGATTGCTGGGTCTCACCACTAGTTTCTGATTCTGTTGGTTTGGGCTTGGGCCCAAGAATGTGCATTTTTAACAAGTTCTTGGATGCTTTCTATTGTCCTAGACACATATACTAGAGGTTCATTTCACTTTGAGAAATGCTGAGATAGAGGGTTTACTGCCATGTTCATGGGAAGTACAAAGTTCAATGTAACAAAAAGTTTCCCTAAATTTTCTAATTTTTTTCAATATTTTAGCCATTGTTTGCGGTAAGGCAACTTCCCATAGAAAAAAATGTTTTTAATTTTTGATTTGTGCAAGTCAACAAACTCTGTTTCTTTGACTATGAATGGTATTCCATTTGTTACAAGTTGTAGATTATTGCATGAGGACTTGCTTTCTCTTGTGACTCCAGTCTGTGTCATCATTTTGCACTGAACTGATCTGAATATAGATGTAATTTATTCTACTTGTCTGACTTCTCTAGCAATCAGATAGAATGTGAATTCATTGATCTCCCAAGCTAAGCCAAGCTCAGTTAGAAGAGGACCTCAATTCTGGATACTTTTGCTCTGCCAAGGAAATGTTTTCCTTATATTGCTTGGGAATTTTAATCAGAACTTAATCTGCTGAGGAGGAAGTAACTAGATTCTGAGTCTCTGACCTAAGTGAAAGTCAAAATATGTTGTTGGACTTAAATTAAGGTCCTATTGATGGCTCAGAGCAACATGGAAAACACATATCCAAAATATAACAAATTATATATCATTTTTATAGTTATTGGGCTCAGCACAAATACTGGGTTTTTTTTGAAAGAGTAAGTTCAAGAAATGTGAAAAATTAGTGGAAATATAAACTATGCCTATTGAGGTTTTAAAGATTTTGTTAATCATTTATAAGTAAGTGTATCACAATTGTACTTTTTAAATCATGACCAATATGAAAATCAATATTTACTTTAAAAGTAAATCAATAATTAGCTTCCTATAAAAGGATTTTTCTTTAAAAGTATATTCAGAATATTTGTCCAAAGGTAAGCTATCTTCCTGCATTTTAAAGAATTAAAATGACAAATATTTAATTTATTGAAAATTTTTGGATTAAAATTATTATGCATGGTGATAACAATCTCAGCAGAGAATCCTATGTTCCAAGTACTATTCGGAGTATTTTGTGGTATTTTTCATTCAATTAACTCACAATAAACGTATGAGACAGGGGCTGTTATTACCTTCAATTAAAGATGAGGGAGCTCACAGCTAGTCAATGACTAATTTGAACTTGAGGAGTCTGGCTTCACTGTCCTAACTCAGTATTTCTTTATTAGCATGGATATACGTTTGTAATTTGATCCAGAAAGCACTTTTTCTTTAATATTCACATCTTTGGATATTTTTTATAGTAAAGTTTAAGGAAAAGCAATCAGAAATGACTTAGGTCTGTGCTTTCTCTGTCTACAGCCAACTATGTAGATAAGATTCTCAACAAATTGTTTCTAAATTTAATTATTAATTAAATTAATTGTTACCATTATTAATAAGTACCCATCAATCTATAACTGGTTAATATGTATGCATTCATATAGATTTATAAATGTAAGATTTATATAGCTATTTTCATCTTCAACATTGGTTAGCTATATATTATAATAGATTTCTTCTTGCAAAGAGATTATGAACTAGTCAGGGGTATAAGAAATATGTAAAACAGTATTATAAAGTACCCATGAAATTAAAATGTAGCATTAATTTTATTATAATGCAAAATAACATTTAGTAATCTGTTTACTGTGTGATACTGACTACAAACTACAAACACAATAATGGTTAATGCCACTGGGCCCTTAATTCTCATATTCTGGTTTAGGGATTTTAAAATATTAAAAAATCTAATTTTAAATTAATGCAAGTTTTCTCCATTGAATGTACTGGAATGCACTGAAATTTTGCTCTTCTGATATTTTTGAAGTTAACCTTTGAGGAAAAAATACTTGGGAAAATTTTGACTAGCAAAACATAGCAAAACTCTTAATTTTCAGACAACAATATCTCTATAATAACCAAAACAGTGTAAAAAATAAATATGATATTGAATGTGAAATCAATTTTTTTCTCTGCCTTTATCTTATAAATTACATGCTGTTTTATCATTTTTGTTGTTATTGTTTATTAAGAAGTGATAGTATTCATAGAAGCCTATAACATGCAACTTGTATTTCACATTACTCTGATTGTTTTCCAAGGATCAGTTTCCATAAAAGGAAAGAAATGTTTTTCCATCTCAGTAATTTTCCACTGATATGCTTCAGATTTTGCTTTATATCTTGCAATTTATCATTAGAGTTCTACCACCAATAAAAACCTAAAGTAAGTTTTGAGGAAAGTAAGTCTAAAAAAAAAAAAAAGCCTTGCAGTTGTATGAGTGAAAATTAATAACCCAACCTAGAACATTAAAATATTTTTCTGTAAGCTATAATAAAACTGATAGTATAATAGGTTAGTTTTAACCTGATTTGTAACTGGGAATGAGGAAACAGTTCACCCTTGAAATTATTAACAGTATCAGAGTTATTCGCCGAGATGTCCTCAGGTCGGTTCATGAACTCTGTTTGGAAATGAACCCAAATGGCTATGACCGCAGTTTCCCTTGAGCAACTTATTGTAGCATTCAAATACAAACAGATAATTCACTGTATATCTTTAAAGGTTTGTTTACTCGAGATGACACACATATAAATTCATCAATTCTAAGTAATTGCTTGGCTTTGTAGTTCATAGTTTTGACAATTTACAATAATTTTTTTTCCATAGAAAAAAATAACAAAGATCTATTTTGGTAACTAATTTTGGAAATTTCCACACAATAAATTCAGTAAAATACTTCTTTAGATATATTTTTTAAGAAAGGTAATGCATGTGACAGTAGCAGTCTCTTTTTCACTGAGGAGGCCCAGCTACATGATGTCGTTGCCCTTTGAGCAATGCTGCTCTCCTGTCCCAAATCTTCCTTTGGGGGTGCACTCGGGGTCGGACTGGAGGAAAGAGGGGAGTGGTTACAGGTCAATTCATGAGAACTGCACATGGGCAGCCTTACAGCAGCACCGAATGAGGCTGATGATAATTACCCTGCAGCTCATGTTGGCTTTTTCTGAGTAGTGCTTTCATGGCCATACAATTCCTATCATTTGTTCTTTTCAATAATTTTTTTCTGATAATAAAATAATACACAGTAGAACATCTGAAATAATACATGTAACAACAAATGGTTAAATATCTGGAAAATGCAAAAAAGAACAAAAAGAAGCAAAAAATTTTCCCAATCCTAATATTCAGACATAACCATTGTTTAAATTATTGTGTATTTCAATCTAATATCTTTTTATTTGGCTGTCTACTTGTATGAAAATTGAGATATTATATAATAATATTTATATATTTCCTTTTGTGTAATAAAAACTCATATTAATAAATATTCTTCAAAATCCTATTTTAGTGGCTGCATCACAAGGAATATTATTCATACTCCTATAAGCAATGAGCATGTGTATGTTAGCACACCATTTCCAGTATTTTCCTGGTGTTTCAGTCGGTTGGAGCATCACCCCATGCACCAAAAGACTGCGGGTTTGATACCCAGTCAGGGCACATACAGGAGGCCACAGATCTATGTTTCTCTCTCACATCAGTGTTTCTCTCTCTTTCCCCCTTCCTTTCTCTCTAAAAATCAATGAAAACATATCCTCGGGTGAGGATTAAAATAATAATAATAATAGCCCAGCTGGCGTGTCTCAGTGGTGAAGTAATGAACCAGGAGACCACGGTTCAGTTCCCAGTCAGGGCGCACGCTTGGGCTGTAGGCTTGATCCCCAGTAGGGGGCGTGCAGGAGGCAGCTGATCATGACTCATCATTGATGTTTCTCTCTCTCTCCCTTTCCCTTCCTCTCTCTCTGAAATCAATGAAAGCATATTTAAAAATAGTAATAATAATAAATTCTTTGCAAAGTTCTTTATCAAAAATTATTTTTAAAATACTGTTTTTGTAATTATTCATATGATTAATGGATATTTGTATTTTTGTTTTTAGTTAACTGTGCATTTGTTTTCATGTAATTTTCTTTAACCTGCCTTTTAATTTTAGAGTAAGCTTTTTCTTCATCTATTAAATTCATGAAACTTTTCTTAATCTCATAATTTTTGCAAAAGTTAAACATGTTGAATATTTATTTTACTTCAGAGAATATATTTTATTTCTGGGAAAGAAAATTTATATCAAATTCAAATACACAGAAGATCCCAGTGAAATGAACACATATTTTCAATTACACATAAACACACAGATACATAGATATATATGGATTAAAGATGACAATGACACTCTCCATCCAGTGATAATTAAATCTCAAAGCTGATTTTTAAAATTTTATTTTTGGAAAGAATTTTAGATTCACAATGGTTAAATGTGTCATTAATCCCCATACAGGATTAACAGAGACTACACCTTGATTGACATGGTTCAAAGTCAATTTTGAGTTTATTCATTTATTTAATCATGTATTTAATAAATTGTTTTTGAGCCCCTTCATCTGCAAGGCATAGTACCAGTACCAGGCTTTTAGAACTGAAGGGTTACAAATTAGAACAGATGGCATCTCCAGTTAGAAATCACCTATTTTTAGTACAGACATCTAGTTCATATCTATATAAATGTCTCCAGTTGTTTTCATCATGCGTCTGCATTCTCACTGAGACTCAGAAAAAGTTTTTCTAAATCTTTCCCCCTCTCTTGCTAACACCCTAAAGAATGAAGCTCTGTGTCCATGGGTGACGCTCCCAGGTGGGATGCCATACCTGCGACTGGCGGTCCAGGGAGACTCAGGGCCCGACGCTCGGCGCCACGGGCAGGGGGAGGCCCTGGAAAGCCGGTGGCGGCCGCGCCCACTCCCCTTCGCGCCGCGTTCAGGCCGAGGCGCTGCGGCGGCCGCCACGCCCCCTGCCGGCGGCTTCCGCCCGGCTGCGGTGACTCTGCCGCCCGGATTGCTCAGCAGCCTTCAGGCCAAGGCAGTCATTCAAATATTCTGACTTCAGATGGTCACGTTTTTTGGCCCAGTGCTCTAATATAAGTGGATCAGAATGCAAACTAAATTCGTGAAGCCTCTTCCATCGTCATTCAGTTTTTGCTGCCTCTTATATGGCATACAGCCGCGCAAATGCATCCGTGTGTGTGTGTGTGTGTGTGTGTGTGTGTGTGTGTGTGTACAGTACACAATTTTATGTGTGTTGATATGTATCAAAGAGAGGTAGCCTTTTGCAAAATTCCTGATTATATGTACTATTGACAAATTGTTCCCATGGACTTAATAGACATAATATCTCTCAGGTCAAATTAAATGTAATATGTCCTTTTAGCATTTTTAGGGGTGAGAGGCAGTTAAATGAGACTCAATTAATATTTACAGATTATCTCTTTTAGCTTAACACAGTCCTAGTATTTTTACTTACTTTATTGCATTTAATTCTCATGAAAGTTTATTATATAGTGCTTATTTTTTCTAGACCACGATTAAAGTCAGTTTCCAGAAGTTATATAATTTCCCAGAAGGCAAACAGCTAACATAAAATTGCAATTTCAGCAAGGTTTTCTTTTTTAAATTTTATTATTTATTGATTTAAGAGAGAGAGAAAGAGGTAAAGAGAAACATCGATTTGTTGTTCCACTTATTTATGCTTTCATTGGTTGATGCTTGTATGAACCCGAAACCTTGGCGTATGAGGATGATGCTCTAACCAACTGAGCTACCTGGGCAGGGCTCCACAGGGTTTTCTTTCATTCCTGAACCTATGCCTTTTCAGATACAAGTTGCTTGACGTGATGATTGACCTAGCATAGACCTAGAGGTGTAAGAGCATCATTGTTTCCCTAATAGTGGGGTGTTCTTTAAAATATGAGATGACTAGCCTTGTTTATTCCAGAGATTTGCAGACATTAGGAAGCCTATTTGATATGGTCCCCTGTGCCCTCCACCATTCCCATCCACTGGTATTAAAATGTAAAATACCAATCTAGTTGTTTCTCTGGTTGGCTTAAAGTTATTTCACTTCTTTGACCTTCACTTGTTGAATAAATTTACATCAGTGGTAGAATAGTTGTCTTTCTCAACCCAGGGCATTTGTATAGAATTCAGAGGTCGCAAACACAACAGCAGTCTTAACAAAACAAAGCACTAGGATATGAATTAATTCAACCCAAGGCTGCACATTTTGCAGCACTTAGTGAAAATTAAATGTTGATGGATACCTTGAGCTCCTTAGGAGTACGTATAACACTAAAATGTCATCAGAATTCAGTTAAATACTTAATGTTCCCTTTGTCTAATTATTCCCCCTGAGAACAACACTAATCATTTTCAAAGACAGTGGAGCAATGCAGTCACTCATACTAGTCTTCAGACATACCCCTTTAAACATAAAGGAAGAGGTAAGGGAAACTATGCTTCCAGATCTCTTTCAAGGTCATGGATGGTTATTCTTGTTTTGTAAATGAGAAAATTGTGTCACCAGGTAAACTTAATGTGCTAGTAAAGATTTCAAATAAACTCAATCACATACCTCAAAAGTCTAGCACTTCAAAACTAATACCAGAGATTATCAGGGTTTTTTGTTGGGGGGTGGAAAATGAGAGAAACCGTCAGAAGCCCCACTGGGGTTTCCCAAAGCCCACTCCTCAGTGGGAGGCCCGTGGAGAGTGGGCGGCGCCGATTTGGCCTTGTGACTGGCCCACCAGGCTTGTGTCTTCTCTCCTCTTTGTTTGCCCTCCTGAAGGCATGATCTGGGCAGGGAGAGGCTTCCCTTCCAGGACCAAGGGATAGAGGAGGGCCTCTGGGCCAAAAGTTTTTCATGTGGCTCTTCCCTTTCCTAGAACTCCCCAACTCACCCATGATGTCCTGGTGGCCTCCCTGTACATGTGCTAAGCAGCATTTGCTTCAGACAAAAACCCAGCCTCTGTGGTCCACTCTTCCATCTTTCCATTGCTTTGGCTGTTTCTCCCTCTTCAGCAGTGCAGTGTGAATAGACTGGATTAGGAGTTAACGCCGGTCTGTGTGTTGCTAGGACAAAAAGGCAGGCTTTGTTTGGGGAATGCCATTTGTTTTTCAGCTTTCTCCTGGAAACGTAAGAGTCCTTCCTTTTTAAGCAGATCCCCCCCCCCCCCATCCTGAAACCTTGGTAAATATTTCCATTTCATTGGGTAGAACCTAGTGCTGGCTGCATTAGACACAGTCTGTATTTCAGGAGCTCCCTAGGAGGCAGCTGATGGGGAATCTTCAGGTAAGCACACACTCATGTGTCGCTATCTTCTTACAGGAGGCGACAGAGATCGGATGACAGCAAATCATGAGAGCTACCTCCTCATGGCGAGCACCCAGAATGATATGGAAGACTGGGTGAAGTCCATCCGCCGAGTCATATGGGGACCTTTTGGAGGAGGTGAGTATATTTTTAAATCATGGGAAACAGAAAGGTAGACCAAACCTGTTCATCCTTCTCCCAGCTAATGTTATTATGAGCTCATTTTCAAATGGATGAATATTAAAATAAGTAGTAAACTATTTCATATTATGGTTCGATACATATCTAAGCCATGGCTGGAAGTTTAATTGAGATGAAATATCATTAATAACCAACCTTCCATGAATATCTTGAATTATAAAAACAGATTATATTTTTCTTTTATTTTGGATTGTTTTCATTTCACTAACAATAAATGTTATGAGACTGATACCATCGATGTAGATTAGTTAAGAACATGTAGCTATGAGGAAAAAAAAATGGACTAGCAGTTTTGGAAGAGATCCCAGCCTGCCAGATGCTCAGTGATATAACAAAGGAGTGGCAAAGCTTTGAATGAAAACCGGATGATTACTGGAATAAAAAAAGTGCTTTGTGATCAAGGAAGTGTTTGTGGATTTGATAACAAGTTTGTCAAAAATCTTAGTTAATACCATGCCGAGAATTCACCACTTGAAGAATGAACTAAGTGGTGCTATGAACAGAGCTAAAAGGAGGAAGGAAGAGTAACAGATGTGACTGTTGTCTATTAAGGAATATAAAACAGAGCAACATAGACAGAAAAATTATTCAAAGTAAACATTCAGGAAATGGAACCAATAAAACAAGAACCCCCAAAATATCCACCTATAATCAACATCTCTTTCCAAGAACGTACAGGCTAATTATTTCCTTCTGATGTAGTTTAAATAAGTTGTATTAAATCCAATTCATATTTAGTAAAACAATGACAATTTCCATATTTGTTTTATAGTCCTTTATGTATTGTCAGAACCCTGAATTCAAAAGTGAATTTTCCCCCCCTTTAACATATCAGAGGCTTCTTAGGCGGACTAATCACGTTCCAGTTTAGAAGAGCTAGAAAAGCTTCGTTTAAAAATTGAAAAGTTAGGCTCAGGTTAAAACAGTAAAGATTCACGAAGACATATTGATATTTTACCAGGGTAAGAATACATATCTGCAAATTGTTTGTTTTTTCTCACTATCTTCTGTTGAGGGGGAGAGTTGGTTCCAAACCAGGGTGACCCTTCACCCCAGTTTGCCTGGTAACAGTCTGGTTTACAACTGCTGTTCCAAGCTAATGATTGACAGTGCTGCCTCTCACTCGAGCATTGTTTTAGTTTGGGTGACAACTTACACGTTACCCTATTCATAGACTAAAGTGGCTGGTAAGTGACTACAGAAAGCATCCAAAAAGGCCCATGAGGATGAGGCCCCCGCCCCAGGGCCTCACGTGACTCTCCATGGGAGATCCATACTTCGTTGCTAGAGGCTTGCTGGTACCTCCAGGGCCATGGATTTGTAGGGAGCCTGAGGACGTGTCTTTTCAAAGCTCCCATTGTTTCTAAAACATTCGAAAAACAGAGGAGACCCTCTGTTACGAGATTTCTGTGGCTCCTTGATTCAGAAGAATCCTTAATATCTGCTGAATATTTTTGTTGAGGGATTATTTCCATCTAGTCTGCTATTTTCTCCCTTCCCTCCTCTTCTGTCTGTCCTTTCCTCCAGAAAAATGAATGAGATTCGGTAAGCTTCACAAAATCAGCAACCATAAGAGGTCCCATCAGCCCAGGAGTATCATAAATGATTCCAGTGGTACTGGGCAGAGGCTATCAATGAATCTTCAAATTTATGAACCTGGGGGGTATACACTAGTAGATGATAGGTTTATGTACTTTATCCTACAGACTGTGCTTTAGGGATTTTGCAAATGCTTGATTCAAATTTACTTTTAAAGGGAGATCTTTTGGCACAGAGCACTTATAATAGAAACAATGCTCCAAAGAATAAATCTTCCGCCCTCTTTGTTTAAGTGAAGAGTATTATGGCAAAGCAAGCTTTTAAATTGCTCATTCAATTTGCAAGAAATCCTTTGTGATTTATCTAACCATCAGAATTTTCTAAAATTAATACAAAATATAGAACTGAACTAAATCTTGACATTGACAGGAGATTCCAACTGCCACCCATATTCGTGGGTCTCAAATGTTTGCATTAATATCATTCCCCTGTGCTTGCTGACTGAAGTTTAAAGAAATATTATAAATTTGAGTTTCAAATAATAAATTTATATGACTCAAAACCCTTTTATTTATCTCACATATTAAGATTTTACTTAACATTTCATTTTATTTTATTTTAAATATATCTTTATTGATTTCAGAGAGAGGAAGGCAGAGTGAGAGAGAGATAGAAACATCAATGATGAGAGTCATTGATTGGCTGCCTCCTGCACACCCCCTGCTCAGGATCAAGCCCACAACCCAGGCATGTGCCCCAACCAGGAATCAAACCCTGATCACCTGGATCCTAGGTCGACGCTCAACCGCTGAGCCACGCCCGGCCGGGCAACCCCACATTTTATGACTTAATGGTTTAGGTCATTAAGACCCAGGGCGGAGGATTCATTTGACAAGTGTGACACTGGGAATAACAGGACTAAGAAGAAAGCCCAGGTCTTCTGACCTGTGAGCTTCCTCCTGCCTTTTTAGCACAATAACGTGATGTCTTACTTCTACTGTAGGAGTAAAAACAAACAAGCAAGCAAACAAAAAGCCACAATTAGAAGTCCATGCCTCATTGATAGTATATTCTTCATTATATGAAAAACAAAAGATTTTTCTAAAGTGTGATGATTAGAATGAATAGAGTTTTTCAGTTCCTTTAAAAATACCTGAATTGACATCATCAAGAAAGTGAAAAAACAACCCACAGAATGGGAGGAA
Organism: Miniopterus natalensis; assembly: GCF_054644295.1. NCBI lineage: Eukaryota > Metazoa > Chordata > Mammalia > Chiroptera > Miniopteridae > Miniopterus > Miniopterus natalensis. The sequence goes on along the minus strand of NC_142081.1, from coordinate 154,416,642 downwards.
GCATTTGCAAATCATATATTGTGTCCAAAATATATACTGAACACTTGCAATTCAATAAGAAAGACAAATCAAAATTTTTATCCAGTTTGACTCAATTAAAAATGGGCAAAGAATCTAAATAAACATTCCTCTAAGGAAAATACACAAATGACCAATAATCACCTGAAAAGGTTCTTAATCCAAAAGCGGTATACAGTTATTCATCATTAGGGATGTGCAAATCAAAAACACAGTGAGATACCACTTTGCACCCACTAGGATTGCTAGAATCAAAAAGTCCGATAGTAACAAGTGTTGGCAAGGAGGTGTAGAAAGCAAAACCCTCCCACATTGGACATGTAAAATTGTGCAGCTGCTTTGAAAAGCAGTCTGTCAATTTCTAAAATAATTAAACATAGTTACAACAGGACCCAGTGTTTGCACTCCTAGGTATGTACTGAGGAGAAAAGAAAACATATCCATACAGAAACTAGTACATGAATATTTATAGTGGCATTATTCCTAATAGCCAAAAAGTGAAAACACTGAAATTTTCATCAGTGGACAGTGGATAATCAAACTGTAGTACTGTCCATGGAATGGATTATTAGTCAGCCCGACCCAGGAATGAGGTCCTGACACATGCTATACCATAAATGAACCTTGAAAGCATTATGATGCTAAGTGAAAGAAGCCAGTCACAAAAGACCACATATTGTATGATCTCTTTCATATTAAATATAGCACTGGGAAACCTATAGAGACAGAGAGTAGATTAGTGGGTGCTTAGGGCTGGAATGGGAGGATAACAGGGGGTGGGAGGGGCGGAAATAGCCCAAGATATGGGATCTTTTTTTGAGGTGATGATATTTTCTAAAATTAACTGTGATGATGGTTTCACATATCTGTGAGGGTATACTAAAAACCATCTCATTGTAAACTTTAAATGGGGAAATCTATATCTCAATGAAGCGCTTTTAAAGAGTTCCTGAAGTGGCATAAGTACCTTACATAAGAGAGCACATTACCCCCATCTTTGTATGGAACCTATGACCCTGTTAATTCCAAATAAAGACCTCTTGGCTTCCAACCTCCTTCCTTCCACCAAAAGATTGTTGTCATTATTGATTAAATGGCATCTGTAAGACATATCTCCCTGATTTATTGATTTCTGTATGCCGTCTGTTGCATACATTTTAAATGTGTCTATTACAGAGAGCGCATTTCATTGTCTGTATGGCAATTTCACAACCTGTGGGGTTTTTTCTTTGTTTTTTATTTTTTGTTTTGTTTTTTAAAAATATCTTTATTGATTTCAGAGAGAGGAAGGGAGAGGGAGAGAGAGGGATAGAAACATCAATGATGAGAGTCATTGATCGGCTGCCCCCTGCACGCCCCCGACTAGGGATCCAGCCTGCAACCCAGGCATGTGCCCTGACTGAGAATCGAACCTCGATCTCCTGGATCCTAGGTCGATGCTCAACTGCTGAGCCACGCCCAGTCAGGCACAACCTGTGTTTTTTAAAAGTTAAAGTTTTTCATGAGGCACCTAAGCTTAGCTTTGTTCAATTTGTACATACATGTAAAATATTCCCTCCTTACCATTCCAATAATAGACACTTGATTAAAATAGAGGGGAAACCTGAGGAGCTTACCTAGCTTTTCAATCTCTAGAAATTAAAAACTGTTAAGTGAAAAAAAAAAAATAGAGCTTTTCTTTTTATTAAATAAGGAAAACTTAGACAACAACTAATCAGATGGAGAAAGAGAATCAATGGAATGGTGAAGTAGCCCTCCTCTCTTAACAGCCTAGCCTGATAACAAAGTTTGGTATTGAATGTAGATACCTCAACTCTGTGTGATCTGCTTTAAACCACCCATAAACTGTGGATTCCCTATTAACAATGCTGACTGACAGTCACATCATTTCTGCCTGACAGTCAAACCTAAAAGTTGGGATGTCAAAATATTTATTTAGCTTTGGAAAAGTTTAGGAGTTTTGTTTCTGTTTTGTTTATTTTGGGTTTTTGTTTTACACTGGGTTTCTTTTCCATTGTTTTTGAAGCAGTGCATATAGAAGTGCCTCGCCCAGGTTCTGGGGAGAGGGAGAAGCCATTAATTGTTTATGAGACCTGAGTGGTTAGCCTAACTAATCTACGAATAAAATCAGGTTCTCCCTGGCCAGTGTGGCTCGGTTGGTTGGGCACCGATCTATGCACCAAGAGGTCACCCGTTCAACTCCCTGTTAGGGCACATGCCCAGGTTGCATCTCAGTCCCCAGAAGGGGGTGAGCAGGAGGCAGCCGATCGATGTTTCTCTGTCTCTCCCTCTCCCTTCCTGTCTCTCTAAAATCAATAAAAACATATTAAAAAATCGGATTCTTTCTATATATTTCTTTCTCCTTATGAAAAGAGCTGAGTCAGTAACCCATCAAGGCAGTAAATGTGCTGAATGTGAATAATCCTCATAATGAATAATTGGCTCGTGGGCAAGCAGGGGTTAATTAAGAGGCACTGTGGTCTTGCCTCTGACACAGACCTGCTATGCGATCTTGGATAAGCGACCCCTCACCTTTAGCTTCCTCAGCTGTGAACTAAGAAAATTGGACAAAACTGTTTTTACTAAGATTCATGCAGCTCTAGCCCTGTGATTCCCTGTGCTCTCTCCTGCCAGTGCTGAGGTCAGCGAAGTGTTCTGTTGGCCAAGTGCCTCCTAACCCAGCCCTGCCACTGTCTTGGAAGTACTGAAATTTACTGTGTGACTTCCTATTTTCCTAGCCGCATGCTGTGACACAGAGCTAAGAACAGTGTTTGAACCATGGTGCGTGCATAAGAAGGCATGATCCCTTCGGTGACAACATATTCCTATCTGGGCATGCTAATCAGGGTACTGATGTTTCTAAAGGGAGTGTTTTGGGGTACTCCTCACAATTTTGGAAAGCTCCTGATGGCAGGAAGGAGCGCAGAGGCCTTGGGGTGGGCTGGGGTTAAAGCACTGGCATTCCAGGTCTGCTCAGGGAGCAGCCGGGTGGGTGAATGATTAACTCGGGGAGTCAATTGCTCAGTGACTGGGACCGAGGGGGTTGCTAGACATGGGAGTGGGGTGCAGAGGGTGCCCACAAGAGCAGGGGAGGAAGCTGAAAACAGGAGTGGTTTTGAAACCATAACCAGAGAAATATATATATGTATAAACGTGCATGCATATGAGTGGATTTGACTTGCTTTGCAGTTATACCTGCAGGTTCCTTGTTACCACATTTAAAGTATTTTCTTTTTCACAGACAAACATACAAACACACACGCATAGCACGTTTTAATGATACGAGCATTTAAATCAGCTCTCACAAGCAGGTTCCGTGCAAAGTGTGCTTTACAAAATCTGGTCTGAGAAGAGAAAGGCAGGCAGGAGGGGCGAACATGTGGCCCCTCGGGGGTGGTTTGGTGCTGTCAGATTTCTGGGGGGCCCGTGCAGCCGGGGTACAGGTGCTGCACAGCCGAGCCTGGAAGTCAGCTCAAAGTCAAACGCAGGGAAAGGGGTTCCCCCGCCGCGTCGCCCCCTCCCTCCTCCCCGCACGCTGCTGTGACTGCACCTGCTGCATGTGACCGGCGGCGGGGAAGGCAGCGGTGGCCACAGCAGCAGGGGCGAGGCAGCCCAGCCCGCCAGCGCCGCGCTCTCATTGAGAAAAGGGAGCCGAGGGCGAGGGCGGAGGGGAGAGAGGCTCCCCGCAGAGCTGCCTCCTCCGGGACCCCAGGAGCCTGCGGGATGGGCACGCGGCCGCTCTGACGTGTGGCTCCCTCGGGAGCCCCGGGAGTTTGAAGACAGAAGGGAGAAGGGAGGAGAAACCTGCAGAGAGCGGCAAAGGATGAGGGGTGCTCTGAACAGAACAGGGGAGCCCTTCGGAAAGAACCTGTCATGCACTGAAGTGCTTTCTGGAGAAGGGGCCATTATTTGCCTCCCCTGTTGCTCAGATGAAAGGAGCTAGCGAGGACGGTCCTCAGGGTTCTTTTTGTCATTATTGCTCTGTCCCCCTGCACATGGCTATTTGCTGACCTTTCCAGAAGACTCGCGATCCCCCCAGCTCCAGCCGAGAAGACAGTTCTTAATAAAAAAAGCAATTCCTGCTGCCTGACCGGGAGGTGCAGCCTGCTTGCTGCGGTTCTTTTTGCTGTGACATTTTGGAATGTCTGCAGAAATTTTAAAAAGGGAAAACCTTAAAAACTCTCTGGATTAGGCAAGAGAAAAGGAAGGTGTGTGTTTTTTGGGGGGGAAGTTGTTGTTTTTTGCCAAAAAGAAGTAAACGAGAGGTTGTAACTTAGCCCTGCTTGGGGACTTAGAGGACATCAACCTTGGAGTTGTAGGAATCAGCACTTCAAACCCAAGAAATAAACAGACATGAGGAGGAGTGGCCCTGGGGTACGGCGCAGAGGCCGGTCCTAAAGGGAGCTGGAACTGCTCGGAACTTTGGGCCTGTATGATGCCTGAAGACCGAAATACGGGGGGACGCCCCGCAGGTGCCTTAGCGTCAACCCCTTTCATTCCTAAAACTACATACAGAAGAATCAAACGATGCTTTAGTTTTCGGAAAGGTAGGTAGATGATATATTAATGCCTTCTTTAAAAATATGCATGTATTCTCTGATGCTTTAAGGTCTGTTTATGCTCAATTGAAATGGGAGTTTGGAAACCAAGAGATTAGAACTGCAGCAGTGATTTGTGTGCGTCTTTGCTTGTCTAGGCTGATTTTTCAAGGCTCGAATTGATCTGTTTATGACTGTGAATAGGCTAGTAGGTGGGGCTTAAAGAATGGTGGGGCTCTAGCGGGACTGAGTGGCCGATGAAGTAAACAAGCTGGGCTCCCCATCCTGACAGGAGGGGCCGAGGCTACCTTGGGCTGTTCCCAGACCCAGATCAAGCAGCCATGTCGTTACCGACTGAAATGGGTTCCTCTCAAATCCCCGTTCTGTTCTCCCATCCTATGGGTTTGGCTCTAGCTGCCTGTGTTTGCCTCGCCTCCCCGGCTGAGAAAATGTTAATAATTGGGTTACTTGTAGTGACCTTTACAGGAGGCTTTCAGCCACACTCAATAGCACTGATTAGAAATAGAAGTCACCTTGACTTTCCAAATAGGTGGCATTGGGAGAGGCCAAAGCTTTGAACTCTCAGGAACAAGGGGTGGGGAAGCATAACAATTGATCAATAAAAGAAACCAAGGCATTTCTGAATTAATTGATGTAGAGAGAGTTCAAGAGGAAAGCAAAGGTAAAATGAATGTTTTTAGAAAATGATTATCAAAATATTTTAAAATTTTATTTTGCTTTAAAATGGGAATAATTAAATGGAATGATTATCTAAATTGGAACTAGGTAATTATAATTTTAATGTCATGTACAATGAGCTAATTTAATCAGGAGCTGATCTGACTAACATCTAAGGTCAGTTCTTTCTCCCTTTTTTATGTGATCTGCCACCTATTAACCCTCTCTATTTAGTAACTGACAACAAAAATGAGAATAAAACAAAATAAGAAAAACCACATATATAAAGAAAACTGTAGTGGAAACTTTTTAAAACTAAACCCTGTTCTTTCTGAGTCTTTCCCTTAGAGCAGCTAAGATCTGGCTAAGATCATTAGCATATACTATCAGCAAGTAATTCAGGTGTTCATTTTTATTCCTCTCTAATCCATAAAGATAATAAAATGTACATGTCTCACATTTTATAGAATTATAGAGATTTCAGAACAGGGTTATAGAGCACAGATTAGGGTTACTGTAAGATTGCATCATTGGTAAAGAAATAGACCATGATAGAAGCTGAAGACTAGAAGCTAATTGCTTACAAGGCATTCCCTTTCCTAGTAACCCCACGCCTCAGCAACTAAATCGGCCTTATCCAAACACTAGAGACAATCTACCTGTCCCGGTTATTGCTCTTCATCTGTACATGAGATGCTCTGGGGACAATTAATGTATCTTTGAAGCCCAGAGCAAGGCCTCTATTATCTTTTCCACCTTTTCTCCGGTAATAGTGGAGTTGAGCAGACCCGCAAGCATCCTGGCCAACACCCCTGTTCCCTCGCCTTCTTCCCTTTCTGCTCAAATACCAGCAAGGCCTCGGAGGCCCTGCCTGCACAGAGAGTTCCCCTGGGCTGGCAAATGACAATAACAGGAGTGGGGACAGCTTCTATCTATCATCTCCTGTGGGCTGTTTTTAAAATATTGTCCTTTCCTCCACAAAGTCGAAGTAATCTGAGGAATGTTCAGCATTTGAGTCAAGGATGAACAGATTTTTAATTTACAAAGCTGCATTCTGGTTTCTGTGTCGGAGCCACGAAGGAGAGGAGGTGCAGGAAGCATTCAGCTGTTGGAAGTTTTCTTTCTCGTTCCCTGGAGCCGGCCAGTGCCCACCACTCCCTCTGCTCACTGGCTGCAGGAGTTAAGTGCCCCGGTGGCGCCCTGGGAGGGAAGGGGCTCTGGCTGCTGCAGTGCTGTTGCCTGCTGCCCTCATCGCTCAGGTCAGCACGGGGGGTTACGGCTTTATTTAAGGTCTGGTACTGAAAAGGATGAACTTTTCTTTCCATCCTGGATTCCCAAACCATGCCATCTTAAGAAGACAGGTTCTTTTGTGCTTTGTTTAATCTCCTGGGTGCTCAAGTAGTTGGAGAAGTGGACCTGGTTTCTGAGCTCCTCTCCCCAGCCTGTGGGAGACATCAGCTTCAGTCATTTCAGTGAAAGCAAAGGGAGGGGACAGGCCTCGTGGAAGGGTGCCAGAAGTAAGAACGGTGACGTGTCTGCTTTTCCTGGTCCACGTTTAGAGCATATTTTTCACTGTTGTCAAGGGTAGGCAGCCGGAAGGAGACTCGCCGCTTTAGAAATGCACCCGGAATGAAGCGTGGCGTTGAGTTCAGGTTTCCAGAGCCCTGGTGGTATTGCAGCTTGCGTGCTGTGAAAGCCACGCTAACTTCTCAGGCTCCCCTTCTCCTCAGACCTCTTCTGCCCTTTCCTGCCCTTTTCATCTCTTTCTTTACTTAGGTACTAATAAAGGTCCCTGAAAATGTTTTACCAGTGGTTTTAAAAATCTAGAAAAAAAGAAACATGGATTAGGCAGGAAGCTGGGGATGGTGGTACTCTGAATTTATGTTCTGGTGAGATAAAGATTACAATGTGTTTCACTCTATTGATTTTGAAACTACAATTTTTTTTTATTTTTTTTTACCTCTTTAAGACTAGTATCTAATATGCGAAGCCCAACCAATCTTTTGATTAGATTACCTGGGGGCGTGTAATACTTGGGGTCCTGAATGTTAGTGTTAATTTCTACTTGTAATAGGCTAGTTGGTTTAAGGTTTTTGTCATCATGGGACAGACTGAAGTAAAATTTTAAACCCTAACTTTAGCTTGTTGTTTGTTTGTTTGTTTGCCCTGAGTTGCTCTGTTCTTAAAGACATGTCATCATTCATTTTCTGGTGCTCCTCCCTTCCCCCCTTGTATATAACCACTTAGCTTCTTCCTCCTTTATACACTCTCAGCTCCATTTCTGTCCCCATCGCCTTAGTCCTCTGTGTCTTTAGGGCTTCATGCGCACAACTTACTTTTACCTAAAAAGTTGCTCTTCAAGACCGCATCCATCCTCACCTCTCCATCGCCAGCGTTGTTCACAAACTCCTAGGACACGCTGTCCATTTGTGAAGCCTTGCCTGGCAGGTGCCCCTGAGCAGCGCTGCCCGACAGGGCTCCTCAGCCCACAGCTGAAAATTGTCGCGAGTCCCTGCTGCTCCCAAAGGAAGTCCTGACTGTTTCATATAATTATCAAGACCTTCTCGCAGCTCCAACCACTCCTTAAAAAATAAACTCCAGCTGCCCAGCCTGCCCCACCCTTTCTCCCTAAACACATCTCCTGCCCCACCCACCCCTTTGCTTTCGGTTACTGTGCCCTCCCTGCTGTGGTGCTCTCTCTGCTCTGTTGTCTGTCCAAACTTTACTTTTCTTCAAGACATTGCTGGCTGTCATTTCTTCATAACACTCTTTTTGGGGGCATTATATTACGATAAATATTTTTTGTTTATTGTTGACGCTTTTACAGATGTCCCCCGTTTTACCCCCATTTTCGCACCTGCAGCTAGCCCCCGCCCCCGCCCTCTGGCCCTCACCACACAGGTGTCTGTGTCCATGGGCTCTGCATATATGTTCTCTGGCTAATCTCTCCACCTTCTTTCACCTTCTGGTTCCCCCATCCCCCTCTCTTCTGAGCTCTGTCAGTCCCTTCCCTGTATCCATGCCTCTGGCTCTATTTTGGAATCTAATGAGCATGAATTAAACTCTTTACGCTTTACCTTATATTTTGTATATGTTGCCACTGCCACCTTATCTTCATAGCCATCTTAAAATGCTATATGTACCTTTGTAGTAGAAAAGATAAGTATTTATTTCTTCCCAAAGTGAAGAATAGCAATAGGTCTGTTCAATTAAGGATCCAAGATTTAAGGTAAACTAGTGAATTATAGTAGTATTCTTATCTATCTTTTCCTGCTAGTCTATAAGCAATAAGAATGACTATAAAATGTCTTTATAATGTTGGTGGATAAAACCAACATGTTCTTTAAAAATTATTGTATGTTGTGCATATTGTAATCACATATATGGAAACTGATTTGTTCAACTGAATGCTACTATCCAAATCCATATAATTTTATATGGTGCTATAAATGAGGAGCTCATTAATTCATATATCTAAGTTTTATGGAGCATCTACCAAGTGATGCTGGGGATGAGTTCACAGACTCCTTGGGGATAGAGAAACATAAATAAGTAATTACTCTGTGATAAGCACTACACCAAATTATGGGCAACATCTAATGAGCCCATGAAGAAAGGACTGAATATAGGCTCATTTGCAAAGGCGCTGAACTACATGAAATCGGATTTAATCTTTGGAAGTTACAAAAAGACACTGTCTCCTATATGATCATAAGAAAGTGGTCTGAAAAATATGTCTGAATTGAATTAACATAACATAGTGGGAAGAGGAAGACTTTAAGAATTATATGGGCCTGTATTTGTACCCCCAATCTGCCACTTGCCAAATGTGTGACCTTAAGTCACCTAGCATCTCTGAATCTATGTATAGAAGAGAAACCTTGCAGAATATCTGTGAGTGTCAAATAAAAAAAATGCATGTAAATTGCATGGCTTGTACCCAGATGTAAATGGTGTTTGTAATTACTCTGCTGGTCTAAGACCTAGGCCACTGGGTCACTGTGTTTACATTATTACAATAATTTTTCCAGGCCTTTATTTTTCTCTTTCCTTCCCCATTCTGACTACAAAAAGTCAAACTTCTGTCAAACGTTTACTGGTTATTACAGATTCTGGGTTCCTTGGGTTAAGTTTTCTATCACATAAGATTTGTTGGCTACTTAGAAAGTGCTAATGACAGTCTGAAGTAAACTTTGGCTGTTTTTGTTTCTATGTTAAATTGGATGTCTTTTATTTTGATTTGTCCATTTACCGTGGGCAAATATTCATTTTTAATTGAAAATTATTACAGTCTTGCTGCCACCAAGTCTTATTTTGTTACCAGGGTTCCAGTAAGCAGAGGGATAAATAAAAGCAAATTTTCTCTGTGGTCTATAGGAAGGGAGGGGTAGGGGACTCTGAAAAATAAGTGATAGCAAAATATTGGAGCAATAACCAAGAAGTTTTTAAGCTTCTGGCTTTTCATCAGCAAATCAAGGATTTTTAATTTTATTTTCAAGTTTTTATAGATATCAGTGCCACAACCTGAGAACTATTAATGAGTTCCATTTTACTTTGAAGTTATTCACATATTTCCTATAATTAAGGAGGTGAAATACTTTACTTTAATGAACTCCTTAATTCCACAAATATTTAAGGGACACTCAATCCTTACTGTCTCTAGTATTAAGTCCCAGGAATAGAAGCAAGAAAGTTTGCCTATGTGTCTTCGTCAGTTCGGGTTGCTATAACAAAATGCCGGAGACTGGGTAGCTTGTAAAGCACAGAAATTTCTGCCTCACAGTTCTGGCAGCTAGAACTCTGACACCAGGCCAGCATGGCTGCATTGTGGTGACAGCCCTCTTCCAGGGTGCAGACTGTCAAATTCTTGTTGTATTCTCACATGACAGAAAGGGAAGGAATGAGAGAGCTCTCTGGGGCCCCTTTTATAAAGGCAGTAATCCCATTCACCAGGGCTCTGCCCTCATGATCTAATCACTCCCCAAAGGCCCCACCTCCTAATACCATCATCTCAGGCCTTAGGTTTTCAACATAGGAATTTTAGACAGACAGAAACGTTCAGATCAGAGCAGCAGGGCAGAATGTAATGTGAATCTTGGGCATCCTTCAGATCTGATGCCATCCCGGTTTATTTCTTGTGTCTTTGGCATCTTGGAGAATTACCTAAACCTCTTTGAAGTTCATAAGAGAGATATAGTATACAGCTATTTTTCAATATTATTTATAATAATAAAAAATGTAAAATAATTATTTTAATATAATAATTGTGAAAGCACATTGCTCTTTTGACTAGTGAGGGACTAGTTCAGTATAGGTAGTCATCTAAGTAAATACTTACACAGCAATGTGTTAAGAAATCAAAGAAGAGCCCTGGCTGGGTGGCCCAGTGATTAGCCTTTTGGCCCATGCCACGAACGAAGGCTGCAGGTTTAACTCCACGTCAAGGGCATTGTAATTGTGCTGCAGGTTTGGTCCCCAGCCCCGGTCAGGGCATATACAGGAGGCAGTGTCTCTCTCACATAGATGTTTTTCTCTCTCTTTCCTTCTCTTCTCTTCCCTCCCTCCCTTCCACTGTCTCTAAAAACAATCAATGGAAAAAAATATCTTCAGATTAACAAACAAAAGAGAAATCAAAGAAGAAACATATCAAGCTTTGCATCTGGGGTGGGGGTGAGGGACTGTTAAAGACTTAGCACGGGAAATGACATGAGTTGAATCTTACAGGATAACTGTTCTAGGCTGACTCATGGTGGTAGGACCTACCTTCTAGAAGGAAACAACAAATAGTTCAGTATAATTAGAGAGCACGTTGTTTGTGAGGAAGCAGCAGGAATGAGGGCGGACATGGCACAGGGCCTGGCACGCAGTGGCTGCTATGTCAGCGTTGCTGACTGCGTGGTGGAAGACCACAGGGATCGCACTGTAGAGACTGTGTTTCATGGAAAGGAGTTTGGTTGGCCAGTGGGCACCGCCGGAAGTAATGAAGCAAAAGGGTGGATTGATCCGATTTAAATATTATGAAGATCACTATGGCAGCACTTACCTGGACTGGGGACTCTTCAAAAAGTCATTTAGGAAATATTGAGGGTCTAGCCTCTTGTAGTAGTAATGAGTTTGGAAAGGACCAACGTGTGAGTAAATGAGGGCAGGGAAGGAAGGAGGAATCTAGGTTGACTCTCAGATGACACTGCCATGATGTGGCGGCGGATAACTGGTACTGATAACTGAAATCAGAATTATAAGAAGTAGAACAGATTCTGAACAAAAGGTGAGTTACCCCGTTTTAGGAATTTTGAGCTTGAGATATCCTTGTTGAGGGTTCTAATGGGCACTTAGAAATTTAATGCTAGAGACCACAGAGTGGCCCAAATTGAAAGACAAATCTGGAAATAATTGATATGCAGTGAAATTAAGTGGAATCCAGCAAAGGAATCGTGACAAGTAAGGTGAAAACAGGGCTGAGGACATAACCAGAGAACCAGAAAACTTCCGAGAAGAGATAGCAAGTAGCATAGTCAAGAAGGAGAGTGGGAAGAGTATTCTGGAAGGCAAGAATTGCGTGACATGTGAGAGGTGTCAGGAAGAAGAGTGAGACTGATAGTTTTAAGGGGAGTGAGGCATAAAGTATTACAAAAATAAATGTGGCCGTCAGTGATTTGGCATCTAGAAAGTTGTTGGTGACTATAGATAAAGCGCTTCCAGTGGAATGGTGGTGTCAGAGGCCAAATTGCAGTAGGTGGGCAAGAAGACAGAAAGGGACCAGCTGAGCCAGAGTTACACTTAACTGGGCTACTAGGAGCAGAGAGAAAAGTGACAGGGCACAGAGAGTCCAAGAAGGCCTGGCTTTGTATTTGTTTATTCATATTTAGCATGAATGGAGTTTGAATATATTTATCTGATCACGTCCACTAACTTCACTGGCTGCCTCTATCTATTTGGTGTATAAATCACAGTACAGGAGGAACCTCACAAACCCTGAAGGCTGCTTAGATGTCTCTCTTCTCTCCCTTCCTCCCTCACCCTGTCCCTCTCTTTCTCTCTCTCTCCACTTGAAAGAGCCTCCCACAGATACAACAGATTCGCCTGTGTGATTTGCTTTCTCAGTCCAATGAAAAGTCATGTCCTGGGTGATGCTTTATGACACCAACGTACCGTCGTCACCCAGAAATGCTGGCAGGATTTTATCAGGGAGTGTGAAACCTCACTGGGACTTTAAATGGACTTAGCTGGGACTGTTTGCAGACTCACATAACAGAGAATATTCCTGTTAATAATCTACTCACCAGTGTGTTTTTCCCCATGCTGCTAGTTGGGAGTAGCTCATAACCTTTGTTCTTTTTTGTTAATTTTAAAATTTAAAGTTTCACTGCCCTCTCAAAGAAAATCATAAATGAAACAGCTTTTAAAAAATAATTTCCCCCTCCCTGGCCAGTGTGGCTCAGTGGTTAGAGTGTCGGCCTGTGCACCAAAGGGTCATGGGTTCGATTCCAACAAGGGCACATACCTGGGCTGCAAGTTCAATTCCCAGCCGAGATTGAGGCACGTGTGGGAGACAACCAATCGATGTGTCTCTCTCACATCGATGTTTTTCTCTCTTGCTCTCTCTCTCTTCCTCCCTCCCTTCTACTCTCTCAAAAAAAAAAAAAGAAAAAAAAAAAGAAAAAAATATCCTCAGGTAAGGATTAACAAAAAAAACAACAACAACAAAATAATTTTCCCCCTCATTTTTCTCATAAAAAATTCTCATACAGGAGGTTAGCTCACACCTACCATTGCAAGCTAGAGACATTTGGGACATTCTATTTCCAGTGCTGCAGAATAGAAAATATATATCTATTACCATTCTTAATGAGACTAGATCTAGAGGAGAAATTGTGATTTTCCACAGGAATTTCTAAGTACATGTAACTACTGTCTACATACTGTAACTCTTACATATCATATTCTAAGTAGGTATAGCTCTTTACATTTAAAAAAAAAAAAAGTTTCCTTGGGCAGCATGCTCACTAAATGTTCATAGTTTTTTGCTTCGCCTTTTATTTTTCTGACCTTCCCATAAATTTACATTTTCTCAGCAGAAATCGCCCACCCTAGTATGATGACAGGAACTGAGATGGGGAAGCAGGTTTCTTCCTCTGTAGCTCAGTGTTCAGCCACTGTGCACACTACGCAGCACTGTGTTATAGCTGCTGTGTTACACATGCAGGCTGACTCTGAATCCCACAGCAAACCCTGGCTCCACCGTTTACTAGCTGTGTGACATTTAGCAAATTACTTAACCTTTCTGTGCTTTCGTCTCCTCCTCAATAAAATGGTCTAATGGTGGTTGGTGCCTACCTCACAAGTGCGTTGAATTTTAAATGAGAGAAATGCAGATACGTTGCATGACATACATAGGTACAGTTTAGTTATCATCACTTTAGAGCACAAAAAAGGTATGCTATTTTACTCACTTTTAGAATTTAAAATAATTCCCCACACATCCTGGGGTCTTACATAATTTGAACATGCAACACACTTTTCTTGAATTTGATCCTGTAATAATGTGAGGTACCAAATGTTAAATGCTTGCTAACGTGCCAATCTTTGTTTTTCCTTTACACTGAGTTTTAAAAGAAAGCAACAAACTAGGAAGAGATACATTACTTAAATCCACTATGATTTTTTTTTTTCTTCAGGCATTTTTGGGCAGAAACTGGAAGATACTGTGCGTTATGAGAAGAGATACGGGAACCGCCTGGCTCCCATGTTGGTGGAGCAGTGCGTGGACTTCATCCGACAGAGGGGGCTGAAAGAAGAGGGTCTCTTCCGACTGCCAGGCCAGGCCAACCTGGTGAAGGAGCTCCAGGATGCCTTTGACTGCGGAGAGAAGCCGTCGTTTGACAGGTAGAGTTTAAGACTTTCCGAAGCGTCCTTCACTGAGAAACTCAGTCTGAACCGAAAGGATACAGTGAGCCAAGATGCTGTAATTGATGCTCTCACAGTTTAGGTGATGAATTACCTGGTCACACAAATAGGGATTGTTTTTATTAAGTTGCACAGTCAAAGATTTGATGCTTTAGATGTCTGTTCTCTTCTATCCTTTTTTAACTCCTTAAACATTTTTTAAAAATATGTTTTTATTGATTTGAGAGAGAGAGAAAGGGAGATGGAGAAATAGAGAAACACTGATGTGAGAGAAACATCGATCAGTTGCCTCCTGTAGCACCCCAACCAGGACTGAACCCATAACCCGGGCATGGGTCCTAACTGGAAATCGAACCAGCAACCTTTCGGTACACGGATGACACCCGACCAACTGAGCCACACTAGCCAGGGCCTACCTTAAAAACATTTCTAAATTAAGACTGTATTTAACATCGGAAAAATGAACTTTTAAAATAGAAGTCTTCTCTTGTTTGATTTTTTTTTTTATGCTTTCAGCTAAGGGATGTTAAAAATATTGATGATTAGGACATCAGCAATGTAATTAAAAATAACTACTTGTTATATAATAATAAAAGCATTATATTTTAAATATATACGTCCAAATTAATCCAGAATAAATTTACAAAGAAACAAGAAGTATAACATGGTGAAATTCAGGAAATAATGGAAGTTCCAGAGAAGAACATGTAAAGGGACTTAAGAGTCAAGCACTGTTAATATTTTATGAATTACCTCCTTTTCTTAATTTAGCATAAAAAAATAATTTTTATCCTAGTATTGTTAATTTAACATGGTGTAGCAGAGATTTTCCATATTAATAACTGAAAAATGTCCTTTATTTCAATATATTTTAACTTAATATTCTATCCTTGGCTACTGTAGTAAGCATAATTTTTAATATCTTAAACTTCACTCTACAGGCATATGTTCATAACCATATCAGTATTGTTGAACATTTTTGTTGAGGCTTTTTTCACTATTATAAATAATGTAGTGGGTATATGTATGCATAAATATTTTCCATTTTGGATTCTTTCTTTAGGAGAGTTTCTCAGTATTGGACTTTGTGGATAGAATAGTCTTGGTACTCAGTGCTGGCAAGATATGCTGAGATAGGCACCCGGTGGTAAGAATGCAAATTATTATAGTCTTTGTAAAGAAATTTGGACATATTTTAAGACCCTTTAAGCAGGAAATTCCAGTCCTAAAAAAATATTAGGTATGTGGGAAAGAAGTTAAGTGATAAGTAGCTTATTATAATTTTTATAATAGTAAAGAATGAACACCAATCTATTACTTCCAACAGTAGAGTATGATAGTGCACTTACATAACAAAATAATGTTAACAGTTATTAAAATTTTAGGAAAATATGAATTTATATAATAATAAATGGAAATAATAAATAGAAAAACAAGGCAGAATCAATTAATTGATTAAATCCTATCTATTTACAAAGGTAGTAAAAGAAGTTTATGAAGATTCGTAAGTTTTCTCCAAGAGAAAAAAATTAAATATAGAGGTAGCAAAATGAATTTAAAACTAGAGTCAGCGTGCCAGGTGGGTACTGGCAATATCAGGGGGATCACTTTGTAAAACAGATGACTGTGTAACCACTCTGCTGTACACCTGAAACTCATACAAAATAATATTCTTGGTAATTGTTCCTTCCGTGGTGATTGTTCTTTGTTTAGCCCTGTGGAGTTTTACCCTCCATATGCTCATTTAGTATTCAGACCAAAGACTTGGTATTTTGACCAAAGATTCAAGAAGACCTATAAGTAGATTTCAAAAACAATCTTTTATTTTTTTTGCAAAGGTTCCTCCAGCTGCTTCTGCCTCCTCAAACTAAAGCTCCTGTCTCCTTAGCTCAGGGAGACCACTGTTCTTTTCAAGCCCTTGTCCCTACTCCAGGGTCTGGGAGATGCCTCTGTGTGCAAGGCCAAAGTAATCAGTAGACTTAACCTCATTAAATTCCATACTCTCAGAGGTCACATTTTTGCACTATTTGTTGTCCAACATCTTAAAAACAGTTATTTCATATAGTTAGTTTTCTCATTTTTAAGTAAAAAACTGACACCTATTATTCTGTAAAGGCTGTGAGCAGATTCTCTCCTCAGCAGCTGGGAAATCCTGCTGACACATGTTGTCAGGGCCGCTCCCCTGGGGCTGGGAAATCTTCCTAGTGAGGGCTTGATGTAGCCTCTGGTTCTTCCTTATGAGACTTCTTTCCTTTTCTGTAAAAAATAGCCCTTATTTCTAGTTTAGTAGCTTCTCAGCCTATTTACTGCCCATAAAAAGTTGAAAGTCCTAAGTTTCTTTTCATTTTGAGCTGATACTATCTTTTTTATTCCAAGTTCCTTTAAAAACCTTGGTTTTTATCATCTAAATTATAACCCACTTGCTGAGACAAAGTCACACCCATTCATCTCCATGTCAGGCCCTTCCATGTTCAGTCTATGAGTCAGGTTGCCATAGAATAATCTCATGATTCTTCTAAATCCTTTCATATTGCTGAGAGAATGAATCTATGAGGTGCTGCTTTAATTCTTCTAGAGTTTTTAACAAGGGGTTTTGCAGCCACACCCATCATAAAATTAAAAAAGTCTTTGCCTTCAGGTTATGTTTTACTACTGGGGCCACTATAGTTTCTCTAAATTTTTCTCCAAAGTTGAACAGTTCCTTCTTTAGTCTCATCAGGAACATTTGCTCTGTTCTGAGTTACTGGAGTTAATAGTCTTGCTGATTTTTCTACCACTGCTTTATAAGCAGTTACGTTTTTCTAGCCTCTAGTAACAATTTTCTCATTGCTCTTCCAGTTCTTACTAATAGTCTCCTCACTGACTGTCCAGACTCTCTCTAGTTCCAAAGCCAATACATGTATTTTCAGTTTTTGTTGTAGCAGCACCCAATCTGGTACCAGTGACTATTTCATGCATCTGTTGCTGCACAGGAAACCGCTCCAAATTCTTCTGGTTAAAAAAACAACCACCTTTTCAGATTCTGCCTTTGGGCATTACTTGGCAGACACACCTTGCCTCTTTCATGGTGTTTGTTGCCGGGATCCAGTGCAGCTGCAGTATCTAAGGGAGCTTCATTCAAAGTCTGGAACCTAAACTGGGCAGGCTAAGCGACTGATGGCTGCTTGAGCTTCTCTCTTCCTCTGTGCACTCTTGTATCCTTCAGGGCTTCTCTCTTTAGCCAGTTGTTGGGACTCTTCAAGGAGTACCTCAGTTCTCAAAGACAAGAGTGGAAGCTACAAGGCCTATTCAGGGCTAGGCCCGGAACTGCACAATGTCAGGTTCACGGATTACCAACCGTCAACAGCAAAGCATCAGGCCGGCTCAGATGAAAAGATATTGAAAGCCAATCCTTCTTGAGGGAAGGAGTGGCATACACGTATAAGGATGAAAAAAGTTGACAGTCACCATCTATCTCATTCATTCCTTCAGCAAATGATTTTGGAGTGTTTACTATGTCTTAGATGTTATTCTAGGTGAAAAAGACAGACAAGGTCCATTCTTTTGTGGAGTTTGTACTACTATTGATGAGCAGGTAAACAATAAGCAGTCAATATATCAATAATTGCAAAGAGTGGTAAGGGTTGATGTGCTAATATGTTAGTAAGGGAAGTGGGGGAGATATATGCATCTCTTTCCTGGGGATATAAGATTTGGGTGTAGCTTGAATGATAAGAAATGCGCCCTGCCTAACATACGGGGAGAGCACACTGCAGGTAGAATAGCAAGAACAAAGGCCTTGAGAGAGGCAAACTTAGCTT
Source organism: Miniopterus natalensis (assembly GCF_054644295.1). Lineage (NCBI taxonomy): Eukaryota > Metazoa > Chordata > Mammalia > Chiroptera > Miniopteridae > Miniopterus > Miniopterus natalensis. The sequence goes on along the minus strand of NC_142081.1, from coordinate 154,398,701 downwards.
GTTTGAAGATTGTAACACCTTTGTGGCTGAAATACAGTAAGCAATGAGTAGAGTCCTCAGAGATGAGATTAAAGAAGCTGATCCTGTGCAGTCCGATAACTTATCATAAGAAATTTACTTTTTGTTCTAGGTGAAATGGAAATCTATAGAAAGATTTTTTAATAAGTAAGTGAAATAATTTTCTTTACACGTTTAAAAAGGATCACTTTATAAAGGAAAACTAAATAACAAAAGACTTTCCTTTCGCCTTTATCACCCAGAACTAATGCAAGAACTGAGAATAAAAACCCAATACTATAACAAAAAAAAAAAAATGCTTCCATTACTCTTATCAGTTAGGAAATTATAAGGGATTTAGGAGCTCTGGCTAGGAGTTTGGGATAAAAACCAAAATATATACACGTTTCTTGTCATATCACAGTATCGTGCCCTGGCAATCTGAATGTCTTTGTTTTGATAAATAGATTGTCAAGTTTGAGTCTCTCAGTCATAGGGAGGCAGATATGCAATTTATTGGATTCCGCTGATTAAATAAAAAGGATTCCCAGATCCCTGAACAGTGAAATAAAAAGATGAGAGTAACATATTTGTGGCCAAATATAATTGTAAACTATACTGGTAAGGGAATAAATAATCTGTAATTTCCTAAGGAGAGTGAGATTATTTTCAGAAACATATCCAAGTAGAGTATTTCACTTTTTTAGTTAATTGGCTGAGTTTGACATTTTGCATGACCAAGTCCTAGGTCGGGTTTCCGTTTTCGGGATGTGAAGACAAACTGCCTGGGAACATTTGCTAGTTCAAGTTAATCTCACCAGTGTTCAAGATCGGAATGACTTTTTAAAAAAGCAAGTTAAAAATACAGACTGTGCATAATGTTTTGAATGGATATTAAGATTTAAAGCACAGTACAGAAATTTTTTATTGTGAAATAGGTTAAAGAGCAAGAATAAATATTTTTGTTCTATATTTCTAATAATGATTACATGTCACTAGAGTCAACAGGGGTTAGCTTTCATCTTTTATTTATTAAAATCTGAAAAAACATTCTCACAGGAATTCTGCAACAATAATCTCTAATTTTAATAGTGAGGCTGACTATTATTATAGCTCTAATATTAAGGCTTAAAATTTGATTTTTAAAGTCAACTTTTAAAAAAATTATAAAATTATAACATACAAACTTATTAAATTTTAATTAAATATTATTAAAATCATATTTTAAATTCTAACATTTTGTATATAATTTAGAATACTCAGAGAACTCTTGCTATATTCAACATAAATAATAGGTATATAGAGACTTAGACATGTAGACATATAGACATCAAAATACAGATATAGATATATATAAGTATTAGAATCACATTTTTGCATTTTGCCTCTTCTTGTTAACATATATCATGAACAATTTCTCATATTACTAGGTAGTTTTCAAAAACATGATCTCAAGGACTAATAATACTTATCATATCAGTGCATCTGTTTGTTTAATTCCTCCTCTGTTGTTTCCAGTGTTTTATACACATCAGACCTATGCTGACAAGCATCTGTGTTCATAAATCAGCCTGTGGTTTTGAAGCTATAGATGCATTGGGAAGATAATCTTTCCCAATGAGAAGAAACATTTTGTCCTCTGGAAGAAAAAAAGGATGGTAGTGAAAAAGAAATTTGGAACACACAGTATTTGAATTTAGAGAGGTTGCAGGTGCGTGGACCAACTTTTATTAAACCATGTACTTCCTGCTCTTCTTTAATTATATCAAAAGTTATTTTTCCAGTTCTGAGGTTCAAGTTTAAGACTTTCATGTATGCATGACTTACTGTTTCTTACAGTTAGATGACATAGTCCCACAGTTTCCTTCACCACAATGAGATGTTCGAGAAAGCACATTCTCATTGACCTGAAAAAATTTGTATTTTATCAGTTTATGTCAACTGTAAAAAACAACAGATACAGTTCCTAACCATTCTTTCCCTCCTTTTTTTCTATTTTGGAATAAAAACAAATTAAAACTCAACATTTTATATTTCACTTCCCCACTTAGAGAGGACACAATGAAAAATAGAATGTGTAGAACCAAATTAGAAGCCAAGTGTTAATTCGTTTCCAAAGCCCTCCACATAGCATCAGCTGTTAAAAAAGATTCATTTTGGAAGAGCTGGGAAGGTAGAGTCTAGAATGGCTATGTGGGTGTCACTCTCATAGCATTAATTGCCCAGCAACAAAATAACTGCACTTACAACACAGCATTCAAAAGCAAGGACAGCAGGCTGTGTGAAGCCAGTGATTGTACACATTCTATCCAAGAATCCCATAACCAGCTGCTGTTCTAGGTGTTCCAGCTGCCCTCCCACACACCCAGTTCTTTCTGCCCTTGCCCCTTCTTCTCAGCTTCTCCCCTTTTGTTTATGTTTTATTTCTTTGGGAGACCGAATTAAGACCACTAAACAAACTTTAAGTCTACAAAGATGAAATGAAAAAAAAAACCAAAACACCCCAAACCTGAAAATTTAGAAGTCAGAAACATTTTAGTTTTCATCTCTGGGCAGGAATATAGCATTGAGCATGACTAACCTGGATTATAAAAGTGAATTTGAAAGTGAAGAGCACTGCTGACATAGTAGAGATTCTCAAGCATTAGTTTACATAGGAATGACCTCAAATGCCTAGACCCCAGTGGCTACAGTTCTGATTTAAAGGTTGAAGGATGCCTAAGAATCTGCATTTCAAATAAATCCTCAGGTCATTTTTATGTGCATGGTCCTCAAACCATAACTTGGGAAATACTAGCCAGACTGTAGGCTACAGGAGTGTGGGGTAAAGGGAAATTGTTCATTTGAAGTGATGTGCCTCAATTTTCTCATATATGAAATGAGGAAAAAGCACATAAACCTTATGGCATTATTGGAAGCAACATGTTAGTTCTGACTAGCTAGACAGGTCCTGTGCTATTGTGGAAGACAAATTATTTTCTGGGGTATACAGTTATGTGTAAAATATATGCTTTGCTAGCTGCTGAAATGGATCTGAAATTTTAGAACAGCCTGAAAAGTACTTCCTTGCACTTTTATGCTTTGATCCATGTGAGAACTCAAACACTGGGAACTTAACAGCAAATTATACAGTTATAGAGCCCTTGTATCATTGTGTGAATGAAAGATTTAAGGGTAGGGTTTACTGGAGGAAGGTGAAGAAAGCCAGTGGTAGCTTGAGGTCATGTGAATAAAAAGTTGAAAAAGCAAAGAACAAATTTCCAGGAGTTTGCCTAAGGCAAGTTCTTGCAGGAGAAGAAAAAATAATTTTCTTTCTACTCTTCTAAATTGTTCTTGCTGAACTAATACTCAAATTAACATGAGGCGGATTAACAGGAGAAAATGACCAAGTGTATTACATATGTACATACGGGAGTTCCCATAAGACTAAGAAACTGGAGAGCACTTTGGGCAATTGAGGCTTATATACCATCTGGACTAAGAAGAGAAAGGCAGGGGTCTGGGAAGTCAAAGGAAAAGTAGGTGATTTACAGGTAAATAAGAAAGAACAAACATGACAAATTAATTCTTGCATGGCCACTCAGAAACAGTAGGACACAGAGGGGAAGCTAACAGAATTGCTTGGACCCTCCCTGTCTGACATAATTAATTTATATGTGCTGTGGTGAATGTGCTAGGGTTCCCTTCCTGAAGCAGGCTTCTCTATTTGAATTCCTTTACGCAGGGAAGGGGGAGGTTAATTTTTTTTCCCCTTGAGTTTGTTTCCTTGGGCTTTGTTTTCAACTTGAAATAATCTTCATGCCAGGGTGGCGTGTTCTGGTGAGACTCATTCTGGACCAATGGTTTTGGTGTTGATTTGTAGTCTCACCAGGATATACCATAAAATCCTTTTAAGTTCCCTCTAATACTATGAGTTAAAGATTCAACAGTGTAGAGCTGGGACCTTTTTACTTATCTCCTTTATAAGGCACAACGGTTTTGTTTTCTACCTTATTGACTTTATTGGAAGAAAATAAGTTTTCTGTAAAAGAATGTTAATCCTTTTTTGTTAGTCCCAGAATCAGATAATCAAAATGATCCAGACTTGTAGCAGTTAAGAAAGAAATGGGCAACTTCCAATAGGGTCATGGTTAGGGATATATTCATTATATATATGTATTATACAAAACTGGTTGCTAATTATTCATTAGCTAGAAAAATTATTTGTGATATTTTGTTCTATTTTATTTTCTATTTTAAAAAACAACTATTAAAGAATATATATGGGTTTTTTAATACTATTAGGGAAATTTTAAAAATATTTTTAGCATAATGTACCTCCTTGGTGTCAGAACATCAATAATGCTTCTCTAGAAAATCCTGGGCTGCATAATGTGAAAACTCCAGAAAAAATAAATCTCTTCATGTATTTTGATGGTCACCTTTCCTTTGTTTCTCCTGAAACTCCATCTGCAGAGTTTAGTGAAGGAAAAACATGTAGGCAGACAACCTAAAGTCTCAAAGTAATTAAATATAACTGTAACTTCTCTGTTTTAGCTAAGTCAAGTTCATTAACTGTTTGCCAAGATTTTGAAGACCATATGAAACTAAAATTACAACCCATAGCACTTCAAGTCCTGGGCACAATTGAAGCAAAGAAAGGTTATGTGATAGTCTCAGGTACATATGTTTACTGGTGTAAAGACATGAGAATTAGTAGTCAGATAAACTCTTTATGAAAGAAAACCCTAGGAGTCTGTATATCAGGAGTCAAATTTTAGGAAAGACGGCATATCACCTTTAAGCAAGAAATAAAAGCTCATTATTTATATAATCTAATTGGGTAATTGCATAGCCATAGTGTACTTAGTATATGATTTCTTCCAGTTGTCTTTATTTCTTAGCCATTTCTGGGAGAAATGTGAGCTAAGCAAGAAGTATCTCTGTCCACCTCTTTCAAACTTTAGCCATGTAATTCATTGAATAGGAAGTGCTATTTGTTAAGAATCATTTAAAATGTTATGTAAATTAGTTTTCTCGTATCTCTTACCATGAGTAGTTTATTTATATCCACCTGAAAATAGGTCATTTGAGTGACAATAACCTCCCAATCATGTTAACCATTCTTGCATTTCTTGGCATATATGTTACACTTTGTGAATTTCAGAAATTCTATTCCATAGGACAGCCAGAGAAAATGCCCAAGTGTGGGTATCACTCCATCATTATCCCCAACCTAGATTCAGAATTCCTGTGTTTATTAAAAGTCCTGAGCAAATTAACTTTGTTCTTTGTTAACTATAGATACTCTGTGGAACCTAAAAGCTTGAGCTTTCTCCTGAAGCAATTATAAATAAATTCAATGAAGATCTGCTGGCATTCGGGAGAGAACAAATCTAACATAAGAGACAATCAAGGAGAGGCTGGATTGATTTTCTTTATACCATAGAACTTATTGGCTATGTGCTTTTAAAAATTCTGCAGGGAACATTAGAGAGACAAGTATGTAACAAGTTGGCTCCTATGGATGGTAGAGTGGCCATTTTAAATTTGTTACCATTACAAATCGGAACTGCCTCCTTTCACTGGAAGTTTTCCACCCCAAATATGTTCTATATTAGTGTTTCTTAACCTTGGCAGCACATAAAAGTCACTTGAGCTTTTTAAAAATCTCAGTGCCCAGGCTTCAGCCCAGACCAATTATATATAAGAATATATAGGACCTAGTCATCAGTATTTTGAAGAACTTTTTGTGTACAACCAGGGTTTAGAATCAGTTTCTTCCATATTGCATTGATCTATCTGAGAATATTTCTGTAAATCCACATTATCTGAAAGCATGCCTTTCTGATAACATTTCATTGCCTAATACTCTAACAGTACCATTAATTGTTTTAAAGGTAAAAATCATCAAATGCAGATTTGGAGGATGTATTAGTCAGCTCAGGCTGCGGTAACAAAATACCATATACTGGGTTGCTTAAACAACAGAAATTTATTTTTCTCACAGTTCTGGAGAACGGACTGAGATCGGGCGCCAACATGATTGGGTACTGGTAAGGGCTCACTTCCTGGCTTGTCGGTGGCTACCTTCTCACCAGTGTGCTCACATAGCCTTTCCTTGTTGCATAAGCATGGGGGTGGAGGTAAGACGGTGGAGAGAAAGCTCTCTAGTGTTTCCACTTAGAAGGGCACTAATCCCACCCTCATGACCTCATCTAAATTTAATTAAATCCCAAAGGCCCTATCTCCAAATACCATTGCATTAGAGGCAAGGGCGTCAACATATGAATTTGGTGGAGGGCAGTTCAGTCCATGGCAGGAGTCATCATGCAGTTCTCCGCCACTATTACTTTTAAACCAGGAGACTTGTTTGGGACACTCACTAATTCAATGTAGTCCAGGACTTTGCCTGGAGGTAAAAACTGTCTTTTGGTGTTGTATATAATTCAGTGGTGACACTTACATAACTGTCATGACAGTTTAACTCTATTCAAGTTTCAGTGCCAAAAAGTGTACCAGTTTTAACAGATACAAAAGAAAATAAGTTTGAACAGAACCTTTTCTGGAGGCTTTTCTTGTAGACTTTCAGTTTAGTTTGGAACTATTTACGACCTTTGGATTTGCTCCTTTGTATCTTGGTGAACTTGGTAGATAGAGCAGGTGTTGTATTAAGACACTTTGGTGGCAGTCCTCATCTTGGCAGTGCTGCTGACTGTTTTCAGTCCCACTTATGTTCATGGAATTCCATGGATAAGACATTATTTTTTCTTAATTCCAAGTGAACTTTAGGTTATCTCACTGTGTGTTGCAAATAAGTTCACAATATCTTCAATAACTCTCTAAATCGGTACATTGGAAATTCATTCTATTCAATTAAATCAATGGATTATATTGTATTCTGTGCATAGCATCGAGTGAGAATTTCTAATTTTGAGGCTTAAAAGTTTCAAGATTTTTCCTGTGTAGTATTATACTTGTGAGTATTGGACTTATCCTTGTGTGGGGGTCTGTTTATCACAGAAGGAAGGGTGGGCTTACAGGATGAGCAAGGAGGGATGGTCATCAGACTCCTTTATCCCTGCTCAGATTAGTAAGAGGCCTCTATTATGCATAGATTATAAATAACACCAGTCGTTTTCAGAATATATAAAAATATTCTTAATATCACGCACCCAGCAGGGACTTAGCAGCTAGAATATACAGAAAAAGTTAAGAAGTTGAATAAATGAGAAATGGTATGGAAACATGTTGTTGGTAATCGGTTAGAGATATAAACCCAAGGGGGACAAAAAAGATTTCTGTTTCATCGAGCATGTGGCATAAGGCGGTGCACACCATAAATGTTCATAAACTATTTGGTGAGGTAATGATTTCTAGAAGAATCCCAGAATGACCAAAGGAACACTTCTAAGAATATAAAATTAGGTCAACTGTAGAAAGTCTCATGGAATCCTCCCTTTAAGTGTAATAAAAAGCACTACAGAATTCAGAAGTAGAAGTACAATATAAGGTGTAAACAAAACCCATATGTTGATCAATGAAGGGACATATGCTGCAGAGCATCTTCCAGCCTGACAGCTCCTTCACTCACATGATTATTTCTCTTAACTTCTGAAAACAGATTACACCGCCAGGTGAGTGAAAGAGACTTGAGGTTTGTATAATGATTTTACAGTAACAAATAGTTTTGAATATCGACGAAAAGAGTATTACATTTAAATCCCTCATATATCGGTAATTAGCCAAAAAGAATTTCATGTATGCGTGGCTTCCTGTTCAAGTATCTCAAGGTTAATAACAGAACTCACTCAATGAACTGCCATGAAGGCCTGATGCAGGAAGAGATGCGTATAGGTGTGTGCTATTGCTGTTGTTATTACTATTATCAGCCAGGTTAGGGATTTTAATTCTACATTTACACCAGCTTTTGCCACAGTGCAATCACTTCACTTCACTTTATAAAGACTGAGATATAGTTCTCTGAGGCAAAGATAGCAAGTCTTTCTAGGTACATTGGGCAATTAACACACAATTGCAGATGTTAAAATAATAAAGGTGATCTGATAGGGCCTATCTTAACTAATTAACTTTATCCTTTTCATAATAAAATAAATATTTTTTTCTCTTAAAATTCTAAACTGATAGACAAAGTCATTTTTAATTGGTATTTACCTAATTGGCTGTATATAGGGTGTCCCAAAAAATGTATACACTTTGAATAATTATAAAGGCGGTGTTTATTAAAATACATTTCATTTTCAGAGCTATCAGCTGTTAAAGTGTGTGTACATTTTTCTGGAGCACCCTGTATATTATGCAGATATTAATTAGGCAAAGTAATGTGTTTTTAGTAAAGGTCAGGCTGCAGAGTTAGATGCAGATGGTTGCTATTTTGTAGAGTGGACATACCAAGTGATTTTTTTTTTTAGAGAACCCCTAGATTTCTTATTGTAGTAGGCAGCATGCTGGCAATTGGGGCAGACGCAATGTGAGGCCCTTGAGGTGAGTCAGAACTGGCAGATATGTTGGAATCCGGCCAGAAGGGCTTGTCTTCTATTCAGTGGGAGAGGGCAAAGCCCAAAATGAGAACACTAGGAAAATGTAGAAGTCTCTTTTTTTACAAAATAACCTAAGCTTAATAAGCCCAAAAAAGAGTCATAACTTTGTTTTATCCTTTAAGCAAAAATCTAATAACACTTGCTAATCGAAAAAAAAAGGAAATCTATTGTAATTTCTCTTCAGTGTGTACCACAATGCTAAACCGCTAATGGAACATAGCGCTTTCGGGAAGGGCTAGTATAATCGCCCCAGCCCACATCTCCTACCTTGATGCACAGCTCAACTATTCTATTCTTGGAAAATTACTGCAGCTCTGGAACTCGGAATATTGCTGGTGGGTGAAGAATGATTCCGCAGCCTTTCATCCTTCACAGTTTTCACGCCGTCTCGATTAGTCTGACTCTGCCATCTAGTGTTCAAACGCCCTCCGTGCTGTAGCTCAGCTGCATTAGCAGCAAAATAACACAGGAGGAGAAAAGGCTGCGGCTACCAAGAACCCAGCAGCTGCAGAGAAGCCCACCCCGGGAGAAAAGCAGCCTGCGGCGTAAACTTAAATGTGTTTATTCCATAAAGGTCAAATCACTTTGGACAGCTAATTTTGAATAAAAACCTGATCAAAGGCAGTGAGAAACGTGGAAAAAACAAGTTACCTTAAAAACAGTGTGCTTGGGGAGAGTCAATCATTGAAATACTAAAACAGATTTCTTTTTAAATGTATATTTCTTGTTTATTGTATTTACTTCATAAATATTTTATGAATTCTATATGGCCATACAAATTACACATAATATACAGCATATATTGAAATTATACTTATTTCATACTTTGTTTTTATATTCCTCTCTGTACCTGCCTCTAACTTAACAAAATTGTTATTGACTTTGGACACCCCAGTCATAACTAGGTTGGATTCGAGTGGAATGAAAAGATGGAAAGTTTATCTAATACTTGGTTGAACTGCGTGCCCTTCCCAGTTTGTGGTTTTGTTACTACTCATGACTGCACCTTCAGGGCTCAGGTGCTTCACAACATAGCCCAAGAAACACAGAGGGGCTTTGATATGCATGTTTGCCAGGAAGAAGAAAAAAAAGTGTCTTTGTCTTACCATTGAGACCATTTTAGGTCTATATATATATTTTTTAATTTGGGAAATTATTTTTAGGAATTAATGAATTTGGTCACAATTTTCAAGACATCCTGGAGACATGATTTTTATTTTCTTTACTAGCCTTTGAGATGGCTTCTATATTGTATATTAGTTTAGAATTTTAAGAGAAAAAATATTTATTTACTTATGGAAAGAATAAAATTACTTAGTTAAGACAGACCCTATGAGCTCACCTCTATTATTTTAACATCTGCAAAACGATGGACAGCAGGCCTGCTCTGACTTCAGTGTGAAAATGGAAAACCTCAGTCCCTGCCCGGCCTCGTCGTGAGGCAGGGGACGTCCCGGGTCCTGCTCACCCCGCCTCGGGCCCACCCTGAGCGCCGGGCTCCCCGGTCCTCTGCGCGCGCCTCAAGGCCAGGACGCCCCTCCCGCCTCGCGCTCCCTTTGCCTGCTTGGCATCGGTCGGAAGACCTGCTGCGGTTCTTGGGCTCTCAGTTAATTCTTACGCTCGCTTCAGATCTTAGCGCAAACAGCATTTCCTCAGACAAGCGGCCTCTGCGTTAGCCCCCCGGATAGAAGGCAGCATCCCATAGTTCTCGTTACCGCTCACGGCTCCTGGCGACGGTGCATCCGCGTCATTACCTGCTTGGCGCCCGCTGCCCCACTGGGTCATGGGCTGTAGGCAGGCTCCAATAATACTTCGCTTCAGCTCCTCGGGCTCCCAGCCGCTGTTTCTCTAACATCGGCTATAGCATAGGCGAGTGGGCAACACCCGATGAAATCGAGCCTGAGCCCCAGGCTGGGAACCCACATGCCCGTTGTCCCAGCCCATGTGGTTCGGTGAAGTCAGCTCTGCTCTCGTGTACCCTTGGGGCAAGAGAATATTCGCTGAGGCAGCAAATCCCAGCTTCAATTCCAGCTCGTCAGGTCTGTCCCTCTGGGGCTTTGTCACGTCCTGCCGCGTGGTCTGGGAGTGGGGGGTGTTGTCAGCACTTACAGAATCGCTGACCTCATTCAGGAGCAGCCTTCCCTCTTCGTGGGGATCCGTTAACCTCCTAATCCCCTGCTCTCCCATCTCCCCTTCCCATGCTCCTGCCCCCCCCCCAAATAAAACCCAAAACCACAACAAAAACCAGCCCACCTCTTTCTGGCTTTATTGTCAGCCACCTTCATGGATTAACAGGGATAGGGAAATCTAGAGAACAAAATGTAAAATAATATTTCAGTAAATTATCCTGCCACTCTGATATGCAGCAGAGAATGAAAATAAGGTTTGCATGTTACACAAAGGCCATGCCAAGTTTCCATTTTGATTTTGGTAGAGCTTTCTTTCCCTTTCTAAAAGACTCTAAGGGCTCCCAGCTATCTTAGAGTATCAGATAAGCAATCATCCTGAGAAGCAATCATTTTGAAAATAGGCTCTGCTTGAAAAGCTACAGCATGTTGCCCTGGCCGGGTGGTTCAGCTGGTTGGAGCATTGTCCTGCGCACCGAAAGGTTGTGAATCCAGTTCCCCGTCAAGGGCACGTACCTAAGTTTCGAGTTCGATCCCCAGTGGGGGTGTGTACGGAAGGCAACTGATCAGTGTTTCTCTCTCCCTCTCCCTCTCCCTCTCTCTCTCTCTAAACATATCTTTGGGTGTTGATTTAAAGAAAAATAAAAACTATAGACTGTCATACCAAGCTTCAGGTGTCTCTAACCAATCTCCAATGTCTTCTCAAGAATTAGTGGTATAGTTTGAGAAATAAAGTTAGGATTCAGGAGTAATTGTGACACTAAATATACACATACACACACATGTAGATTTGGTATATTTGGTAACTCGTATTCTACTTTCTTTAAAGTCTGGTATATACTCATTGTTTTCCAAGGTTAACACTTCTGCTTAACATCAAATACACACAACAGCAAAACGCTGAACCTTCGGATATTTTCCGACCACACTGAGAGTCGCAAGCGCCCTTCTGTGCGTGTTCCTTCCCCTCCCACGTGCGGGAGCCTCTCGCAGGCATCGCTGAGTGTGCGCTCCCTGAGAGCGGGAGGGACCGGCCCCGCGGCCAGTCCACAGAGAATCCTGACCCTTAGAGATATGTTTGATGCAGAAGTAAATAAAATGCTATAAAGCTCGGTCCAAAGCCGATCTTCACACTCCTGTCTCCACAGCAACACGGACGTGCACACAGTGGCGTCACTTCTCAAACTGTACCTCCGAGAGCTCCCGGAGCCAGTCATCCCATACGCGAAGTACGAGGACTTTCTGGCATGTGCCAAGCTGCTCAGCAAGGAAGAGGAAGCGGTGAGTCCCCGCGTGTTTCTGCACGAGGTTCTGCTCCGGGCTGTGGTCGGTGCGCTTGGTCTTTAATTGTAAACTCCTCTGCCCTATCCTGGGATCGTGTTCCACTAGTCTGTGTATCAGCATCACACACATTTACACCTGACACACACAGCTCGGGTCCCAGTTTTAATCCCCTCTCATCAAAAAGAAAAATGTCGCTGAATAAATTAAATGAGCACTCCCTAAAAGGTTATTTGCTCCCCTAAAAGGTTAATTGTGGTGCCAAATAGTCTATGAACAAACTGGATGACTTATTTCATATTTCCTTTTTCATTGTGTGCCTCTTAAATCACCTCAAACAATGACTCCTAAGAAATCCTACCTGCTGCCTGTTTTTGTAAAAACAGCTTTATTGAGATATAATTCAGATACTACACAGTCACCCATTTGAAGTATATAGTTCAGTGCTTTTTAGCATATTTTCAGTTATGCAACCATCACCAAAATATAATTTTGAAATATTTAGCACATTTTATCACCCCATAACAAACCTCCTACCTGTTCCCTATGCTTCTCCCTCCCCAACTCTCGTCAGCTACTAACTAACTTTCTATCTCTATAAATTTGCCTATTCCGGACATTTCATGTAAACGGCATCATTCAATACATTGTCTTTTGCTACTGGTTTCTTTCACTGTTTTCAAGGTTCGTCCGCATTGCACCACATATCAGTATTTTATTCCTTTTATTTCTAAATAACATTCCATCATTTATCCACCCATCAAGTGCAGGGCACGCGTGTTGTTCCCACTGTTGGGCTGTTATTAATAATGCTGCTATGAACATGTGTTTTCATTTCTCTTGGGTATATACCTAGGAGGTAGGGTTGCTGGGCCGTATGTAACACTGTTTTCTAAAGAGGCTTCACCATTTAAAATTCCAGTGTGTGCAGGTCCCAATTTTTACCAACACTTGTTATCTCTCTCTTTTATCATAGTCATCCTAATGTGTTTAAAGTGGCATATCATTGAGGTATAAGTTGTATTTCCCTGATGGCTAATGATTTTAAACATCTTTTCATGTACGTAATTGGCTGTGGGTGTATTTTTTTTTTTTTTGGAGAAACTTCATATTCAGATCATTTTCCCATTTTTTTTTGGTTGTTTATCTTATTATTAAGTTGTAAGAGTTCTTCATACAGTTTAGATACATATCCCTTATCAGATACATGATTTGAAAATATTTTCTCCCATTCTGTGGTTTGGCTCTTCATTTCCTTGAATGGGTATCCCTTGAAGCACAAAAGTATTTAATTTTGATAAAGTCTAATTTATGTTTTGAGGGGGGGTCACTTGTGCTTTTACTTGCATATCTAAGAAGGCTTCGTTTAACCCAAGGTCACAAAGATTGACTCCCATATTTTCTTCTAAGCCTTTTATAACTTTAGCTCTGACATTTAGGTGTATGCTCCATTTCGAGTTACTTTTTGTTTATGGTGTGAGGAAAGGGTCCAGCATCATCCTCTGGCATGTGGATACCCAGTTGCCTCACCACCATTTGTTGAAGAGACTTTCCTTTTTCCCGTTGGGTTTTCTTGACACTCTGGCCAAAACTGCTGCCTGGTGGTTACATAATGTCTGGGGCTGCTTTTGCACTACACCAGATATGTGGTCTCTGCTTTTGAGACAGAGACCACATATCCTACAAAGCATGAAATACTTTCTGGCCCATTACAGGGAGAAGAACAATCAGATCACATCATCCATTAGCTTTTCTGGGACCATTTGTATTTTAGAGGAAGTTCTACAATGAGAAGAAACAAAGTATTTAATCCCTTTGCAAAATTTCCGGAAAGATCAGGCTTTGCAACCCTCCATCCCGCCCCAAAGGATGTGTCCTAGATGTGACCAGTCTTGAGAGATTTATTTGTCTGTAGATGTGTTTGTCTGTTTGGGGCATGCTAAAAATGGGAAGGAGCCTCACTATATCAAGGCTGCTTCCCTCCCCCACAAAAAAAATCTTATAAGTGAGGCGATCTTCCCTTTTCAGGCAAATTTGAACAGATGTTTAAAATGTTAAAAGGGTTTCACTTAAATGTTTCTCCACAAATAGTACTTATGGAAATATTTGAAATCCTTTCACATCCTTGAAAATATTCCCAAAATGCTCTCTGTGATGGTAGCAAGTTTTCAGGACAGGATCCTGCGTTGATAATACGTGAAATTAAATTTTTTTAAAATCAGCACTGTATGTCCATTTCTTATTTGCTTTAATTCTGAGACCAACACTTAGAAAGATAATGTTTATTCTCTTCTTCTTTATACTCAGGGTGTTAAGGAATTAGCAAAGCAGGTGAAGAGTTTGCCAGTGGTCAATTATAACCTCCTCAAGTATATTTGCAGGTAAGAATTGTCCTGAACAAAATAAGACTGTATTTAGCCTGACACTAGTTTATGTTTGACAGTGAATAAAATTATTTTACTGCTCCGAGCTTGGGCATTGGCCTTTGTCAAATTAAGAGTTTTGACAAAGTGATTTCAAAGGTTCCTTTGAGCACGAAAATTGCATGATTTTGTAATTTGTTATTTCTGCAGCCTATCTTAGCTCTACACATTAAAGCTATGTGGCTTTGAAGTCGTTTGTGCATGTGCCATGTACCATCATTTAAGAGAAGGAACATGCTCCTTCGCTTGAGAAAGATTTACATGGGAGACCAGATTCTACCACTGACTCTTTACCTACCTTTATGCCATTTCGTATTCTCTTGGAGTCTGAGAGTCCTAATAGATAAAATGGTAGTAAAAATATACAATTCACAAAGTTGTTTTAAAAGTTAAATTATATTTTTAACTAATTAATGTATATGTAGTAAGTGTTCACTAAATACTATTTTCTTTCCATTCCTCTCCTCATTCAAGACTCATTGAAAAGATATTTGTAATTCAGTTATGTTAGAAAAAATAGTTGTGCCTGGTAAAGTTCTCCCTCAGTGATCATTTTTAACTTAAAGCTTGGGATGGGAGGTGCCATGTCTGTGCTCCTGCTTAAAAAGCCAAACGTAAAATTGAAACCTATTATTTTAAATTGACAGGACTGCTGAGTATCTTAAATGATAGCTTCCTAGTCCACTTCAAAAATAAATTTCAAATGCTTAGTTCTGCACAGTGCA
Source organism: Miniopterus natalensis (assembly GCF_054644295.1). Classification (NCBI taxonomy): domain Eukaryota; kingdom Metazoa; phylum Chordata; class Mammalia; order Chiroptera; family Miniopteridae; genus Miniopterus; species Miniopterus natalensis. The sequence continues at coordinate 154,383,609 of NC_142081.1, read as the reverse complement.
TCATTTATGTATGCTTTTTGTGTTGTGATTAGATAAACGTTTAGCAGACTAGGAGCTATGCAGTTTAAAACTGTTGTGAAACACTGTGGAGCTCACTGTCAACCGCAACTGAGTAGGAATTCCAAAACCTCTTGCTATGATGTTTTATGTTTCAGAAGCAAACAGTACCCTAGGTTTCAGAATTTGAAAAAGCAAAACATAGTTTCACTGATACCATAGACCTATTAACATGCAGGGCTTCTAGCCCAAGGTTTTAAATTAATCCAAGCTATTGTACTGGATAATAAAAAGGTTAAATTCCCTTTAAGTAAAAGTGGAAAAGGCTTGTTTGAAAACCATATTGCAAGTCTTTATCTTCACAATGGAAAAACTTAACTTCTCTTGAAACATTTAAACAGGCTTTTAATTTCATTTTTTTCTAATAAGAAATGGTAGTTTGGCTTTTTTGGCCTTCAGTTTTACTGTAGTTTAGTCTGTATAACAGTAATGAGCACGTCGAAATAGGCACCTTTTTGAAAAGTCATGGTGCAGTAATTAAGAGCACCGGCAACCCTAGAGTCAGAACTCGGGTTCAAATCTCAGCTCTTCCACTTCTTAACTCTGTGTCCTTGGAAAAGATTTTTACCTCTCTGGTGGCTCCTGTGTCTCATCTGTTAAATGGAGACCATCATAATATTTACCTCACATAGATGCTGTGAGAATTTAATAAGTTAGCGTAATGACTGACACATAATAAAATATACTAAATAACACATAAAATAAGCTAATTTTGTCTTATCAGTGCAATCAGTAAGCCGTGAGATAACAGAAGCACTTGCGGAATGAAAACAATACTGCAAGATTACAAAAGCGACCCCTCCCACTAAAGTCATTCAGGGAAAGGGCTGTTTCATGCCTCTTACTCTTTAGCACCTAATAAACTGAAACAGTTTGTGCTTATAATTTTTCATGTCAGTAGAACTGTTTTAATTTAAACCATGTTTGATCTCATATTTTAACAGATTATAAATATAAAGCTCACAAATTACTCCACGAAGAGGATTGATGCTTCCCCTCTGAAATAAGGGATTATACCAGATGATCTTATTTATAATTCTCAAATTGAATATATATATTTAATTCTTTACTGAGGGATTGGAAGGAAATTCATATCCTTCAATCTAAGTCCGTATTAGTATGATCCAAACACTTGTTTCTGTGACTGACAGAGGAAACCACGTCAAGCTAGGCCAGAGGTGATATCTGAGAGGTTCTCTCAAGTCTGATTCTTAATAATTTGCAACATATTTTCTCCACCTTTCATTAAGGGATGTCTGAATTTCTAAATAATTTTATCTGCATAATCACTTAACACACTACAGTTTATAAATATTTTCTAATGGCTCATTGTATTCCACTGACAAAGTTGATCCCATTGTGTTTTGTTCACATTCTTACACCCGACAGATTCTTGGATGAAGTACAGTCCTACTCTGGAGTTAACAAAATGAGTGTGCAGAACTTGGCCACTGTCTTTGGCCCCAATATCCTGCGCCCCAAAGTGGAAGATCCTTTGACTATCATGGAGGGTAAGTAAATGATTATCTTATACCCTCCTCAAAAAAATAATCACTGTCTTTTCCTTGGCCTGAACCTATTGAGCAAACTAGGGAAGCAAGTGAATCCATGGTAACTCCATTTATTGACTCAGGTTTTTCAAATGAGAAAAATCTCCTCTTTGGGGGTCAGGCTTTTTTTTTTAGTTTACTAAACATAATAATTTACTAAATGATTCCTCAGTAACCTTACAAGAATAAATGGAACTTCTATAAGTCAGCTGTAAAATATTAGGCAAGAACTCTAGAAAATTCAAGTTCACTTTTTGAGTCCAATGCAATTTTCAGAAAATTCAAAAGTTACTATTTTAAGGTAATATATTTTTATTAATTTTGGTTTATTTAACTGATTTTGAGAGGTAGAGAAATATGATCCTCTATAAGACAATGTTTCTTATTTACCTCTGGGTTGAAAAATGAAGGAATTCTTACTTTCTAAATTACAAAATGCCTCAAATTCTCCTCCTCCATGAACTGCTACTTCTCTTTATTTCTCGCTGGCCTCATTACTGAGGTCCCCTTCTTCCCCGTGGTCATTAATAGCACCATTGTTTTCTGAAAGTTGGCCTAATTGAACATTTAAGAATTTAGTAGAGAAGAGGGAAGGGGAAAGAATAATTATTTTCCATTTCATTCTGAGTTTTTTTAGTCTACAACAAAATATCTCCCTGATCCTGTCCCTTTCATGAAAATTCTAAGATTTCCATTCCTCTCTATCTTATGCAAGAGAGAAAGCTTTTAGGTGTTTGTCTACATCAGCTCAGCTTAACTTCTTTTGTCAAATATTAAGGTAAATATAAATTAAACACCATACTTTTTTCCAATAAGATAGTTGGTCCAGAAAACTTAATTTCTATATGAAGAGTTTAGTAGATATTAGAAAGTATAAAATTTGAGGCTACAGGAAGCTGAAAAGAGACTTTAGCTCATTATTTTCTAAAATCCTTTTCTTATTATAAAATATATCAATATGATACAGAAAACTAACACACACACGCACGCACACACACACTTCCCTTCATAAATTATAAGGTAAACACTCTAGAAATCACCACAAGATCGAGAAATAATATTTTCCTAGGCATCTGAAAAGCTCTTCCTTGTGTCCCGTCCCTCCATCTACTGCCCCGTCTTGCTTAAAACACCCTCTATCTTTCTGTTCAGACGCTCATGTCAATATTTTCCTTGCATATCCTTAGTTTTACCAACCATATGGACTTTCTTAGACATTATATTTACCCTTTACTAGTCTTTTATTTGATAGATTTTCAATCTTTTTTAATATACAGGATCCCTACAATTTATCTGTTGAAAAATTAGGTCATCTGACCCGCACAGTTTCCCGTAGTCTGAGTTCTGTTGACTGCTGTTCACAATGCAGTTGAACATACTCCTCTGCCCTCTGTTTCCTACAGATTAGGACCTGGGTCAAATTCATGTCTGATCATCTGAGCAAGGCTATCGATTGTGCTGCATAACATCTGGTTATCTCTTTTTTGTGTATGATCTTAGTGCAATTCTTACAGCTATTAATTCACTGGATGTTGAAATGTTGATATCCTAATTCTATAATTTTTTCCCCAATTTTTAAAATTGTGATAAAATATACATAACATAAAATTTACCACCTTAACCATTTTTAGGTGTAAGATTCAGTGGCATTATGCACATGCATATTGCTGTGCAAGGATTACCACCATGCATCTCTACAACTCTTTCCATCTTGCAAAACTGAAACTCTGTATCCATTAAACATAACTCTGCTCCTCCCTCATCTCCTGGCAACCCATCCTACATTCTGTCTGTATGAATTTTATTACTTTACATACCTCATATAAGTGGATTCACACAGTATTTGTCTTTTGGTGACTGGTTTATTTTACTTAGCGTAATGTCTTCAATGTTCATTCATTTGGTAGCATTATAATTTTTTAACTTAATAATTGGAACACTTTTATAACAAAAACAACAAGCCTCTTCTCCTCACCTAGTACTTAGTAACTCAGTGATAACTTCCATAAATAAAAGGCAGGATAAATGCTGCTTGACTCTTTCCCTTTATTAGTCTTTAAATAATGAAATAGATTCTTTTTTAACTGAATTTATTGGGGTGACATTGTTTCACAAAACCATACAGTTTTCAAGTGTACAATTCAACAAAACATCATCTGCACACTGCACCGTGTGCCCATTGCCCAAAGCAGTCTCTTTCCATCCCTGATTATCCCCCCTTTTCCCTCTTCTACGCCCCAACCCCCTTTCCCTCTGGCTATCACCATACTGTTGTGTGTGTGTATATACTTTTTTTTTTTGCTTAATCCCTTTACCTTGTTTCACCCAGTTCCCTAACCTTCTCTTCTCTGACAGCTGTCTGTTCTATGTATCTATGCTTCTGTCTCTATTTTGATGATTAAATTATTTTGTTCATTAGATTCTACATATAAAGGAGATCATATGGTATTTTTCTTTCTCTGACGGGCTTATTTCACTCAGCATAATATCCTCCAAGCCCACCCAACTGTGGCTTCTTAACATCCTCTCACCGCCAGTTCTCCTCCTCCTCCCCCTTCTTCCTTTTGTAAATATTATTATTAACACGATTTTAAAAATATAATTATGAACTCATGTATTTAAATCTATTTCATGGGTCAATGCACTGTAATTACTGTTCTTTGTAATTATCACTGTTCCCATCTTTGCCAGTGGAAGCCCCTTCAAGTTGCCTTCTGAGTCCTTTTGACATGACTCGAATAGTTTTGGGTAGCTTCCTTTCTTTTTAGTATTTCAAGATTTCTCAGACTCATCTATTTCCTGCCCCAAACCTGGAATCAACTAATTTCCAAAGAGTCCAATTTTCAAAACATTTTTTTCAGTGGGAAATGATACTTCAAGGCCACAGTATAGGTACTAGTGATGCTCATTACTACTGGTTTGGTCATTTCTAGGCCTTTCAGTGGACAGAGCTAGTAGATACGAATGCATTCCCACAGGCATACTATTACATGGGCAATATACATGCATACACACATGTATTAAAAACAATCTGCCTCAGAAGTTCATACTATACTTCCCCTTCAGAATCATGACCACTGTATAGCATTTTTAATTATTAACTTCTCTCTGCTGCGGTTAGAATATCTGATACATAATCATTTGCTCTATCTCTTCAAACACATAATAGTTTCAGAATAGCAATAGTAATACTACTAACACCAATGGGATTATTGCAAACATTAAAAACTTTATATATGATCTTCTATTCTTCTTTTATTTTTAATATTTACACTATATCTACATACACACATTAGGCACTGTACTCTATTCCTTTTAGTTCTTACCTAGTCTTAGTTCTATATGTAGCTATGCATTTAATGGTCTTCATGGGTCCTCACATTGTTGTCTCTCTAGCCTCGTAGTTCTCAAAATGTGGCCCCAGGATACCTGGGGAGGCCCTAAGATGCCTTCAGAAGGTCCCCCAAATTCAAACATATCTTCATAATAATACTAAGATGTTATACTGTTTTTTGCCCTTTCACTATGTTAATATTTGCACTGATGGTGCAGAAGCAATGATGGGAGAAAACTGGCACCTTACTATGAATCAATGTAGTGGTACCAAACTCCACGAGCATCATTACATTTCTCACCGCCATGCACTAACAACAGGAAAAAAAATGCCAATTTTACTTAAGAACATTCTTGTTGAACAGCAGAAAATATTAACTGCACTAAATCCCCACCCTTGAGAACACATCTTTTTAACATTCTGGTGGAGAGACAAGCTCCATGGATAAAGCACTTCTTCCACATGCTGTTTGAAAGGCACTACAGTAATCGGCTCAAGGAAATGCACCTGTGTGATTATTTGAGTTGAGAGCTATACTCACTGCTTTTTCATGGTACTTCATGTTTCCTTGAAAGAACAATGGACAAACTATAGTTATTCAGACTTGAGCACTTGGCAGACAGGTTCTCGAAAAATAACTGGGTTAACCTTTTACTTTAAGAAAAACACTGGCAGAATGTGTTGCCATTGATGAAATTTGAACAAATGAAAAACTTTTATCTAACACCTTGAGCTTGACAGCTTCTTAATACTTACCCACTTTCCTGGTGGGATTGTGCTGATAGTGACACAATTAAATGTATCTTTGATACTCTAGAATTAAAGGTATCAACATCTGGAGAATCTGCATAACCCAGTGAATTTTTCAGATGCATGTTATCATAAGCGAGGAGTGTGTAGAAGATCTGGTCAACGTTCAGGTTAGGTTCTCTGACTTCACAGAACCAAATCTTCTGTTTTTCACATGCACGGGCTTAGTTCCAATCCCTGGTTGTAATGACGCCTCCCTTGCTTTTGTCTCTGTTGTCTCAGTCCTCCCTGCTTGATTTTCATTTCCCTCCCAAGAGCCCCCCAGCCCAGTGTGGAGCTTTGTCCGGAAGGGAGCCCTGGCTGGTCAGTGATGAGAGTTCACAGGCGCTAGATGACCCTAATTTCTCCAGACCTTCCCGGAGATTGCCTGTATTGGATTAGGCACAGTCCCTCCCGGTTTGGCCTGCTGTGCTTAAATCAGCTCTTTGCATTTCGCAGCCAGTGCCCATACTTCAGGGATTTTCTGTTCTCTGGCCCGTTATTGCTTCCTCCTACTTTCTCTCGCACGGACGTCAACACCATGCATGTCTTGTGACAGTGGGGATTTGTGTCCAGAATTTTGTTTTTTGGAGTTTGGGAGGATACCTTGTCACCTAGTGTTGTTGTGAATGTTGTCCGGGGGTTGGGATTTGCTAGCTAGTTGCTCTGTTTTTACGTGGGGATTTAGGGAGATTCCGCACTGCGCTGCCACCATCCTCCCAGAAGTCAGTGGATTTTTTTGTGTGCGTGTCTTTCCGTTTTAACTCTTATTGTTGCTATTTTAGAAGGCATCCTATAAAAATTACATAGCCCACCCTCCCCCTGCCCCCTGCCCCCTGCCCCCTGCCCCCTGCCCCCTGCCAATATTGTCAACAGAAGGATGCAAAGCTTCTCCGGAGAGAAGCAGAACCCCAAGCTCTGAGTTTCCTAGGGCACCGAGGAACCCCATTCCAGGAGGAGTCCTTTGCCTCTTTCTGTCCCTGAGAAACCTGATACCCAATGAAAAAACTAATTTTTTTCTAAACACAGTGGTAATATGTGCAAAGATAGGTGCACAGGTAGACAAATAGGTTTTGAAAAAGAGTAGGTAAAAAAATGGAGCAGCAAAGTAGTCTTATCTGCTGTTTTCATTTGTTCCGGTCACGAGAGGTCTCAATTCCGTGGTCCACCCATAGAATCGGGCACCGCTCAGCAGTGAGAAGGGTGGGCTACGGGTACACGCCGCAGCGAGCGCAAATGTCAGAGTGTCACGCCCAGTGAAAATGCCGAGCCGCGGAGACCTCACACTGTGTGAGCTCCTTTATATGAAATTCCAGAAAAGGAAAGACTTAGTGACACAAAGCAGATCGGTGGTTCCCGTAGGTGGGAGGTAGGGGTAAGAGATTGGCTACAAAGGGTCACAAAGGAATTTTCTGTATTATGATAATGTGGTGTTTCCAGGGCTGTCATTTGTCAAACATCACTCTGTATCTTACAGAGACCTGCACACATGCAAAATGACATGTACAGGGTTATTCTTTGCAAGAAATACAAATTGAAAGCACATTTCATAGAATGCTGCTATATATGTATATAAATAAAATATATACTGTATGCTATATATACTAAATATATACTATTTATTGTGCGTAAGCGTACTTTAAAGTCTTGAGGTACCTTTAAAGGAAAATTGAATTTTTATCCAATGCTTATGAAGAAAATAATGCCTAAAATAGTATTTCAATTCCACCTGTATAAAATGATCTGAGCGGGGGAATTGCTGGGTCATAAAGCGTAGTGAGCCTCCAGAATCGGCTTGGACTCTGCAGAATGGGGCGGTGATTACCCCCCCCCCCCCGACCTCTTTATTTGGCTTTCCTGCTTCTCATTGGCCTTCTGAGGAAGAGCATGGCTAAAGGAGGGCGTGAAAAGGGGGAAATGGCATACTTCATCATGACTACCAAGCTGGTCTGTCCTAAAGGGCTGTAAAATTTGAAAAAAAAAAAAGCCCCTTTACGAGAAACGATTGCAGTTTATTATCCCAGAGACTAGGTGAAGCACAGCGTCCCGAGACGGAAGAGATGTGTGCACCTCCGGGCGCGGGCACTCTAGCTGTGGCAGGCGCACCTCGGCGCTGCTGGCCACACGCTCACCGTGGAGGCCCTGGGGATGGCACTTCAGTTAATGAAATGCCCCACACAGTTCACAGCTATGACGGGAAGCGCCGTGCCTCAAATGTTAATATTGCAGTGAGACGGAAAAGCTCCACTCTCCCAAACTGCTGGGCAGAGTCACGGGTGCTGGGGCCGTAACGTGGGAAAGTGTGCCGGTCTGAAGGGCGAGCGGAAGCCGGAGCCAAGTAGGCTTGTGTTCACTTGCAGTACCGAACGGTGACAGTGTTGACAGCCTTTTCAACGATACCGACGTCTTTTCAGCAGATTCCCTGCTGCCTGCATTGCAGACAGGCTCAGAGTCAGAGGTTACTGAGAGAGGAAAGATGGCCACACCATTAATACCACGCGTTCCACTCGGCCTCTTTTTCTCACAACTGATGATGATTCATTCAGTAGGTTGTCATCTTGTGTTTGGTTTCTTATTTATAAAAACATCAGGTTTACTTCTTATTACTACAGTTTGAATCCAACAGCTGAAATCTAGTAAGACAAGCACATGGTCGGGAGTAAGAAGATGAAGCGTCAGATCTCGCCTTGGTCACTTGTCATGTAGGCGGCCCTGAGCAAAAGCTGAACCTCTCTGAGCCCCTGTTTCTTCATGTGAAAAGTGTTCAGTCCTCTCTCACAGTCTTTTGAGAAACTTCATATAGGAGCTGTAAGTGAAACATTTCCTTGTAATGCAGTGTTTCTCAGACTCTGACACAGAAATCACCCTGGGGAGACTGATTCCGAAGGCCCGCAGTGGGTCCTGAAATTGCGAAGCTTCCAGGTGAGGCCAGTGCTGCTGTTCTGTTATTGCTGGTATCGTCTAGGAGCTGGTTAGAAATGTAAAATCTTGTGTGCCACCCAAGACCTACAATTTGACAGAATCTCCAAATAATTTGTATAAATATTGTTTGAGCAACGTTGATCCAGCATCAGACCTGGCACATGGCAGATTCTTGTCTTAAAGAGAAGTTTCGAATCATCACAGAAGACGTGTAAAGGATATAGATAACTATAATACATTTTTTCCTATGAAAAATTTGATTTGAATGATACTCAGAGTCAAATCTTGCCTACGTGTCACTTTAAGCTAAAGAGTGGCCTCACCCCAGGCCAGGCTGTGCTCTCTGACAGCCACTCAATTAGCAGCTGCTTCAGTAGAAATCTGCATTGTCAAAAGCCCTTGTCATCATTTTCCTCACCAAACATCACCGTTTAAGTATTTTATGTAGAAATTACATTTGCTAACTAAAATTTAAGTTGTTTCCCTATATGTACTTATCAGAGATTACTTTTATGAGCTTTCATCAACATGATATAAACTGAGTTAACACACCCAATTAATACAGTTCAAGCCAAAACAAAGATGATTGATGTTTGCATTAGCCTATACTGCTTTATTGCGGGTACATGAATAAAAGTAATACTTAAGAATATTCTTAGTCACTTAGGAAAGTGACTAAGTTAGGGAACTAGTTTAGAAGCCTAGTTAATGGTATTGTAAATCATTGAGGAATACTACCTAAAAATATATTTTGAGATTTCGGCTAATATGCCATTAACCTGATAAACCCATTAATTTTTAAGTAAATTACTGCTTTTAATAATAGATCAACTTTTTATTCATTTTGTCTTGAGTTATTATTACTGCCTGAAACTTGCAAGGTATTGATTTCTAATTATAGTGCATAGTAAAAGTATAAGCATCAAATGGGAACCAAAGTAGTTTCATCTGTGTAAGAGAATTATTTTCTTTCTTGTATGTCTTCTTCTCTAAAATGCCCTGAAGTTTGGCGTTTCTTATAGAACAGATTTGCTAGTGACAAATTCCCTCTCTCTTTCTCTCTCTCTCTGATTTTGGTGGTTGTTGTTTATCTAGGAATGTCTGTATTTCTTTTCAGTTTTTGAAGCATGATTTTGCTGGATATGGCATTCTTACTTGACAGTTTTTCTTTCAACATTTTGGATTTTGCATCCCATTGCCCCTGGCAATGAGAAATGATGAGAAACCAGCTGTTAATTGAGGATCCTTATACATGAGTTGCTTCTCTCTTGGGCTTTCAAGATTCTGTCTTTGTTTTTTGGTTAAGACAGTTCGATGATGATGTTTCTAGGTGTGGATCCTTTTGCATTTACCCTGCTTGGAATTTGCTGAGTTTCTTAGATATATAGATTCATGTTTCTATCAAATTGGGATGATCCCAGCAACTATTTTTTGAAATATTTTCTCTGTTCAGGTCTCTGTGTTCAGAGTCCCTGAGACTCTGTTCATTTTTCTTTATTCCTTGGCCTTTCTGTTTCTCAGATTGGATAATCTCAATTGACCTATCTTCAGGTATGCTGATTCCTTCTTCTGCCTGCTCAAATCTGCTGTTGATCCCCTTTACTGATTTTTTTTTTTTTTTTCATTTCAGTTATTGTAGCTTTCATCTTCAGACTATCTACTGGTTCTTTTTTTATGCTTTCTATCTCTTAATTGATAGTCTCTATTCAGTGAGATCCTGTTCTTACTTTTCTTTGGCTTCTTTAAACATGATTTCCTTTAGTTATTAGAACACATTTAAGATATCTTAAAGTCTTTGTCTGGTGAATACCATGTCTGGGCTTCCTTGGAATGGTTTCTTCTGTTATGTGGTTCATATTTTTTATTCTTTGCATGTCTTATAATCTTTTGTTGAAAATTAGACATTTTTAATACTGTGAGTACTCTTGTTATGAGATTCCCCCCCCTCAGGATTTGTTGTTGTTTATTTGTTTAATGAATTTTCTGGACTAATTTTATAAAGCCTATATTCTTTACCATATGTGGCCACTAAAGGTTCTACTTGGTTTGCTTAGTTGTGAGCTAAAAATTGGACAAAGTTTTTCTTCAACGCCTAGAGCCAATAAGTCTCCCATTTTTTACCAAGGGGCTCTATGTGCACTCAGCCAGGTAGTCTACCACTCTGCTTTAGCCGTCAGTTTTTACTTGTGCAGGACCTCAAAACGAGCAAGAGGTGAGTGACCAGGGACTTCTCAGTTTTTTCCTGAACATCTCCACAGCCCTGGGCATCCACATAATCCTGAGCATGCATGTAGTCTTCTGATTTCCCAGGAATATATCAATGCTTTTCAAAAGCTCCTATGGAAATCTCATTTCTCAGATTTTTTAAAAAGATTTTTGGTTAGCCTATTGTTTGTTACAACTTTATCTACTATTTCAGGCAGCCATGATGTAAACCAAAAAAGTCCCCCCCCCCCCAATTATATTTGACAAATGCCTCTGAGGAAAATTTGTTCACAATGGTCACATTTCTAATCAGATAAAATAAAGACAAGCCTCATTAGTGGTGTCTTCCAGGCAACCGCTAAACAAGTCAAACAATGACACTACCCTAGGAAGGGAGCTTTGAAGGAGTTCTAACCTTGTTCTTCCTAGTCCATGGGCTTCCAGACTACTGGTTCCCACTGTGATTGTGGGATGTTGGTTTCAAGGCAACTGCATAGCTGGGGAGAGAAAGATGGGAACAGGGAAAATTAAAACACCACAGAGATTCAGCCATTGTTCTTGGGTGGACACTCTCCAGATTGCACTAAGCCTTTAGTTAATTGCCAGATTTCTAAAAATGTTGATTCAGAACATTTTTGTCAGGTGTTTTTATGGAGGGGAGGGTTTTGGGAGGTCCTTATTACACCATTATAGCAGATGTCACTTAAAATGCTATGAAGCCTTTGAATAGTGAACAAAAAGTTATATGGAACTTCATTGTCCTGATATATTAGAAAGACAGACCATATATCCATTAGAGATTGTATTGGTTTCCACATAGAGATGCCACTAAAATGTCTTGATGGTTTGAGGCAATTGTCAGATGAGAGGTCACAGTGATGTCCTCCTGAGGAATATTTCTCATAAATAAATGTCAATCTTGCAAGAAATGTTGTAAAATGATTAAGAGCCCCTTGAACAAGCTCTGTGTTCAAGTCTACCTGCTCTTTAATAGCTTTGTGACCTTAGTCAAGTTACTTAAAATATACAGTACAATGATAATAACTACCTATTCATAGATTTATTTTTAAATCCAACTAAGCTAACAAAAATAAAGTGTTTGGTAGAGCTCACAGCACATAGTAAATGCTCAAGAAATTTTAGCTTCTATTGCCATTATCATCATTAAGAATATTGTTCAGCACTACTAATAATAATGCTGAATGTTCGCCTGAATGTGGTCCTTTAAGAATCACTTTCAAAATGGGAAATAAAACTATTTCACTCATACGACTTTGTTTTCTTTGCAATTCCAGGCACCGTGGTGGTCCAGCAATTGATGTCAATGATGATTAGCAAACATGATCGCCTTTTCCCCAAAGATGCAGAACTGCAAAGCAAGCCCCAAGACGGAGTGAGCAACAACAACAATGAAATTCAGAAGAAAACCACCATGGGTCAGCTACAGAACAAAGAGAACAATAATACCAAGGACAGTCCCATTAGGCGCTGCTCTTGGGAGAAGCCCGAGTCTCCCCAGAGGAGCAGCATAGATAATGGATCCCCCACAGCTCTGTCAGGCAGCAAAACTAACAGCCCAAGGAACAGTGTTCACAAGCCGGATGTTTCTAGGAGCCCCCCTCTTATGGTCAAAAAGAATCCCGCCTTCAATAAGGGCAGTGGGATTGTCACCAATGGGTCCTTCAGCAGCAGTAATGCAGAAGGTCTTGAGAAAACCCAAACCACTCCCAATGGGAGCTTACAGGCCAGAAGGACCTCATCACTGAAGGGGTCCGGTACCAAAATGGGCACCCACAGTGTACAGAATGGAACAGTACGAATGGGCATTTTAAACACCGACTCACTCGGGAACCCCATGAATGGTCGCAGCATGAGCTGGCTGCCCAATGGCTACGTGACCCTGAGAGATAACAAGCAGAAAGAGCAACCCGGAGAGTCAGGCCAGCACAACCGGCTCTCCACCTATGATAACGTCCATCAACAGTTCTCCATGATGAACCTTGATGACAAACAGAGTGTCGACAGCGCCACCTGGTCCACTTCCTCCTGTGAAATCTCCCTCCCTGAGAACTCCAACTCCTGTCGCTCCTCCACCACCACCTGCCCAGAGCAAGACTTTTACGGTGGGAACTTTGAGGACCCTGTTCTGGATGGGCCACCACAGGACGATCTTTCCCACCCTGGGGACTATGAAAACAAAAGCGATCGGAGGAGTGTGGGCGGCCGGAGTAGTCGTGCCACCAGCAGCAGCGACAACAGTGAGACGTTTGTGGGCAACAACAGCGGCAACCACAGTGCCCTGCACAGTTTAGTGTCCAGCCTGAAACAGGAGATGACCAAGCAGAAGATAGAGTATGAGTCCAAAATAAAGAGGTGAGAAAACCGGGAGCTCATAACCGCAGAGCGCCTCCCACTGGGGACAGGCCCACACAGAGGGTTCAATATGCTAGTTCCGAAGCCAGCATCCCCTAGTCAAGTACTAGCTTCACCATTTAAAAAGTTCACTTTCTCTCTGTGAGCCTTGGTTTCTTAATGTGAAAAATTTAAATACTAGTAGCATTTCTCTCAAAAGCATGTGAGAAAGCCCTGAGCCTTGTCCCTGCACAGGAGAGGTGCTCAGCGATACTCTGTGGGTTTCTGCTAGAGGCTGGTGAGAGAGGAGCTCTGTGGGGCTGAGTGGGCGATAAGGAGCTTGTTTTCACCGACAGGAAAAGGCTGAAATGAGGGTAAAGTTGGAGAAATGAGATCTTTTTTGATTCTTTTACTTGTTGAATGCTGAGAGTGTCTGCTCTCTGCCAAGCTCAGTTCCAGGCCCTGAGGACTGAGCAGGGAATAAAACAGGTGGAAACTCAGCCCTCAGCCCTCTTGGAACACGCTTCCAGTGTACTGGGGAAGCCGGATAAATAAATAAACTAGGGCCTATGCTAAGCGGACAACTAAAGCAGGGAAGAGGGGTGAGAAATGCTGGTGAGGTGTAATTTTAAGCGTAGGGCCTTAGGGCAGGTTAAAGGGGAAGCTGAGCAGATGCCTGGGAGAGAAGTGAGTGGAAAGGCTGCGAGATGGGCTGGGCAAGGAGCTCGGGGAGGGAACAGGGAACAGGTGGCAGGACCCTGGGGACCAGATTAAGTGTTTAGCTTTTACTCTGAGATTGGAATCCATGAAGGTTTCTGGGAAAGATGTTGACACAAAGTGCACTCATGTAGACAAGGGAAGTTGTAGCCTAAATGGGAAGCAAAAACTATGATTTATAAGGAAACAGCTGTGCTAAAGCCTAATTTATGTCAGTTCACATCTTCTCATCACATGGCCAAGGTAGAAAGAAGTTTGCTTAGCACCTTCTCCAGGGAAGCAACCCAGGCAAGGTAAGGGACATTGGCTGAGTGTCCTGTGTTCACAGGGCCCCTGACTCTCAGACAGTCCATGGACTAGAGAGGCAGGATCTCCGAGAATGGAGCCCAGGACCCACAAATATGATCATGTCCTGGAAACCAGAAAGTCACCACACCCATGCGTCACTGAGGTCACAGAAATGGCAAAACTGTTGTTGTGTTTTCCCTTCAGCATAGGGTAGGGGATGAACACTGAGCTCTTAAGTCAGGAGAAGGCCTGAGGCCCCGTTCAGCATGAGGGACGCCCCTAGTGGTCTGGGTGCCAGGCTGTGTGTGGGGCAGCCCTGTCCCTGCAGAGGGGTTCTAGGACCCTTACCGTTTCTGAACCTTAGTCTTTGTCCTGCTTCAACTGCTTCCATGGCTCCAAACCCCACATAGTTTCTTTTTTATAATAGAAATCTGACTTTATCTTTGTTTCCCATCCATTTATCAATCATAAGGCCAAAAAATACATATTTTCAAAAGCTATGGTAAATATGAAATAAAATGCTATTTATATGTTAGGTTGAAAAATTACTTCAGAAAGTCGATTTTGCAAAAGTTAATGAATAGAAAGTTGGTTTGAATTTTTCTATATCATGCCTAGTGACAGGAGGTTAAAAACGAAGAAAAAAGGTGTCGTCATTTTATAAGGTTAAACCTCTTTCTGAATGTGGTGGTTAGAACCACTGGCTTCCAGAACTCTGAATCGCTGCGGGTGCATGGTGATAAATTAGCACTTAGCATTGGGAAACAAGAGATAACAGTTGAAACTTGCATTGGCGTAGAAAATAAGTTATTATTCTGCATGGCTGAAGATGAACATAATCATTTATGAGAACATTGGTGATACATTTATATTCTGAGTCTATGGTGCACTTCAGAGACTCTGATAAAATAATGGAACTTTTCATTAGAGTGTCATCTCACTGGGTCCTTTCCCTGTGGCATTCTTACTACCTGACAAGCAAAAGGAGGGGTTCACAATAAAGTAGGACAGAGGAGCTGCCCCATGCCCAAGCCACAGAAATCCCTGTTTAGACTTACACATTCCTCTTTCAAATTCTTTTTAACCCCACCCACAGGTTAGACAGATAGATGATACACAGGTATGTACATACATATATACATATCTACATACATACATACCTAGATAGCTCAATAGATGATAAAATAGATAGATAATAGTTTATTTTGTTTATCAATCATTAATATGTTTTTATAGTTTTTAAACATGTGAGTTTAGTGTACTCTCACCCTCCCATAAATTTCTTTCTTTATTGTATTGTAGTCAGAGAAATTTATTTTAATGGTATAAATTATCTGGTCTTGTAAAACTATTCTCTTACGATTGGTTTGGGGTTTTATATATGACCAATAGATCAAGCCTGTTAATCAAGCTGTTTAAATCTTTTCTATTTCTCCTAGTTTTTATCAGATCTATAATTTCTAACAAAGGTAACTTAAACTCTCCTGATTTTTATGGATTTATCAATTTCTCTCTCCTTATAATTCTGTTATATTTTATATTGACTGATTTGAGACTACACTGCTAGGTGAATAAAAGTTCAGAATTATTTATATATCCCTGGTGAATTGATTCTTTTATGATTAAGTAATAGCCATCTTTAATTGTAATAATGCATTTTGCCTAAAAGTCTATTTTTTCTGATATTAACATTGCTATACCATTTTTATTTTGATTAGTAACTTTCTGCTATACCTTTTCCATTAACTTTCAAACTTTATGTTTACTTGATCTGAGGACTCATATATTTTTCAAATCTGGAATATTTTTATCTATCACCTTTTTGTTTACTTCATCTGCCCCATTTTCTCAATTTTCTGTTTCTACAACCCTTATTAAAGTATGCTGGACCTTTCTCATTCCGTGAGGCATTCTAGGCCATTTTTCTCAGACCTGTTTTCCAGTTTACTAATGTTTACTTTTTTAAGATTTATTTTTAATTATAGTTGACATACCATATATTAGTTTCAGGTGTACAACACAGTGATCCAGCATTTATACACCTTAGGAAGTGATCACCACAATAAATCTAGTAACCATCTGTCGCAATACATAGTTATTCTGATATTACTGACTATATTTCCTGTGTTTTACTTTACATCCTTGTGATTTATTTTATAACTGGAACTGGAAATTTGTACTTTTTGACCCTTTTCCTGTTTTCTCCCACCTCCCACCCTCCTCCTCTCAAAAAAACATCAGTTTGTTCTCTGTTTGCTTCTGTTTCATTTTGTTTGTTCAGTTGTTTTGTTTTTTAGATTCCACATATAAGTAAAATCATATGGCATTTGTTTTTCTCTGTCTGACTTATTTCACTTAACATATACTCTCTAGGGTGTTGCAAGATTTCAGGTTTTTTATGGCTGCGTCATATTCCATTGTATATATGTCCCACAGCTTTATCCACTCATCTTTCATCGATGGAAGGACACCTCCATTGCTTCCATATCTTGCCTATTGTAAATAATGCTGCAGGGAACAGAAGGGTGCATATATCTTTTCAAATTATTGTTTTTGTTTTCTCCAGGTTAATACCCAGAAGTAGAGCTGCTGTGTCATGCAGTAATTGTATTTTTCATTTTGGGGGGACTCTCCATACTCTTCCCACGGTGGCCGCAGCTAGCTAGAATGCGTCCAGCAGTGCAGGAGAGCCCCCTTTCCTCCGCGCCCTCTCCAACACTTACTGTGTTTGTCACAGTAGCCGGTCCATAGGTGGGAGGCGCTGACTGGTTTTGTTTCGCATTTCCCTGATGCTGAGCATCTTTCCCGGTGTCCCTTGGCCACCTGTACATCTTCTTTGGAGAAATGTTTATTCACGTTCTCTGCCCATTTTTCAATTGGATTATTTGCTTTTCTGATTACATGAGGGTTTTTTTGTATATTTAGGTATTAACCCCGTATTGGATATATAGCTTGCAAATATTTCTCCCACTCAGTGGGTTGCCTTTTACTCTCGTTGACAGCTTTCTTCACTCTGTAAAACCTGGAAGTCTGATGTAGTTCCATTTGTTTATTTTTGCTTTTGTTGCCTTTGCCTGAGACCCGAGGAGACATAGACAAAAAT
This sequence comes from Miniopterus natalensis, assembly GCF_054644295.1. Classification (NCBI taxonomy): domain Eukaryota; kingdom Metazoa; phylum Chordata; class Mammalia; order Chiroptera; family Miniopteridae; genus Miniopterus; species Miniopterus natalensis. The sequence goes on along the minus strand of NC_142081.1, from coordinate 154,366,292 downwards.
ATAGAGCTAAGACTGATTTTTTTCTTCTGCTGATTCGGTTCTGACACTTCACTCAGCCCATGAGTAGAGTTTTTGAGGACTCCTTTTTATAAAGATAATTGAGGTTATCAGCTCTCGGTTGAATCACTTTGAGCTCTCTTTCTCTTACACTGGAGACCTCTTCTCCCCCAAGTGAAAAATAAAAAACTCACTCCCGCCTCAGGCTATATCCAAGAGCAATACTCTGTGTGTGCTTCCACTTACTGTTCTAAACTGGAGTATCATCCTTGGTTATGATACTTGATGATGCTCTTTTATTTCTTTTAACCTTGGCTATGTATTTTTAAAATTTATATTTTTCCAGCATCACTCTGGGTTTGCAGTGGGAGGGGCTCCCTTCTGTATTCAACTTACCCCATTAGAGTCCTGGAAGTTTCACACAAGGGCCTGATACACACACTGTATCAGTATGGTTTAAAGGATTGTCTTCCCTGGTATTTATGCTTGAGTTTCTTTAGCATTTCTAGGTCTGAAATAAATAGCTTTAGAAAGCAAAGAGAATATATCGTAGAATAATTCTGGGTTGCGCACTGCCAGGTTGTCATATAAAAATGTGGTCATATGGTCAAAACAAGCCTTCTAAACTGATTACAGAATATGAAGAATAATTTTTTAAATCCTAGTTACTTTCAAAAGGAGAGCAGATTTATTTTTAAGTGTTATTATTATCTGGATGAAATATCAACATATAGAACTTATTTCAAAACAGAAAAATAATTGAGATTTTAAAGTTAGAAAATTGTTATTAAAAAATCAGATTTCTGAAATTCAAATTTCAGTGGTGTGGTAACTTCAAACATACCCCAGGGATGTTAGCTCAGAAGAGAAGACATGAAAATTCAACTATTATTAAGATCAATCTTATAATAAATAAGTGCTTAATACTCTTCTTCAAACAACAAAAACAAATTATGTTTTGGAACTTAGTACTTATAGAGAAAGCTCTGTTTTCAAGAAAGTTATCTAAAATTAGACAGTTATCTAAAAGGATAAGGCTATCAGCCTATAGAAATATTAATCTAGAGATCCTAAGATATATTAACTTGGAAAGCAGTGAGAGTTATGGATAGCAGGTTACCTGGGTGGACCATGTGACAAAATGTCAGGTGGATTACTTACTCACCATGAGTAATCCCTACCTCTCTTGCCCACGTAAGGTGGCTCCTTTTCATTCCATTTTTGTAAGATGGAAATTCTTATCTCAGAGAAGTTCATTCTTAGCAGTCGACTTTATCTAACAATGATAATTTTCACTATCATTTTTCCTCTCATAGAAACCAAATAGATTGCTCCCTTTTCTTCCAACTTTTTTTTTTTGTAAAAAAGAAAGTCTTTTAGTAAAAAGTCCAATTTACAGTTAATGATCTAGGGCCTGGTGGTCTTGGCTGCCTCCCCCCTCTGCCATTCTGTGCCATGTGACAGTAGTTGTCTGGCTCCTCTGTGCTGACATTTATACATTCACTATCAAATGACCACTGAGTGTTTCTAAGAGAAGTCTTGGGGTCTTCTTGTTAAAATGATAATAAATCATCTTAGCAAATACTAAAAAACAAGAAAAAAACTTTAAAATCACTAGACCTTGCTTCATTGATCTGAAATAGCTCGCTCCAATCTCCTAAGCATCGCAGAGACAGAGTTAGAAACTATTTGTATCCCTCTCACATTGCAAGTGAATAAAATCGCTTTATCTCGTGTTCCCTTCCCCACCCCCTGTAGCTTAGAGCAGCGCAACCTGACGCTGGAAACAGAAATGATGAGCCTCCACGATGAACTGGACCAGGAGAGGAAAAAGTTCACGATGATAGAAATCAAAATGCGCAACGCAGAGCGAGCGAAGGAAGACGCCGAGAAGAGAAACGACATGCTCCAGAAAGAGATGGAGCAGTTCTTCTCCACGTTTGGGGAGCTGACGGTGGAGCCCAGGAGAACCGACAGAGGAAACACGATATGGATCCAGTGAGCCTGCTTTCTCCGGCCGCCTCGGCCCATCTGGGGAGGACTCGGGGTTCCTGTGGGAGTGTACATGGGATCAGGTGACAGGTCACCTGGCTGTACAGTGCTCAGTCTAGCTGGTGAAGGAATATCATTTACAGACGTGACCCATCCATATCCGCAGTGTGTACCAAAGTTATATCGCGCCCCATGTGCTACTGTCAAGTGTTACAACTGGATATGTGTATATAGAGTAGTTTTTGAAAAGTAAACTAAAAAGGAGAGGCATATCTCAAGAATTATTTTATTGCAAGTCTTGTATTTAAAATGTTAATTCAGTATGTTGTTGCAATTTAGCTTGCTTTCAAGCTTCACCCCTTGCACTTAACATAAGCTATTTTTGGCATTGTGTTATCATCAGCTTATTTTATAGATCAATATTTTTATTTCCCTTTTTGCTGAGGAAATGAAGATAAGCAGATATATAAAAATATATAAATATATATCAGATGAGTTATTAAAAGCAAAAGAATACTTTGTGGCTGTGCTGTTTGTGCCAATAGACCTTACCATGACCAAAAAGAGAAATGTAGAGCATTTTACGAAATACAGTCGAATCACCAGGAACCTTTGAACCACTTTTCAATTCATCCCTTGACACTGCTCAGTTTTCTTTGTGGTGATTTGATACGGGAAATTTTGGACCATGTGAAAAAGTCCCTTTCTCCAGCCCCCTGGTCTGCCTGGCCAAGTCCACGGATGCCTGTCTGCTATGCAGGGTGCACCTTAGAGGGGGAAATGGGGAAGAAAACCATTTAACCATCCCTGCCTTGAATTCCTCTGTGCTCGGGCCTGGATCTCTGTGACTGCTGGATGGTCGCATGAGAAAGGCCTCCTGCCGTCTGGGAGTTGGGAAGCAGCGGTTAAGCCCCTTCCCACGCCTGCAGTGCCCTTGCAGGAGCGCCGGGCTTCCCCTCAGGCCTTTCCCCCGCCGTTAGCTGCACCTTGGGACACCGCAGTGAGATAGTAGCCCTGTGTCCCTCTCGGTTAAACTGCGAGAGAGTGTGCCTCAGAGCGACATTCTCTTCTCACTCAGGCCGGCTGTTCTTGGCCGTCTGGATTCTCTCTGAAGGACACAGCAGGCAAAGGCATTTTGCAGCTTGGCAGCAAGAGAGAGGTGATGGGGGAGAGGGGACCAGAAGAAGGAGACGGAAGAAACTAACAGTTTTGCTTCTCATTTTTACAATATTGTTCTTCCCTGTTGGCAACATAGTCATTCACAATCATTTTAAAATGTGGATGCTTAAAGGTCCAATTTTGATATATTTGTGAACATTAGTAATGACAAGTTTCTAGAGAAGTTCAGGTTTCTCGGGAGCTAGAGTTTTGGGAGAACCGTTCTTCATATGTTGATAAGACAATGCTTTTAAGGAGCAAAGCACATCTGTCTCACAGGAAACAGAAACTCACTTTTAACGGCATAATCAGAAATAAATACCACTTGAGTTTATGGGATCTTTGTGTTTGAAGGTTCTGTGTTTGTGTGTGTTTACTTTTTCAATGGGGAGAGTGGCCTGGACACCATTCATTCTTGTCCCTGTGCTGCTTTTATTTACATCCTTCCCAGGATCGAGTTTGCATGGTCCTTTCCTATCAACTACTCTCCATAGCAAAGCCTTCTTAAACTTGAATTCCCTTTTCTCTATCCTTCCAATCCCTTAACCAGATACTTCCCCCAGGACATCCAGCAAGAAATTCAAACTCCAAATGTGCAAAATAGATCTCTTAGCTCTCTCCGTATCTGTTCCCAGGCCCTGTCTTACTTAATAAAAACCTCGGACTCACCCAGGGAGCTGTATGATGCAATAGTGAAAAACAATGTATAAGCAGTCAAACTGCCTGCTTCAGACGTTCTACAATGTGCTGCTCTTACAGAATCTCCCAGGCATCGCTTTTCCCATCTATAGAATGGGAATAATGAAGGTACTGTTCTCATAGACTTGTTCTGTGGTTTCGGTGCGGCAGCTGTGTTAAGGCTGAGACAGCACCTAGTACACAGGGAGGGCTCCATAAGTGCTCGTTCCTATTTGCTCTGTTCTTCCTCACCCTTAAATTTGCTCACCAAGTACTGTCTATCCCACCCATCCTCTTTTTGACCCATGTCTCATCTTTTAAAAAAAAATTGCATTGCTATTTTAGGGAGAGAGGAAGGGAGAGGGAGAGAGAAGCATGGATGTGAGAGGGAAACGTCAATCGGCTGCCTGCTGCACGCCCCCTCCCGGGATCCAGCCTGCAACCCAGGCAGGTGCCCTGACCGGGAATCAAATCGCAAAACTCTCAGTTCGCAGGACTACGCCCAGCCAACTGAGCCACACCAGCCCGGACAGGATATGCTTTTTCATTGATTCTAGAGAGATTGGAAGTGGGAGGGAGAGAGAAACATCGGTCTGTTGCCTCCTGCATGTGCCCTGACCAGGGGTTGAACCCACGATTCTTCGGTGCACAGGACGATGCTCTAACCACTGCGCAACACCCGCCAGGGCAGTTAACTGCAATAATTCTTAAACTATGAGCTCAGAAGGAAGGATTTGCTTGCAAGTGTTGAGTCTATAATATTGATTTTACTAGTCAAACTATATGGCTGGGAACCCTTAGAGAACATTTAAAATAGAATTGCCTAGGACATCAGGCCAACTCAAGTGTAGTTTTTATATGTAATTTTATTATGAAATGACTAAAAACTCAAAAAGGAATTTAAATAATGTTATTCCTGTTTATTTTTATGTATTCACAAGCTGAAGCTTCCTTTTAAAAAATTAAATCATTCCAAGGTAGGATAGTTTAAATCACTACTACAATTATCTCACCTTGGGAACCAGGAGAATATTCAAGACTGTGACACCAACCAGGAGCCCCAGTGTTCCTTCCATTGCAGAGCTGCACCCTGCTTAGAGTAACATCACAGAAAAGAATATGCATGAGCTTTTGGGTTCAGAGACCTGATTCAAATCCCAGCTCTGCTTTGTAGCTATATGAACTTAAGAAAAGTTAAGTAATGTTTGTAAGCCTTTTTATTTTTTTTTTCATAAAATAAGGATAACAATAGTGTCTCTTCCTCACTGGGTGGTGGTTGTTTTTTTAATAGAAATGAATAAGATGAATGATGTGATTAGCACAGTACCTGGCATATAGTAAGTGCTCAATAAATGGTAGCTGTCAGCCCTCAAATTAGTTCTATGGGAAGGATGTTTAAGCTTCCAAAGAACATAACAGGGTTCTGGCCTCAGGAACTTGGCCAGCAGTGAAAGATTAGCATGCTCACCAGCAGAGGGTATAATTATGTTCCTGTCTAATTTTATTTTTGCTCAGATAATCTGCCAGAGATTGATGGCAAGGAAGAGGCAACCCCAAACAGCCTTCCTACTCTGAGATAATACAATTACATCCATGATACGAGAATAATGTATAAAGAAGTACCTGTAACTATATCAACCAACCCTGTCCATACAGACACTGAGGATGATATTGGGTATTTAAAGTATTGGGTGAAATATAATGAAATTGTCTAAGGGTATGGACCAGCGAACATGTCTAGACTCACATCAACACCACCATTAGCGAATAGTTACTGCAAGCTTCCACATGCCAGGCCAGCATGGGGCCAGGTGCCCTGGGATACCTACTTCACATTACTAATCACCGCATAAGATGAATGACCATGAAAGCAGATCACAAAGTGAGGCTGAAAAAGACAACGCAGAACCAGGACTGCTGTGAGTCCTGGAGGATGAGGAGGTTATTAGACAAAGTGGGCATTTGAGGTCAGAGCCTCCTAGTGCATGGAACAGCACGTGCCAAGTACCTTTGGTGTGGACCCTAGTGAGCCTTTTCAATGAAGTAAAATTGAATATCAAGTCTGTGCCATCCAGGTGACATGTGCAGAACAACTTACCCTCACATGAGGAGACTTGAAAACATACTTAGGATCCAGTGGCTTCTACTGTTTTATTCAAAGAAAATGGCAAGAGCTGGTCACATTTTGCCTTGTTTGAACTCACAAACCACAGGAAAAGAGTGCTGGAACTGTAGCTCCCAAAGGTCTATCTCAGGATTCTCTTTAGGGCCTTCTTAATTGCACAAGTGGGGAAGGAGTCGAAAGTTAGAACTTCCCAGCTCAGGGACCTCTTGCTGCAAAGTGACTTAGAAAACTAACAGTTCCTCAGGAAGCCCAAACCTAAAAATAGTGTAGATCTTGGAGTAGAAAGTTTAACTGATGAAAAGTGTGGTTTTTAATGCACCATTTGTGGCTCAGGTTCAGGGCTGTGTATATTGTTGCTTCAGCCCGTTGCAGAGAGGGTTGCCTTTCTTTAGAGAGTACCAGTAACAGAGAACCGAACTGCCTGATGGAGGAGTCAAACTGGCACCATTTTCTTTGAGCAAAGTCGTCTCTTGGCGCTGAGGGAGGCTGTCAGTGTGCCACCTGTTCTTGTGGAAAAACAAGTTTACCCCAGCCCTTTCCTCTCAACACACACATTCCCTGCCTCCTCGTGATTCCTTAGAGTTTACTATGTGCCACACCAAAGTAACCCCAGGGCGGTGCCATCGTGAACTCACCCTTGGGCACCCATTGCCCAGACAGTCTGAACTCCCACGTCATTCGCCTGCCCCTGTAGCTTATCCCCATGCCACTCACACAGTCCCTCATTTGCCTCAAGCTCTGACCCCCTCACCCCTCCTCCGACCTTTCCCTTATACCGCCTAGATCTTACAGCTGCCACCACCATGCCCTCAATCTACTTTGTGACGCAGCTCACTCAGGATGGCTATCTTCCTTCCCACGGCCTGCGTGTCACGGCCGGAAGGGGAGGCAGGTCTTGCTTTGCTCTTGGCTGTAACTTCCAGAGCTTTGCTCCTCTCTCCTCCCTAATAACCTCTTCGGAAGCAGGCGCCACAGGATGGCATATTTTAGCACCTAATCAACTACGTTTTTCTCCCACCACGACTCATTCAGCATCCACCAGCCTGGCCACTCGGCTTCTTGACCTGCTCACTTGTGAACATCTGGTCGCCTCCCTGCCTGAACAGCAGCGCCCGTGCCGGGCTTTACCTTCCCTCGTGTCATTACCAATAACTGCACTGGCACCAAAACTTCCGTTCCAAGTACCCAGTCTCTGATCACCTCTTCTCCTTCGGTCACTCCTCTTAGCACGTCTTCTCCTTCTAGGTCACTTCTTTTAGCAAAAAAAAAAAAAAAAAAAAAAATCCAACAATTTTTTATACTCCGAAGCATCGCCAAGCCATTGACTTTGCTAGGTTCTCACTGTCACTCCCGAATGTCATTGCTTCCCTCCTTGACGACCTTAGCTTCTGTGGTCCCTTGTCCTAATTATTCTCTTGTTTCTATTCTCAAATCCCTTCATTTTCTCTTCCATCACTGCACTCATCCAAGAAAAAGTCAATGAAACTCAACTCTAGCGAAATGTGATGTTTACTCCAAACCTGAACCTAAGAAGCTAAAAAATGGCTGGAGAGCAAAAGGCCACCGTTGTTGACTTGTCTCCCATATACAAGTATGGTTCACACAGCTTTCATCACTGTTCAGTGAGTCATCTTCACATTTTCCAAGGTCCGTTTTGCACTTCTCAAACCTACGTAAGCCCTTTCCCTCCTCATTCTCATCAGATAACCTTTCTTCTGCCTTTACCGAGGAAAAAATAGCAGAAGGGTATGTCCTTATGTGCCATCATCCCACCTACACAAACCTCCTCTATCTGTCCTGCGCACACTGGCTCGCCTCCTGCTACAGTGACCGTGCAGTCTGTCCAACCAGCCCAGCTGATCTGCTCCTCTGCTGGGACCCATCCCTCTGGCCTTTTCAAGCACACTTCTCCTCCAAATAAATAGCCTTTCTCTCTTGCCTTACCAATTTAGCTCTTTCTATTTTAGTCCCATCAGCAGATACCCATGCTGTAATAGCTTTTAAAAAATATTCTCATCATCTCATGTTTATTTCTAATTTCCACATCAATCTTTGGCTTCACTTTTTAGAAAAAAATTAATTTTCTGTAGTTGTTTCTAATTACTCACCTCCCATGTTCTCTTGAACTCACTCGAGTTGTGCCTTTTTGCTCAATACTGCAGGGAAAGTGCTCTAGTCACGGTCAGCCATGACCTTCACAAAATCAAGTTCAGTTGTCAATTTTTGGTCCCCATCTTACTCGGCCATACAATAGCGTTGTTCCAGCTGCCCATTCCCTCGTTTTAGAAACGCTTTATTCATGTGGCTTCCAGGACAACACAGCTTCCTGATTTTTCTCTGCCTCACTAGATATTGCTTAGAATACCCTCCTGTTTTCTGACTTCTATATGTTGGAATGAGAGGTGCCTCCTCTTGGGGCTCCTCTTCTTTATCTACACTCAGTCTCTTGGTGGCTTCATACACTGTCATGGTTTTAAATAACACTTATAAACTGATTACTCTCACATTTATTTTTTAATTCCAGCCTAGGAGATACTCCTACTTCTTTACTTGTGTATCTAATAAACATCTCCAACTGACATTTCCACAAAAAAGCAAGATTTTCTCCCTAAATCAGCTCCTAACCCATTGTTCACTATTTCAGTCAACTGCACTATCGTTGACCTCATGGTTTATATATTATTTTAAAATCTGAGTCATGCCTGATTTTTTTCTTTCCTATCACATATCACTCCATTGACAAATCTGGCCCTTCACAATACATCCTTAATATATTTTGAATCTGACCCTTTCTCAGCACCTCCACTTCCTTATCCAAGCCCATCACATCTTCCTAGACTGTCACACCCCACCCTGGACTCTTTGTTTCCATCCTTATGTTTCTTCCTAACATCCTGTCTTCACTCAGCAGCCAGACAGATCCATTTAAAAAGAAAATTTAGATTATATTATTTTACTGCTCACATCTACTCATTATCTTTCCATATTTAGAATAAAATCCCAAAATCTTGACGTGCTCTGGTCCCTGTCTATTTCTCCAGTTTCCTTTACTATCACACTTTCTCGTGTCCATTTCGCTTCATGCACAGGGCTCTTTGCCATTCCTCCTCCAGGCAAGCTCCTCCTCCAGGGCCCTTGCTCTTACTTTTCCCTCAGACTGAGGTGTTCTTCCTCAGGTACTCCTGTGGCTCACTCCCTTACTGTATTTGGGTCTCTGGTCACATACCACCCCCTCTGAGAGCCCTGCCCTGTCCACCTTGCCTAAATAGCGCCCTTATCACATCTGATCACATTTTCTTCTTTTTACCAGCTTTGTCTTCTTAGTGCTTCCCATTAGCTTACTCCCCCATTAGAATGTAGAACACATAAAGGCAGGAAGGCTGCCTGAATTCATTACAATGATGTGTGCCCGGAGCAGTTCTTGGAAGACTGAAACAGTCAATCGATATCTGTGGCATCAATCAATTTGTGGCATGAGTGAATGTTCACGGCTTAATGTCCAATTTCTGGTTCAGATATTCAGGGATGTTCTGAGTTGGCTCTTTTAACAGAAAATAATAAATGACTTCATTTTACCTTATGTTATTTTAGGGCTCCACCCATCATTCACACACTGAATAAATTTCAGAGATTTTGCTTAATATGACAGTGTCACTGCAGAGCGACTCCAGTATCCATTGTGATGTGATTTGCTGATTCAGAGATTGTGATGCTAGAAATGTAAGCCTTGAACTCACTATCCAGGCCCAGGAGCCCTCAGAGGATACATATATCAAAAATAAACTTTATGTAATGCAGAAAAGAAACATCCATGCTGCTGCTGTTATTGTTGTTTTTTAGCCTCTAAACATTTTACCTATTTTTTCTAGGAGACAGATATTGTGAGTCACTGTTAAGTTTTCAAAATGTCACAACACTTCTCCCTCTACCTGTGGACTGACATTTGTTTAAAACAGACCAAAAGATAGCACTCTACCTTTTAATTAAAAGTACAGAAGTGAAGATACCTGTATTTCCTCATTGAACTAATGCAGGCCTACTTGTGTTTTTCAAAATAAATTGTAAAAATGGTTTCATCTCCTATAATGTCATGGAAAATATCCAAAATTCTCTTATACTAATTCATTAAGTGCACTTACATGTAATTAGATAAGATGCAGATTTCTTGTTTCATTGATTTAAGGAATAAAAAAATGAACCCATTTAAGTCACCCACTACTTTAGACACATTGTTATTTTAAAAGAAAGTAAATATGTGAAATATAGATATTTTGATTTAACCACTTATTTTTAAACTGATTTATTTACTTTAAAAATTTAAGGATAAAGACTATGTTGTTTTTATCTCCTACCTAGCACACATAGATGGATGTTCAATAAATGTTTGTGAAGTGAATTAATGTGCTACTTAAGAATGTAACTCAGATCCAGCACCATTTATCCCCTTCACCCTCTTCTACCTCCCCCACCCCCTTTCCCTCTGGCAATCACCAAACTTCTGTCTGTGTCCATAGGAGCAGAAGGGGGGGAAATGGTGATGGAAGGGGTGGTAAACACACAATACAATATAAAGATAATGTATTATAGGCTTGTATACCTGAGACCTATATAATTTTATTAGCCAATGCCACCCAAATAAATTTAATTAAAAAGTTTTTAAAAAGAACGTAGCTCAGAAATTAAACTAGAAATTCAGAGCAATCTTCTTAGAGCTTGATTAACACCAAATCCAAGTTTGCAATATATCAGCATTAAGAAAAAAAGCAATTGCTTTTCAGAAGTCTTCCTTTTATAAAAGAAATATTTTAATATTACTAGTTCCCTCTGTCCATGTAAAATATATTTGGATTATAAAATTTGATTTTGTACATAATAATTGTTCAGACAGTATTTTCACAAATGTGAATGCGATAGTGTGAAGGGAAGGCAAATTATGTGTGAGACCCTTTTCCAGGAAGCATGGAGAGTTTTTAAAATGAATAATATTTTGCAGTTGCTTTTTAAGTTACAAATAATTAGGACTATTGAGTGACCAGAAAGATTCCAGACAAGATCCAGGGAACAACAGTGGCCAAAGTTCAGGGACACGGCGGTGAAGCCACCCCCTCCATGGAGTAGAACTTGAATTTTGTAAATTGCATTTCAGACTTTTTTATGTTGAATTCTATATCAGGATAAGCATTTCTTTAAAGCAAGAAATATGTGACGGAGACAGGGTGGGAAATTCCAAAGGGGTGTTTGACTCTCATTTGTAGGTGTCATCAAACTCCCTGTGTGTGGGAAGTGTACGTCCCTACAGCTTGTTTGCAGTAACTAACTCAGAACACACTGACCTAAAAGGCTGAGCAAGTGGAATTCCGTGTGGAGCTGAGAGAGGTGAGGGGCACACACAGTGCCACTCGCATGAAGTGACCGGACGTGGTGAGATTTTCAGTGTGGCGCACTGCTGGGCAAAGTCTTCCAGCTGCGCCTTTCTAAAGCCCTGGAGGAGAGGCTCGTGACAAGTACAAAACACCATCCTGAAGAACTGGTCATGTCAAAACTGCTGCCTTGTGTTCAACCTAGTGATGTTACTGAGCAAAAGGAATCATCCTTCTAGGTTGGCTGTCCCCTAAGTAGCTACAAGAAAGGTAATTTTCAAGGCTCCTTTCTTCTCCTTTCTGCAAAATGTGTTAAAATTCCCCAATATTTAGTAACCTTTTATGGTACCTGGAATGCACCAATAACTCCTTTCTCTCCATGAATAATACTGTAGAATGCAATTTCCCTTCTTAATATTGTGGGCCTTTTCAGGTACCTTTACCTGACCATTGTTAAAGTTAATTTATTAAGAGAGTAAAGATCTGTGGTTTAAATTAGAATAGAAGCTATGCCAGAGATAACAAAAGGCTTTGGTTTCTACTTTCCTCATAAATAAAAGGATAAATTGTGTTAACTTAAAAGAATAGGTATGTTTATCTTCCAGATTTTCTAATAGTAAATTGGTTAAATGAAATGTTTTATTTATAGAAATAGAAGGGCCATTCCTTGACATTGTTTAGATACTTCCGGCTAATTAACACAGGTTCAGTGACCTCCTTATCAGCCACAAAATTATAGTTTTTAATATACCAAAGAGTTTGAGATATTAAGTTAGCTACCATGTAGACAAAAAAACCTTTTACCTTCTCTCTTGGGTAATAATTAAACTGATTAGAAATTCTCATAAAATAACCGAGGATATTTAACCCTGTTCTACTCACCTATAATGTTCCCAGAAAATAATTTCTTCCCCTTCACTGATTTATACATTTAAGAAACTTACTGAATTGCACACACACACAACTAGTATCCCCAAACAGAAATGAAGGTCATTTTTAGAAGAAACCATTCTCACATGAGAACACAGCCTTCTACATGGTCACATACACATTACTCACACTTTACCCAAAGGGAGGAAGTAGGTCATTCCTTCTTTCTTATTTATTCCCTGGCACAATCGGACTAGGAAACCATGTGAGACATTTCGGAGCTACTGTCAAGACATGAAACCCAAGGCAATGAGCAGCGCCACAACCATTCTCAATAGCACACTTCAACAAAGTCTGATTTAGATTTGGTTTTAAGTGAAGCAAACTTGCTCTGGTTTTTAATAATTCATAAGAAACAGAAATCACAATGCATTAACTCAGTATCCACCTACAAAGAGTCCAAAAAGCCAAAATTCTACCCCCTTTGCCCTCTTGTTCCACCGACATTTTGAAAATATAGGGAAAAAACTTAGAAATAAAAAAGAGAGAAAAAACACAGAAATGAATTAAATGATTTCAAATCCTTATTAAACATCACTGAGATTGCATTTGATCCTTTAGGCTGACTTTCAGTTCTCACCAAGACCTTGCAAAGAAACTGGACGCGCATGGTTTTGCCTTCCAGGGTTGACCTAGAAGTGTAAGGGGAGGTGTGTATGAATGTGTGTGCTTTAAGTCCAATTTATGAACACTGACACAGGACAATTCTCATCATTGGTAATAGTCTTGGGAGTCCAATCATGCAGAATAACAGGCAGGTACAAGTTAGGTCTTGTTGCAAGATAGACATGGCAAGGTGAACAGTTTAATGCTAGATAAGGGTTGGGAGATTTGTTTCCATTAGAATATACTGGCCATTGGTCCCACAGAGTCAAAAGTTAGATACACAGAAGTCTGACCAAGGAAATGGGTCAAAGTAAACCATATCAGACAGTGAACAGACCGTCTAAGAGGCAAAGGAATTAACAATATCTTATATTTTAATCACATGGAAAATAATTAATATAACTATTTACATTGTAACTTGTTTGTTGTTACAGGAAGAAGTTTTCCTGATGGTTTAATGATATCTGTGGAACGTGTTGGATTCTCACAATTAAAATGTGTGTGTGAAGGGGTGGGAGTAGGGGAGGATTGTGAGAGGGGTGGATGTGGGATTTATCTTTAGACCCAAAGTGGTTGGGCTCAGATTCCTGGAGCAATTTTATTTATTTCTCTGAGCTGTAAAAGATAAATTTTTCAGCAAAGCTGGCTGACAACATTCTTTATAGAATGCACTGCTTTTAAGATTTAGATTGTCATATGTTGAAAGAATTAAAAAGAAGTAGGCTTTGTATAGTTTAGATTTTGCAATGAACATTTAAAATTTAAAAGTGAGTTTTGCTTCCACCCACTCCCTCCCCCTAACCAGATCATAAAAAGATTTATGTATTTTTATCTGTTCCATGTATTCCATTTGTCAAGGCCTATTTTCTGATTTACTAGTAAGCTGTTATCAGTCTCCTTAGGTAATATTTTTCTGATAATGATAACATTAAGAAAAGCAATCCTGCTCCTCGGCCCTCAGTTAAATAGCTTACCCTAATTGGAAGGAATTGGCCACCTGTGGTAGACATGCCCTCAAAGCTCGGTCATCAGATTCTTGAAGATGCAAGGTCATTATCAGTCCTTATTCTACAAGAAGAAATTTGGTTGCAAGGCTAATGTATCTTTTTAAAAGAAAATGAACAGACTGACTCACAAAATTCATGTAAACGTATCAATGTGGTGGTAGATTTTGCCAAACTCTCCCAACAGTTTAATTCCTCCTGCCTGTGGGCACACAGCCATCCTTCCTACAAAAATACAACAAAGCATTTCATTAAGGTTCATTGCAAAACCATCACCGTGTAGCAAATGACAAAAGGTTGGGTATCTCAGCGTGCCAGCTGCACACTCTGACGTGAACCCCAGCCGCAGGCAGGAGGACCTTCCGTTTTTTTGGGAACATAGTCCAGGTGACTTCACTCTTCCCTGCCTAAAAAGCAAGAGAGTCCTTTGGAAGTCACAGGTGGCTATCTAGGATTTTTTTTCAGGGAAAGAAGGCTCAATGCAGATCATAATCTATTTTGTAAATGTGATAACAACATAATCACCTCCTGAAGAGGTTACAATAAAGTAGACCCAGGATCATGAAGGGCTGGTGGGCTTCTGAAATAATTCTTTTCGTTGTTGCATCACCTACCTTGCTTTGATAACCTAGTGAGATTAATCCTATAAGCAGTCAAAAAGCCAAACTCCTAGTTCTATTTGTACATGATACGTCAATCTGAGGGCTTTGTTCCATTCTGGCTTGTCCATAAGGGAGGGCCAGCTAAAGGCAATCAGCTCCTCAGAGCCAGACGACGGGGAGATCAGCTAGAAGCGTGTAGGGAAGGTAGTACCAGCAGGGAGGGGCATTACCTAGTTCTTGCCTGGTTTAATCTGAGTGAAGAAATCTCCACTTCTGTGCACGAGAGATAGTCTAGCTGCCAAGCACCTCTAAGATGCTGGCTGGAGGTTTCCTCCTATCTTTTGATGTCGTTTTGTAGCTGATGACATTCCCCTTGAGACTCACTTTCTTTCAGAGGTGCCTGCTCTCTGCTCCTCATTGCAAGTGCTAGAAAGTCAGGAGTTGAGCAGCTGCAGGTTAAGCCAGAGGAGAACACAGAGGAAGAAAAGTAAAAACTAATGGGTACAAAGAAGACACATTTTTGTGTTTTTAAAGGGTTGGGGTTGGGGAGTGTGACAGAAGGAAAAATGAGATAACTTTTTAAAATCAGGTTGTCTGCTATATTAACCAAAAACAATGGCAGCAAGAGAGAAACTGGGCTACTTTTATTCTAGGGGACAAGCCGCACAGTCTAATGTGGGGTTTTTTCCTCCCCATTTTAATTAAATGACCTCCTGGCATGAATCCTACTGTGTGAAGCAATCGCGTAAGTGGCAGCATTGCTCGCATGGCGATAGTGGGGGTTGGCGCTATTGCTTGAAAGGAGACAAAGCTTCCCTGTTGTATTTAAGGCGGTTTTCAGAGCACTGGCTTCCTTGTTTGCTCTAGTTTCGAAGAGATTCCATTTGCCAGCATATCACACTCATCACTCATCTATTTCATGTGTTTCACTTCTTCAGGTGAAATATCACCACATTGGTAGGCACCAAAATGGTCCGAGTGCAAAAAGGGCTGCGATGGAGAGTTTAGCAAAGGGAGGAAGAAGGGCGGCCTCGAGCCAGTCTCCAGTGTTGCTGAGAAGTCCCTCTGGGGTTGCCTTGGGTATAACCAAGAAGTTTCACGGTGTCTCCTTAGGTGCTCAGGAAGCACTTTCATTAAATGTGAGCTAAACTCATGTGATTTTGCTAAACACTGACATAAATGCTTCATGGCTTTTAAGACAAACTCATATTGCTAAAGCTGTTGGGCAGCAGTAACTTCTGGGCGGAGTTACTGCTATCCCATCAACTGCGGGACTGAACTCGAACTGTCAGCCCTTCTTGGATGGTTCAAATTGATGAAAATAAATAAACATTAAGGAGTCAGGGAAACTCCTGAGAAATAATAACATCTGTGGAAATGTTCTCAAAATGCTAACCTGAGGATCACCTTGTGCTTTGGATTGTTGTTTTTTAAAGTTATTATTATTATTACTTAATTCCAGAAGAGGAAAGTAATATGTCTTCTCAAAGTAAAACCATGGCAGAGTATAAACCTGGGAAGCAGCACAGTCCTGGAAAACACAACCCACAATGTGAAGATGGTCTAAGTAGGCTCGTTTTCTGAAGGACATCATAGAGAGGCCTCCTGCTCTGTTCTAGGGAGAAGTTCTTACAATCAGACACGTGCACAATACCCCTGCCTCACCACCTGCCGCTCTCTGTCCAGTTGTGACATAATTTATAAATGACAAATGGGGTCTACTATCTAAAATATGGACGTTAGTGTCTCCTAGTATCTGGGCAATAATCTCCTTTAGGTCTTCCTCTGTACTGCAACACTGCGCTAGTCAATCCGACCCACACGTTGTCAGGGAAAAGACCCTCAGCCTGTATTCCCGCCTTCCTCCTAAAGGCCAAACCATTCAGTGCCTGGAAACTGTCACCCCCTCCCGCCCCCACACTGTACATAAGCATCACATATATTCTTTCTACAAATTGGTATACAGGTGCCATTTAATCAGTTCAAATTTGGAAGCTACACCTTCAAGGGTCCGAGAGAGCTCACTCCCCCCACATTTCCCCCCTTTACATGTTTTCTCATAAGACATACAGCTTAATCAATTAACAAACTAAACAGCTTATATACTGGCAATATATTACAGATGGGTTTGACGTCAGAGTAATAGATCACACGAAATGGACCACGTGGTACCCCAGTGCATGATGTGTTGGTAGGGCCCTGAGGACACTGACAGGAGCATCTCTAAGTAAGTAGTGCTGTATGAATACAGACACATGCGGATCTGTATCTACATCCATCTGACTAGGCCAAGAGGAGCAGGTAGATGCAAGATAGAGACACACACATGCTGGACGGGGCCACGGCACACCTTGTCATGCCATTGGAAAGGGCAGCTACAGGTCACTGGTTTTGCAGCCATTACAATTACACTCTAGGGGAAAGGCTTCCCTCGCTGCTGGATCTGCCTTCAGTAGTAAGCATCACTGGGGGGCCGAAAGCAAGAGCAGCGAGAAGTTAGGGATGCGTTTCGCTTAGCGCACTATGGACTCTGGAGAAGCAGGCTGAGGATGTTTCCGCTCAGGCTCGGCCTCGCCCTTGCCGTGCTCCCGTGGCTGCGCGTGTGCATGAGTGTGTGCGAGTGGGCGTGGGCGTGGGCTCCGTCGCGTCACCTCCTGAAGAACGCGGGGTTTCGCAGGCAGGCGGCTAGTCACCTGCAACAACCCAGCGGGCCCGCCGAGGCTTCCAGGCTGCTGTCAGTGTCGGACGCCAGGGTCTGGTCGGTGGACATGGAGGAGATGTCGTTGACGGACGAAGACGGAGGGAGGCTCTCGCTGCTGTTCACTGCTGCACCTGTGCTAAGAAAATGAAGGGCGACATGACTAAACCTGGGACGGCATCAGCTTCAGGTGGCTGGGGCGCAGGCACGGGGACACGCACCGGGCTGGCCGGCTATCATGCATCCCACAAGCCTTCATGGGAAGACTAGCACAGGGCACCGCAGTCGACGGTGACAATGAAGACACAAGGCAAGGCCCGGGTCACAAGTCACTCACCGACTAGCGCATAGTTAGCAAATCTCACTTCACCTGAGAAATCACCTGTAATGCACCTGGTAGAAAACACACACCCTAAAACCCCAGTGGCTCCCCGCACCTCCAATAGAGTAAGATAACTGGCCTTGGAGGGAGCCTAGGTAAGTGCATTTTTTAAAAGCTTCCCCGAGACTGTGCAGTCAAGGGCTGAAGACAGCTGTTCTACGGAGAAGGCAGGTGAACAAAGCCCTTTAATGGAATAACCTGAACCCGGGCGCTTTTATTGCAGGAAGCTTTTAAAACAAACACATGGAAGAGAACCGTCCCAGAAACATGGGCTGAGATGAATCCCAGAAATCTGAATTACTTGGAGACTACAGCTCTAGAGAGAAAGGAAGGTATATTAAGTAAATATTATTACTTAGTCATTAATATGACATCAAATTTAAAATCCATATAGAAAAGCCAAGTAGGACTTTTGATGAAAGTTACCATAGACCAAAGGAATAAAAAAGGGTAGGAGAAGCCAGAGCACAGCCTCTGACTGTGTGTTTACTTTCCAGAAAGCTTGCTTGCCCTAGGAATCTACAAATAAGAACTCTGAATTATTAACAAGGAATAATTTGCAAAAATTCTCTCATTTATCTGCTATGTGGGAATATAATGATTTTGAAACTCCAAGAAGAAAGTTGCTCATGGTGATCTCTCAGTAAATGCTGACTGAGTTATAACTTTAAAAACTACAAAGGGAAGATAAACCAGAGGCATTATAAAACATAATTAAACCATTGAACCCTGGAAAGAGTCAACGCACTTTGTCTCTTATATATTCTTTATACTGAAGTAATATGAGTGGCCTAAGGTATGCTTGGTGAAAGTCTGCTATTTCAAATACCTGTAGTGTAATCATCTGATAAATAAGAGATAAAGAATTGTCATTAAAACTGTATCTTATTTGAGCAAATATAGTGTGCTAGACATATTTGGTAAAAAATAATAAATCTAAAATAAGTTACAGTAGTATTATAATTTAGATCTAGTAAATCAGAAAAAAATAGTCTAATGAAGTGGAGAGGTTAACACCATCTGTTTGTTCCTGGGGAAACATTTCTTGCCTGTGGGAAAAATGTGATTAAAGTGTGAAAGTATCTATAGAGGACCCATACGCCTAAACTAAGACAGATTATATGTATTCTATATGTATTTAACATTTTTATTTGTTGATTATATAGATATAGATATAGATATATAGATATACAGTAAATTACGGGAAATGTGAAAAAATACATTAAAAAGATAATATGCACTGATCATCATATTAATGATAGGAACTATTAAACTTGGTATATTTTTTTCTTGTCTTTTTGCTAGGAAGTTTCTCTAATTGCAATTATTTAATATATATTACTTTATAACCTGATATTCTCATATACAAAATGGCTTATATATTTTTCATGTTCTTTAAACTCTTAGAAGTATCCATACCTCCTAATGTTAAATGTCTCTAGATTTTTAAAACACTTTTATAAATAATTACTCTCATTATCAGAACATTGTGCAATGTACAGTTATCTGGTTTCAATTTATTCCAACTATACTTAATTATATCTTTTATAGATATGGTGCAGAGCTAGTTCATTTCCTCTTGTGACATTTACTAGATTTCTCTTATTAGCAGACAGCCCTTGATTCCCTTACATATCCCAAGTGCCCAGCTCTGTTTTCCCCCTTGATTCTGGATTAAATTATACTAACATCCTCATGTTCTTTCATAAGCTTTGGTCTCTAATAATTTGTATCACTATAATGTACTTGTCAGAACTGTCTCCAAATTTTCCACATCCTTATTAAAGGATGGAGATTAAAATGAGATACAGAACTCAAAGAAAGACTCTATCAATTGCGGGCTGACAGAGTGAGGTTGCTTTGCTCACACTGTCCAGTCATCTCCTAGATGATATATCCCTACACAATAATAGCTCTCAAATCATGGTGCTATGGTTTAGATTTAGTTTTAACTGGAAACACAAGAAATTGCCCATATACTTTTTTGTAATAGCTTTATTGAGATATAATTTACAAATTTGTTCAATTTAATGGTTTTTAGGATATTCACAAAGTTATGCAGCTATCACCACAATTGATTTTGTAGTGTTTCCATCACCCCCCAAAAAACCCTGTACTGTTTCTTACTCATGCCCCAGCCCAAGGTGCTGCTGAACCGACTTCCTGTCTTTATAAAATTGCCTATTCTAGATATATCATATAAATGGGATCATGCAATATGTGATCTTTTGTGACTGCCTTCATTTCACATAGCATAATGTTTTCACGGTTCACTGATGCTGTAGCATGTATCAATACTTCCATCTTTTTATGGCTGAATAATATTCCACCGTATGGATACATCACATTTGTCTACTTATTAGCTAATGGGCATTGGACAGACTTTTAGGTTGTTTCTACTTATGGTCATTATGAATAATGTTGTTATAAACATTCATGTAAATATTTTATTTCTAAGCATGGACTCATTGGCTCATAGCCCCACTCTATGTTTAACATGTGAGGAACTGCCAAACTGTTTTACAAAGTGACTGGACCAGTTTGCATTCCCACCAACAGGGTCTGAGGGCTCCAATTTCCCCCTACCCTTTCCCACACTTATGATCTGTCTTTTTGATGATAACCAGCCAAGTGTATGTGAAATGGTATCTTACTGTGGTTTGATTTGCATTTGCCGAACTGCTAATGATGCTGAGCATCTTTTCATGGGCTTGTTACCCATTTGTATATCTTCTTTGGGGAAATGTCTGTTCAGATCCTTTCGCCATTTTTAAATAGTTATTTTCTCTTTATTAGTGAGTTGTAAAAGTTCTTCATATATTCTGAATAAAAGGCCCCTATCATATGATATTTTTTACTTTTTTGCTGGTGTCCTTTGAAGCACAAATGTTTTTAATTTTGATGAAGTGGGATTTATCTATTTTTTTCCCTTTTGTTAGCTGTGCTTTCAGCCATATTTAAAACAAACAAACAAACAAACATTTCCTAACCCAAGACCATGAAAATTTGTTCCTATTTTTTCTTGCTCCTATATTTTAGCTTATATTTAAGTCTATGATCCATTTTGATTTCAGTTTTGTATATGATATGAGGCAGGAGTCTACCTTCATTCTTTTGTATGTGGTTAGCTAGTTGTCCAGCACCATTTATTGAAAAGACTGTTTCTTATCCATGAAACTGTCCTGATATCCTTGTTGAAAATCAATTGATCATAAATGTAAGGGTTTATTTCTGGACTCTCAATTCTATTTCATTGATCTGTATGTGTATCATTTGCAAATACCACAATGTCTTGAATGCTGCAGTTTTGAAATTGGGAGGTGCGAATCAACCAAATGTGTTCTTTTTCAATATTTTTTTGGCTCTTTTGTGTCCCTTGCATGTGAATTTTAAGAACAGATTGTCAATTTCTGCAAAAAAGGCAGCTGTGGTTTTGATAGGTATTATGTTTAATCTACAGGTCAATTTGGACACTATTGTCATTAAACCTGGCTGGCGTGGCTCAGCAGTTGAGCGTCGACCTGGGATCCAGGCGATTGGGGTTCGATTCCCGGGCGGGGCACATGCCCGGGTTGGGGGCTCCGTCCCCAGTCGGGAGCATGCAGGAGGCAGCCGATCAATGACTCTCATCATTGATGTTTCTATCTCTCTCTCTCCCTCTCCCTTTCTCTTTCTGAAATCAATGAAGATATATTTAAAATATATATATATTAAATCTTCTAATCAGTGAACAATGACAGGTCTTTATTTAGATCTTTAATTTCTTTCAAATGTTTTGTACTTTTCCAAGTAAAAAATTTGCGCCTCTTTTGTTAAATTTATTAAGTATTTTATTCTTTTTGATGCTATTGTAAATGGAATTGTTTTCTATTCATTGCTAGTATATAGAAATACAACTGATT
This sequence comes from Miniopterus natalensis, assembly GCF_054644295.1. Taxonomy (NCBI): domain Eukaryota; kingdom Metazoa; phylum Chordata; class Mammalia; order Chiroptera; family Miniopteridae; genus Miniopterus; species Miniopterus natalensis. The sequence goes on along the minus strand of NC_142081.1, from coordinate 154,344,858 downwards.
TAATCAGTAGGAAGTTTCAGTGTCAGTGGGCTAGAAACTAAATAGATCAAATGAGGACATATACATCTCATGACTACTGTAATTAATCAAACGCCCATGTAACAAGGAAGATTTTTGCTACTGTGCTTTATTTAAATTATGACAAAGTAAATGATTTGAAAGTTTTAAAATAATGTTTTGTAATAATGAAAACCAAGAAGTATTTTAAAGTACAGTATCTCTACATAATAGTCCTGGTCTTCTCTCGAGATGGCCTTTTCATCTTAGCCCCAAGCAGTTGATGATGTGGGCCTGTTCTAATTGTCACAGTTAAAGCTGAGTATGATTCAAACGAGGGTGAGCTAGGACTTAACTGAGATAAGGCTCCTTTATAAGAACACAATTTGATATTTACACATAAACACAAGCCCACAACAATGGAAGCTAGAGAAATTATACAGAGAACATTGAGGAAATTTTCCTAGAGAAAAAGACAAATTTACATCTATAAATAATATTGAATGAAAGCAGCAAAAATTAGAGTAGCTTTTAATAAAATCTTCATGTACAAGGGATCACGCTGCAGGTAAAGCTTATAAAATACACAGCACTCCTACTGTGCCTATTTTAATAAGCAGCATATTTTCAATAAGCTTTTGAACTTCCCAAGTGCTATACCCAATAAGTCAGCCTGTCATTATCTATAGTTTTGCCACATGATTACCTCATGTTTGTGTTTCCCTTGTTTCGCTTTAGTTTTTCATTAGACATCTTCATTTCTCCTACCTTCCTCAATCTCTACTGTTGAGCACAGAATAAGTACTCAGTTTCACAAAACATTTAGTATATTTTGTGTGTACCCCTCTAGATCGGTTCTGTGAGGGAAAGCCAACTTCTCCGGCTATGAAATGTAGTGGTTAAACTACTAAACTATTTTTGCTAAGGAGAATTGTTTCAGCTGTCTTTCTTCTCCTTTTGTTCATAAGATGACTATTTTCTATGCTGGAATGATCTTCTCTTTCTTTTACCAATATCAAATGCAAATTATAGTTAGTATTCAATTATTCAAAGCTCAGAATTTTACCAACTGTATTTCTAGGGTTCCTAAATGTTTATAGCACAAATTCACTGAGCAGTCATCTCTTCTCATGCTTTCTCTGCAAAATTCCCATGTTATCTACTTGCTGTACATGAAGTGTTCCTCTCTCTATAGTGCTACTGTGGGACAGTCGTGTATTGTCCAGTGGCATGCTGGGGCTGCCTTGTAGTGGCTTTGGAAAGCCAGGTATGAGCATCTCTTTCCATTTTTGCCTTCACTGATGTCACACTGGTAGCTTGAAATTGTTCACAGTGAGAACATTTACACCCCAGAAATTGGTAAATATGATAATCAGTTCTGATTTTTTTGAAGAGATAGCTGTTAAACATTAACCAGTCCACCACTGTTAGATGAAGTCTTTGCTTCTGTATGACTTTTTGTATTACACGATAACAAATGCCTTCTGGATTGTAGCCAATTCTGGCTTTACTGGATAATATACTTCTAAGACTGTTTTCATGTAAACAATAAATAAACTTTGTAGACCATAAAACCAAACACAAATAGAAGTCAAGACATAAAAATCGGCTTCAAGTTGTTAATTTACTGCCAAACAGTTTGTGAAAAATCTCCTAAACAAAATTGAACTGAACTGAATTTGATTATAATGCCACTGCCCAGGATATCCTGGCAATGTGATAAATATCCCTCTCTTCTATACTGTTTCAGAGAAACCAGTAGAGATGTGCATTTAAAGGAATGTTTTTCTATCAATAAAGCATTACAAATTTATGTCAATCAAAAAGGCATTTAAAGTACTGAAAATACTAATAAGGTTGCAAATAAGGAATATTAGCTACTTTCAACTTTACCCAAAAGAGAAAAAATTGGTTTCGTGGAAAGAAGTAACTTATGCTAATGAAAATTTCTCAACTAGAAGTTATCTATCCTAAAGGTATCTATTAGTTCAGAGGAAAATGTTGTTCCGCATTTTTAAAGGAAATTATTTTCCTAACCTATTCACACATACAACACACACACACACACACACACAAAGTAAACACAAAAAATTATATGATCCCTGGCCGGTGTGGCTCAGTGGTCGAGTGTCAATCCATGAACCAAGAGGTCCCTGGTTCGATTCCCGGTCAGGGCACATGCCTGGTTTCAGGCTCCACCCCAGTGGGGGGCACGCAGGAGGCAGCAGATCGATGTCTCAATGTTACTATCTCTCTATCCCTCTCCCTTCTCTCTCTCGAAAATCAATAAAAACATTTTTTTAAAAAATTATAAGAAATACTAAAATTTAAAAAAATCACTGAAATGTATTTCTCTTTCTGCGTAACCTTGAGCCTCAACTTGTTTGGGGCTGAGATTTTTAAATAAAAAATAAAATCATTGGAATAGAACAGTGACTCTAAATGGGAAGAACACACTCCCCTGGGGTGTGAAATATGGTTGGGTGAAGGGTTGTAGATGATAATCACCTGGGGAGCTTTATCTTCAATTAGAGATTCTGAAAAATCTCTACCCATCCTGCTGCTAAGCATCCATACCTTGGTGAGTGAGTGTTACTTCTGGGAGATTTATTTCTCAGGTGGGAAGGGGGTGGTGAACAGAGTTTTTAGATTAGATGACCTCTTATATTTGTTCTAGCTCTAACAGTCTATGAAAAATGCTTTCAGAAGAAAATTAATTTCTATTCATGAGCTGAAATTCCCTCAGCAGTCTTTACAAATCAATTCAGAAAGCAAGCAGCCATGCTAGTCTTGAAAGTAAATCACTATGCAAGTGGAATCAGATAGCAGGAGGGAGTACAATTACTTACTCTAAAATGTATCTGAAATTTAAATCTATTTCTTATTGACATACAACAATTCCATCAATAAATTTCAAACCTATGTATTTTCTGCAAATGCACATTTAACTTCCTATTTACATTTTAAAAGCATCATTAAACATGGTTTTGAGTATCAGAAACATTTTGTCCCTGAGAAACTGCATTAACTTATTCCTTTGCTGCTGAGTTCCCAGTGTTGCCATGACTAAGTATGAAGGGAATCTATGCTGTAATAGTACTTCATCTTTGCTATTTACAAAATAAAATATGATATGCAAACAAATAATGAATAATGAAAAAAAGCTGACTTTTCAAAAGTTTCCTTAGTAATTGCTTTTTCTTTCCAGCATAGTTGACTGCATATGTACATATTGTGTACACACACACACACACGCACACACACACAGATACAGTGGTGTGCCAATAAAAATGTAATGGCTCTCCAGGGCCAAAAAAATCTGGCCTGTAGAGTCAGCCAATTTCCACATCTTAAATCCTGCATGGTGGATTTCAAGCTACCAACATGAGGTCAATAAACTCGTGGTTGGCTCTCAGGAGCTGTTGGCATAGGCTCCAGGGCTGTCCTATGCGTCTGCATTATGCACACAAATATATCATCCATAAATATCTCATAATAGATATTATATATATATATATGATTTCTCAAATAAGCAATGAATATTTTCCCTTAAAATTATGAAGTGAAAGATTGAATCCACAATTATTTTTACTGTAAACTGGTTAAGCCAGCAAAATTTAGAAAAAATCCCATATAATTATATAATTATAATTTAAGGCAAGTGAATAAGGTAGATAATTTATGATTGTTATAAGTAGTTGAAATGGTTAAAATGTGGTTTAGCCTTCTCACATGTACAGAGAGCCCAAGTGCCATAGTTCAGAGTTAATCGTTAACACATTATAAACCAGAAAAATGCAGGAATATACATCGCCCCAAATGAGTAAATCCAATAACTACCTGAAAGCAGCAGAGCTCTATCTGAAGCGTGACCAAATGTCAATAGCAACACTTCACATACTTGATTCTTGGCTCCCTTGTCTTCATGATGATTAATAGGGCGAGCAAATATTTACTGGCATAAGAACATTCTGAATTTCATGCTGTATTAAAGCTATGATGCTGTCTTGGATTCTGTCTTTGGAAGAGCACCAAGAAACAAGCTGAGGGACAACCTGAGCTGCAATCTTCAAATTAATAAATATTCATCAAGTTACTATTATGCGCGAGGCACAGCACTGCGGTGCTGCATGGTGCACAAAGATGAATGCACATGGTCTTTCTTCTCAATGAATTTATAATCACTAAGGGGTAATACGACAATATTTGACATGCAGGAACTAGTAATACCCATAAGAAAGGAATATCCAATTCTTTGGGATGTTATGAAAAGTCTTTTGGGACAGATACGAAAAATATTTGGCGATAAGGGGGTATTTAATAAGAAAACACTTAGGAGTGGGCAGCATTCCTAAAGGTGGGGAATCTGGTAATATGAGAACAGAAGACCCTAGAAGGGGTGCCATGTGAAAACCCTGGGGCATATCACAGAGGGCCACCAATGTCAGCACGAGGTTACTAGGCTTGAACTGTAAGTGATGCAAAGCCTTGGAGAGAACTGACCAGTGGCCTTCGCGTTGAAATCTATCACTTCCCCCCCCACAGATTACATGCAGGCTGATTTCTTATATCTTCATCAGCCTGCCATTGTCATTCTGCCTTTTTCTTCATCAATGAGTTAAAAGGAACTTCTACACTTTGTTTTTGTAAAGGAACTATGGTTTTAATGATTAGAAAATTATGCTGTGATTATATACACTTGGTTCCTTTACCAAAGATTTAAAGCTTACTTCATATGGCAGATCACTCATGCCATCCCCTTAATGATTAATTGATCTCGTTTGTACAATCCTCAGTCCCCTTTGCCTTCCCTGAGCTGTATGGTTTACATAAAAGGAATCATGCACAGGAGAAGATTTTTGTAGAAGTGTTGTGAAAGTATTAAAAAAAGAATTATGGATTTTACATCATCAAAGATTAGCGGTTGTGGAGTCCTGGTTAGGGCAGAGGGGAAACGGAAGAGAAAATAGCAGAAGATGCGGTGGCAAGATTCTGAGCACTTCAGAAAAAGGAAGATGAATTAATGATGACTTTAACTAAAGACGAATAGAAGAGATTCTGCTAAAATGTGCCCAGTCCCAGCCTGAGGTGTGAGGTCATCCTTCACTGGACCCCACTATTTCACTTTTTAATGATTATTGGAAAATATGTTCTGGCCATTATGGGAATTCTGAAGACAAGTAGTCTTTCTGCCCTAGCAGGTGGCATCTTAAGGGTATTGGATTCAGTCTTTGGGTTCTTTAATTAGCAGTAGACAGAACATGCAGGTAAGTTAAAAGCAACAAGCTTGTAGCAATCTGGATGCTAGAAGAAAGAATAGGGTGGGCAGAGTACCCTAATGATTCCCTTAACGCTCTTTAAGAGAAGGAAAGATGCAGAATAGATGGACATTTCTTCCAGTCTAGTGGTGAGAAAAACACATCATAACTGAAATGCATCTGTTTAGGCAGCATAGGTTAAGGGTGCAAACTAGTTGTGCATTATAGTACAAGGGTGACACATTTATTAATTCATATTACATCTTTTTTTCCTGAAACGATAGAAAATTCCTGAGAAAAAATTGTTCATCAAAGGTAGAACACCAAATCTATTTTTCTTTAAACTAATCATTTGCAGCCTACACTTTTCCCAGTATGAGCTGAGTGTAAACCATTCTATTTTCTGTTTTTATTGATATTTTGGGGGGGGGGGAGAGAAACACTGATGTGAGAAACATCCATCTGCTGCGTCCTGCACACCCCCGCTGGGGATCGAGCCTGCAGCCAGGGCATGTGCCCTGACCGGGAATCAAACCAGTGGCTTCTTGGTGCACGGGAAGGCGCTCAACCAACTGAGCCACACCGGCCAGGGCAACCACTACATTTTCTTAGAGCTCTTTCTATACTGTCTTTATATTCAGAACATAGATCTTAGAAAAAGTATATTAGCATTAATAAATGTAAGTAAATTATCTCGAGTAATCCTAAAGTACATTACATGGTAAAATATGTGTATGTACAAATGTATGTTAGATTCTGGAGATCGCAAAGTAAATATTTTCCACGCTGACTTTAACTGGAACCCATCCTGGCTGATGCTTCAACTGCTGTGACACTAGCCCCGTGCAGGGTTCAAACCCTGGAGTGCTGAGGAAAGGGGTTCGGCTTCCTGACCTCTACGTCGACTTGGAGGTGAGCGGGCGTCTGGCTCTGAATCCGGATGAGTAGCGGTTACCTTTTAAGCAGCCCACGTTAACATTTCTTCAAGATTCATTATTACCTTAAAACAAATTCTAAAATAACTCCTGTGCTAGGTCTTCATAATCTGAATAGTTGGAATGAACGCCACACTGAACTTCAAACTACTACTTTCCATCAATTTTTCAACTGGTATTTCATCTTTTTTCTAGACTCAACTCTTGAATTTGTAAAACCAAACTTTCCTAAAACCCAGCATTAAAAAAATTATTACATTTAGTCCCAAACTGTAATTCATTTTTGGCTTTTCATTACTAAACCTAAATTTGTGTGTTTTCATTTTGTTTTATTTTACCTCTTCTAGCTAAAAAAAGGGGGTGGGGGGTAAAAATAAACCTGTTAGAGGAGAAGAGTCATGTAATATTTGGTCATATGCTCTGTGGGCAAAGTTATCGGCCACAATTCCTGCGCAAGAGAGATGCACGAGTCCAGCTTTCTCGGTCATTCACTGAGAGTGAGTACCTGAAGGAGAAGGCTGGCCTTTTACCACACCGTTTTTAGTCTTTTCTTCTGAATTCATTACTTCCTTGTAGATAAGTTCTGTAAGAAACAATGATCAGTGTTATAAACATAATTTCTCCTTAGTCTAGAGGAAAAGTTCCTTAGTTAATGACAAACAACATTTTGATGGGATTGAGTAAATTAGAAAACAATTGGGAGTCCTTTACCTCTCTCCTGCTACATTTTCTAGCAATAGCGCCGAGCCTGGCAAAAGCAGGTGCTCAGTAAAGCATTTGGCCCAGTGAATGTACGAGGAATACACATTTTACTTGTTTTCTCAATTCTTTTGGGGATTTCTAATGCACTCCAACTTATCTCTTAAGAATTTTAATGGCTCCATTTTGAATATACATTTTTCTTTCCTGCTTTCTTCCTAAGGGGTGTCATGCTCTTCTTGTCAGTAAATCACTGTATTTATATATAAATCACATTCTCATGACTTCAAACTATTAATTTCCATCCACTTTTCAACTGGCACTTCATCTTTTTTCCAGATTCAACTCTTGGATTTGTAAAACCAAGCTTGCCTAAAACCCAACATTCAAAAACCATTCCATTTGTTCCCAAACTGGCATCTATTTTTGGCTTTTCGTTACTAGAGTTAAACGTGTGTCTTTGCATTTTGTTTTACTTTGCCCCTTCTAGCTAAATGTAATTCAGCACTTCTCAGGCTCGCTTTAAAATGCTTACGGTTGGTTCATAGAGCCATCACCATGTGCGGGCATCTCACCAGTTTCTCTCATTCTGGTCCATGGCCGTCTTCCTCAAGTGGTATTTATATCCTATCGCTCACCTACTCAACGCAAACCCCTAAGAGTGCCTTCTGGCCCTCACTCAGGGCAAATCAAGTCTTTTCCATCTATCATTTAATACCTTTTTTTACTCAATCCACTGTTTGTATCTGCTCATTTTCCATATTCTTTAACATGACCCCTTGCCCACCGGAATCTCTTAATTCTCTTTGTAACACTGCTGTGAATCTCTACCCTTTGTTTTCCTCTCATATCTCCATTCCAGTATTTTCCTGTTTTTCCCCTTTTCCCAATTTATAATTATTAATATATTCAATGTAGCTCAAACAGTTCTTCCATTCAGATCTTCCTCTTATGTTCCTCCTCACTTTGACCTAATCATTTAATCTGCGTGTGGTTCTCTCATATTTATTCTACTATGTAATTAGATATATTGGTTTAACTATTCTTTATAGTTTCTGCCTCAGTATAATCTCAATCAAGCAGTATGTGTTTGGGGGGAAAAATGAATTAATGTATTCATTAATGTATTCTTCTTACTTTAAAGGTGAAATAAGCAACTTAAATACATATATTTTCTTTTTAAATTCTTAAGTGCTATACATCAATGAATTCATATATTAACTATCTTTTATTTTCTAATGTCTAAATAATCTCAGGCATAATTTTATCCATTTTATGTGATAATTGTATGTACAAACATGAAATGTTTAATTGTGAAATTTTAAATTAAAATCTGCCCTCCACCATGACAAATACTTTAATAATTAGTATTATTTTTTAAAAGTGTCAGTGATTCTTTTCATTCTTGAGTAAATGCAATATTAGTAGTAGTATGAAAAGACAGATTAAGTTTTAGGAGCTCTGAAAATGGTATCAGAGGCTAGCAATTAGAAATCATCTCTTACTGAGTCTTTTTTTTTTTTTTTTTTAAAGAGAAAGCCTTGAAACCTCTGGGTTTCAATAAGTAAAATGTATATTTATTTAAGCAGTAGAGTCACCTTTCCATTCTTCAATGGTGTGTTCTCTTTCATCCAACTGCTTGTCATATATCTGAGGTGGAGGCTGTAAGATAAAAGCAAACAATAAACTTTGTGGAATAACCTAAACATTACTGAAGTCTTACAATGCATGAGATACTTTGCTATTTATTGATTTTGGTGGTGATCAGAATCTCATATAAAATCAGGAGTAGTTACAGTGGTGCAGAAGTTAAAACTTCCCACAAATTTATGGAGGATTCATTTATATGCCAATAGTTGCTCTGACCAAATAAGGCAACATAATCCAGATCTTGCGAGCCCAGACCACCAAACATTCTGATTCAGAACCCAAGTCCAAGAAACTAATAGCCAGTCTAAAAAGCAAGCAAGACACTTGATTACAAGAACCCAGAAGCTGCTATGTCATCCATTTGTTTGCCCTACAAAAGAACCCTATGAAAGCTATCCCAAACAAGATTTTATTCCATTTTTAGACCCTCCTGAAGAAGAGTCATTAATCTCTCTCAGTAGACCATAGTACTAGTCTCCAGTATAAAGGGATATTAAGATCTAATCAACCTTTTCTTTCTCATGAAGCATAATACAACACCTTTATGTGTAACTGTGTGCCCTGTATTTAAATGACTTCAAGTATTTTCCCCCCTCAGGCAGAAGAAGCCACCAGTTGTCTATAGAGCTGGGTCACCTTGAGCCCCTGAGTGGCCTCGGTTAGTCCTTTCTGGGAGAAATGATGCGACAGGGCCTTCAGCCTCACTTATGGAATCAGCATTGCTCTTGCTATGAGAAGTTCAAAGATGGAAAAGAAGAGATTTTCATAGATTTAGGCGCCTCCCAGGAAGAAGGATCTCGGATAGATTCCCTGACCTCTTCTTCCCGATGGTTGGACCCAAGATCTATCATGGTGACCTAGGGTAATTCCAACTCAGACCAAGCACGGAAAGAAAAAATCTCCATGTAGTAAAGAGAGAAAGGCCTAAGGAGTTATACCAGCTCACAATGGACTGAGTGCCGGGGGGAATGAGCTACAAACTGTCGGGTGCCATGAGACAGGGGACTCCATAATTCATCCTGTCCAACACTCCTAAGGCAACAGTTTCTTTAGCAAGAAACTGAAAGTTACTCAATAAAGTGACTCAGGCTTATTAGGACACACATCTCTCCAAAATGGATATTGTAGGAAGGTTTTGGATGAGATTTTCAGAGACAGCTTCTGGCTTCTGTGAGAGGTTTCCTGACCCATGTGCAGCACCCAGATGCCACAGTGGCCTTTACTGCATCCAGAATCTCTGGTAGCCTGAACTGTGACAGCATCTAGCCGTGGCACACTGGGACAGCCTCATTCTACAAAAGGAGCTGGCTATGAAAATAGAAGACTTTGGCCAGCTGTTTGGGGGCAGCCTAATTATTGAGAAATAAGTACTGATGAGGCCAGACATTTGTTTAACAACAGTGATTGCTACTGGGCTAGAAGGCTTTAAACCAGCTACTATGGTTCAGACGTTGTCAACTGAGACTCGACCTTCCCCTACCCCACAACACTACTGAGAACACAGAATCACAGACTCTACAAAGGTAAGGGAACTGGGATAATCAGGCACTGCCCTGGGGACCTGACTAAGGCTGGACCTTCCCCCCCAAATTATAAAGGACTCCCAATGATTTAAGGAGTAAAACAAAAGTCATTTTTGAAAATCTGTGAAACTGTCGAGTAAGCTAAAGCAAAGCCAAACTCAGGTCATAGAAAGACACTTTGCTGAGTGGCAAGTTTCCTGCCTCCCCCTTCCTGAGCCCCGTGTGCAATGCTGTGGCAAGGTCCCGTCTGAGTGGCCCCCGTCCAGGCCCCCCGCCGGACGGGATGTGCACAAGCTTTCAGAGGTGCCCGGAACTCTGTGCATTGCTATCACCAGTTTCTCCTTGTAACAATAAGACCAGCTCAGGATCCTGTGGATTTTTCCATTCAAGTTTCAAAACTGAACACAGCTCAAGAGTACAGTTCCTGCCAAAGTTCATGAATGCCATTTTCTTTTTGCAACAAAACTATTTTGAGAGGAGTTTTCCTTGGAGCTTCAGCATCCAGCTGTTGCTGATGTATAAAGTACAAAGCACATACATTCCAACCACAAACAAACCACAAGAAAGAAAGCAAAGTACCGAGTCCAAGATTTTTCCTTTCAATAAACCAAGAGGGTTGCTTTAAAAAACACTTGCGTTATAGTTATGGCTGAAAGGGCTCCATGTTCAGGGTTTTTTGTTTTTCTTTCTTTTTTTTGTTTTTCTTTCTTTTTTTTGTTTTTAAGAGGGGATGCAATTACCTGTAGTGGAATGGTACATTCACATAAAGGTGTGTTTTCAAAACAATATAAATGATTAATTGACCAGTAAACCAAAGAGAGTAATGTCATATTCAAACACATACACATGTGCCCAGTCAGCAGTCGTTAGCACGTCATGGCCCATTACACGCCCTGCCTCCGTCTGCAAAGGGAAGCTAGTCTTCATCGCTCACTTGGTCCCTTCCCCCACCTTATTAAAGAGGAATGTTGTTGGCTAGAGATGTACAGACCTGAGACTATCTGCAAGCGGTGTTTGCTGAAATCACGATGGTGGATGAGGTCACCATGGAGGGTATTCAGGTAGAAAGAGCAAAAAGCCAGAGGTCCCTGTCAGACACCAAGGGTTAAAGGTTGACCAGAGGAACTTAGTGGAAGACGAAGGAGGAAGAGGGGGAGGGGGAACCGAGGAGGAAAGGATCATTTAGAGACATACGTGGAGAATGAAGATGTTGCTGAGGTACAGAAGTCAAGTGATCAGAGAGTTTCAAAAAAGAGGAAGTAATTGGCAGTTTCTTGAAAGGGAAACAAAGATTTTGGCTTTCAAGCCACCATAAACCATGGCTTTAAACCCTGTAAAGTTCCCCAAAACTCAAAACTGCCACCATACCTAGAAAGATCCACTTAGAACCTTAGTGGGGATCACTGATGTGAGACAGCACCTAAAAAATTGGAACAGCATAGAATGTAGATATTATGTTTACTAAAACAAAAGGGAACTGCAGAACACATTGTGACAATGAAAAGAAAAAACAACAACACTTATACTGCTCTCAAAACTGCCCTCCCAACTATCTTTGAGGCTTGATAAATGGAGAACACTGTTTCCCTTTCATTAAGGGAAGTCACCCTTTTTCTGAGAAGATACTATAAGCTAGGCTCTATATATATGCCCTAATAATCCTCAGATCAGGGAACTAAGACTCAAAGAAATTCCTTTTAAAATATCTTGAAGTCACATAGCTCATTAATGATGAAACTTTGATTAAAATCCAAGTTAAAGAGTAAGGCAGAGCAAATGATAATTGAGGTGAATCTAAGATAAGGGATAATGAAATTATAAAGTAAACATCTTTATAAAACAAGAATTGAAACACAAGCAATAGGGTGACTGTAGGTCTCAATTTGCCCCCACAGAGTCCTGGTTGGTTCTTGTGGTTCTTAGAAGCCCTCGGCCCCTTTATTCCTCTCAGGTTTGGAGGGTAATTATGTGAGCACCATACATGGCAATGTTGTGACATGCGTATTAGAGATCCCAGGAATATGGTAATGAGAAGATGAAGAAAACAACTGAATTGCCACATTTTCCTACCACCGGGGTCTCAACAATTGCAGCTGTACCCTTTGCCGCCCTCAGGAATCATGTCAGCATTTCCATCCATTTTCTCCATTTTTAGGAACATAAAACTCAGCTATAAAATATGGCTCTTGCCCGGCCGGGCGTGGCTCAGCGGTTGAGCGTCAACCTAGGATCCAGGAGATTGAGGTTCGATTCCCGGTCAGGGCACATGATCCCTAGTGACTCGCTCATCATTGGTGTTTCTATCTCTCTCTCCCTCTCCTTTCCTCTCTCTGAAATCAATAAAAAGATATAAAAAATAAAACAATAATTAAAAAATTAAAAAATAATAATAAAATATGGTTCTTGCCAGCAAGCACTAAAAAGAGTATGATTCTATATATAAAATTGGGACTGAGGAATCGGAATGGAATGCTGTTGGAATCGTCATGGTTCTTGTTGCTGGGCGTGATTTCTTGCCCAAGAGATCTCTTCAATCAGAACCTACTCAAATCTCTGAGTGATTCTCCCGAGGCACAAGTTGCTTTCTCTTTTGACTTTATGTTGTATATTTAAGTAATACTTCTTCATTGAGTAAAATGTATGAATTAATTCTTTCCTTAATCTTCAAGATAATCCTATTTTCAACAGCATCACAGAAGGTTAGTGATGGAAGAGAGTTTGGAGATTATCTAGTGCCACCTTTGTTCAGTTTGCAAATAGGAATAAAAAAACTCAGAAAGCTTAAGTGATTTGCCCATGGTCATAGAGTTAATTAGTGGCAGAGTTAGGAATAAAATTCATGATCTCTTATGAAAAAACACAGAATAATGAAGTTATTATGGGTTGAAGAACTGTTAAATTGAATAATTCAGCACTAACAAAGGATTTTCATTAGTGACAAATGCGAGCCCACCACTCAGATTTCTGTTCCAATTTTCTGTCCGTCTACACGTGCAGCTCAATCTGGCAACTGTCACCCGAGTAGTCAACACTTATATTCCTCAATGCTTTTTGCCAAAACATCTTGGCCAACATCATGAACTCTATAGACCTGAATCTCACAAGAGATGAGAACCAGATATGAGAAATGCAAGTTGTACAAAGTTGTTCCTTTCATCCATCTTTGAGCCCCGAGTTAACATTTTTTCCGCATCAGTCATGTTCTGAACCATATGACGATCATCAAGTTGGTGGTGTTTGTTTTCCACTTCTGTTGTCCTAATTAAGCATGCGATATGGCTTTGCTCCACTTTTCCTCTCTGTGTTCTGCTGCCCTGTTGAAAATGCCAATGAGAGCTTTAAATAGCATTGTTTTTCAGTATGTGTGTTCTCTATTAATTTAGAAGCCGGACCAAAGAAAATAATGTTACTTCCTATTGAAACTAGCTTTTTTTTTCTTATTAACCTTTGCAGTGTGAGGATTGCCAAAAAGATGCATAATTTACTGTAAGGCTTCAGTGAAGAAGGGTGAATTTCAGTACAAAATTAGATAAGAAAATCCATTTAAGAAAATGTACAAAATTTGATTTTGTATTTCCTTAAATCTATATATATGGAATAAGTTTTCCAAATGTATTTAAATTTTTTTCTTTAATCTTCACCCGAGGATATGTTTTTTGCTTGTTTGTTTTTTGTTCATTTTCACCCTAGGATATTTTATCCACTGATTTTTAGAGAGACTGGAAGGGAAGGAGGGAGAGAGAAGCATCGATGTGAGAGACGCATCAATGGGCTGTCCGCTGCACGTGCCCAACCGGGGCTGGGGACTGAACCTGCAACCAGGCACTGCAACCAGGTACAAGCTCTTGACCTGATGCCGACACACTAACCACGGAGACACACAAGCCAGGGCCTGAGGATGTGTTTTTATTGATTTTTTAGAGAGAGAGGAAGGGAGTGAGAGAGAGAGAGAGAAATAGGCAATCTAGGTATGTACCCTGATCAGGAATCAAACCCACAACCTTCTGGTGTACAGGACAACTCTCCGACCGACTGAGTTGCCTGGCGAGGGCCCAAATGTATTTAAAATTTTTGATGAATAAAACCTCTTAAAGTTTTGACCTCCTCATTAAAAAATAAATCTTTAGATATACAGAACAGTTTATTTTTTATTCTCACCCAAGAATATGTTTATTGATTTTAGAGACAGGAAGTTAGAGAAAGATAAAGAAACACTGATGTGAGGAGAACCATCAATCGGTTGCTTCCTGCACATGCCTCGACCAGGGATCAAACCCGCCACCTGGGTGTGTGCCCTGACCTTTTGGTGTGTGGCGCGACGCTCCAACCAAATGAATAATTTTTATATCACACTAAATGGCATGTACTTTTATTTATTTTTATTTAGTTAGTTAGTTTTGGCTAATGACCACTTAGTACGGTCTGTTGTTTTTTTTCTAAAACTTTATATTATCTGTAGTACCAAGATCAGTTCATTATCCACAACAGCGTTCAATATCTGCTTAACAGTCTTACCAACAACCTGCCAAATTAATTAAGTATAATAACAGTATGCACAATTATCAGAGTCATTGACTAAATACAGTTCTCCAGAGTTACATAGTTTATCTCTATTGAGAACTTAGTGTGCAATAAACACTGACGTGGTTCCCAGTTACTCAAGATTTCATTGCCTTCCGAAAGCAGACAAATGGCAGCTTGGAAGGCACTGTCAGATGACTTTTAAAGTTTGCTTAGGCAAGTTTTAGGGACTATGTGGGTGCTCGTGAATAAAACTTAAACACTCTAATACTGCAGATGAAGTAAATGCCTTCAAAAGTTAAAAGGACTCCACAGTGGGGGATAATAGGGTAATAAAATCTGTAGTAATCTATTCATTCTTCTTTCCAAGTTGTCTTACATCGGGTCCCCAAGCAGAGCCACCGGACAGGACTCAAGCGCAAGTGGTCATTTGAAGATGTGCTCGCAGGGCCGCCCGTAAGGAAGGGCAGGAGGGCCGACAGGGATGCGCGCAGGACACCGCAGTTAGCGACCTGACCAGGAACTGTCGCGGGCAGAAGTCAGGCTGGCCTTTCTTAAAGGCTGAGTGTGAGGTAAGAAATAAAAGATTATGAGATAGAATAACCACTTTGAGAAGTATCTTGGGGGTGCTGGTGAAGAATTGATAAACTTTGACCAGTTGGGTACGAAGGCGGCTGAGGGAGGCGTCCAGGATGACTCCTGGGATTTGGCTCAATTGTCTGGGTGGAAAGTCATGCTCTGGATTGAAGGGGACAGCGTGGGGGAGGACGGTGAGCAGGCTTGGTGTGAACAGGGGTATGTCCAGTTCAATATTCAACACGTTAATTGTGAGACACCAACTTCAATGCCAGTGATTGCAAGATTTATAGACCTGGGCCTCGGGACAGCTGTATGGGGCAATGTATAGATCCGAGTGCCATTTGTGGTCATTAAAATTAAAGCTGTAGTGAAAGGAAAGATTCCAAGGAAGACAAGAAATAAGGGCTACAGGAGAGGACTCCTGGGAGCCAAATTCTAAGGGAAGAGACCACTCAGCAGTGGATCCTGGGGAACAGGAGAGCTGTCACCACAGCCATCACGGGGAAAATGTGCCAGGAAGGAGGGTGTTATCCGCCCACTCAAACAGCAAAGCTGCGTGAGATGCCAATTTTCTTTAGACCTGGCCCCTGGGAGGCCACTGATGATCTAGAGAAAGCAGTTTCATGGTTTAAGAAGTGAACTAGAGTAATTGTGAGTAAACAAAAACTAATTTTTTACAGAAACTTGACAATAAAGGTGGAAGGTATTTCCTTTGCTAATGGCATCTTCCTTTGCTAAAGGTGTAGTAAAAAGAAATTGACTTTATTTGTTTTTTTAAATGAAGGTGGCTAGAGCATGTCTATTTGTATACCCACCAGTGGAAACTGAAAGATAGGATGTACACAAGGGGAAAAGAGGTCCACACACAGAAAAGAAGGAGCGTATATGAAAAAGTGCTGCATCCTGGGTTGTCTTGGACTCTGGATAACTGGCTCTCCCCCAGCATTGCCACTTTCCTCCTCACCATCTTCATCCCCCTAGTACCATCCATAAAAAGCCCATTTACACATACTATCTCATTTAGTTCTTGTAACAACCCTCCTCTTCCAGGTATACAGCTGAAGCACAAAGATATTAAATTTGCTCTTGCTAAATGGCAGAGGCAGTATTTAAACTCAAATCTACCTGAATACAAAATCCATATTCTCTGCCTTGTTCAGCCCAACTATAGTTCCTGCTCATTTAAGCTGTTGAAATAAATATATCTAGAAGTTTTTTTAGTCAAAGAAAACAAACCAACAGAGGACAACAGGAAAAAGAAAAGTTGATGTTGTCTGGAGGAACCCTCAAAATGCTTTTAATTAGTATTGCAGACGACACATTTCCACGTCCATTCAACAGAGGGCCGGCGTGTGCTTGCACTCCATTGCGATGCTGCCACCTTGTGGCTGGAGAAAAGCAAACATCAAGTAAAAGGTGCTGGAGTCTGAACTGATCATTTTCATCAAATTGCTCTCACCCAGGGGCTCTCAACTATCTTTGCACAATGAAATCATCCAGGAGCTTTAAAAGTGCTGATCCTGAATCCCACCCTCAGAGATTTTGATTTCATTGATCTGTAGTGAGATCTGGGCATCAGTATATTTAAAAGCCTCTTCCCCCTCTCCCCCAAGGAATTTTAACTTGCAACCAAGGTTGAGGCCTGTCCTAACTTATTTAAAAGGTATTCAAAACAAGTTTTGTCATTTGCCTAAATGTGCTTTAGTTGTATAGATACAAGAGAAAATATCCTAGAGAGAAAAAAATGGTTTTCTCTTAGTCTCCAATGACATCTGTTTCTTGGTAGAATAAACTGATGTGTGGACAGAAATCACCATGTGCTATGGTTTTAAAGAACACAGGGAAGCCTGTGAATCGTAATCAAAGTGGACACGAGATCTGTACCTTATAATAAAATTCAGCCTTTGGCCAAAGTGAGCTAGGAGAATCTCAGAGCCTCTTAAATAAGCCACAGGTTTCCTAATGGGAACAATGGGAAGAGCACAGGATTCAGAGACCCCTTGACTCTGACACTAGCAAGACAAGTGATGTTGGGCAAGTCACTTAGTTTGCAATGAGTCTTAATTATCGGGAGAGATTTCATATACTGTTTTCTTTAAGAAGGACTAGTTCCAAATTTATAACAAATATAATTCCAGGTAATTCAACAAATCCCTGTTGAGAACTTGTAAAGTGCACAGCATTGTATTATAACTTGTTACATTCGAAAAGCACTAATGTGGTTTGGAGACATCAGAGCACTGTGTCCAGAACAACCTTTGAAAGCTGGTAATGCAAATTTTAATCATAATATGAACCGAGTATAATTAGAAACCTTAATTAAATAGTGTTTTAGTGGCTTGACAAGAAAGTTAAATTCAGTTTTCTCTATTTTTCATTTTGTCCTGTAGCTTTCTCAGATGTTAGGTCACAAATTTATTAGCTTTATGCTGTCCAAAAATTTAATCAAGTCTTGAAAATGGAAAATCTATCTACTGTTCCTTGGAAATGAAATTTTTTCTATGGTTCTTTCACTGAAAAGGCTGAGTAATTGTACCACCAATTACCCAGTGTCCAAGTCTGAAATCTCTTTTTCATTCATTCATTCAACACCTATTTATTAACCAACTACTATACACTACAAGTCATCCTTGAATTCTACCATCCTAATCTCAAAATCCCATCACTTATAATTGATGTTGATTGATAGCTTCTAAACATTTCTTTAATCTTCTGCCCATGCCTACTCAAAGGCCAGATCGATTCTAACCTATGTTACTACAGATCTATCCCCCTGCCTTCCATCTTCCTTTCCTCTGTTCCAGCCCCAAGGTGCAGACAGAGTGACCTTTCAGAAGTTCAAACCGGATAATGCTCTTCTTCTGCTTGCTAGTTTTGAATGGCTTCCCTTCACCCTTAGGATGGAGTGCATGTTACAGACTCTTTCCTTATCTGCTCACCAGACCAAATCATGTCTCACCCTCTGCACTGAGCCACCCCCAAAGGTCCGCAGTTCTCCCAGGCCTCTCTTGACCCTGGGCCTTTTGCACCACCCTTCCTTCTGCCTGTCTTTCTTCACCTGGATAATTCCTGCTTTACCCTTCTCGTTTCTACTTAGAGACTAGTCCCTCCAAGGAGCCTTCTCCTACCCACATTACTGAGTTGTTCCTGAGTTTCGATAAGCTTAAAATTTGGGCTCTTATCTCTCAATATTTACTTGTTTTGTGTCTCAGAAGACTACAGGGACAAAATCTTGAGGACAAAGATTGTACCCTTGTTCACCAAAGCCTAGCATTCTCCATAGCACATAATAGACGGTCACAAGGCTTCTTTGAGAAAATAACGTTTGAGCAAAGATTTGAATGAAGCAGTGGAGGGAGCCATGTGAATATCTGGAGGAATACTGTTCCAGGCAGAGGAAACTGCAATGCAAAGACCCTGATGGGGGAGCTTGCTTGGCATGGTTAGTGAACAGCAAGGAAGCCAGCACATGGGAGCCAAGCGGAAAGGGGGGAGCACAAAAAATGAAATCAGGAAAGGAGGCAGGGGCCAGGTCAAGTAAAGCATGTTTTCCAAACTGCAGTCATGGAACAATTGGTAGGTCATTACTAGCACCTTGTAATGTAACCAAGAAGAGTGGACTGAGATAGGATACATCAGAGTACGAAGGTTTTCCTCTGTGTGTGCGTGTGTGTTGGGTCACAATGTAAAACACCTTTTTACTGTGGGTTCTAATAAAATTTGGAGCAACAATGAACAGAGCCTTGTAAGCCATGGTGAGCAGTTTACATTAGAAAAGCACTAATCATACAATATGCAGCAGCCACTCAGTGGGCAAAGCTAAATTTCTGCTCCCAAGGAACTTTAGAGCAGTAAACTTGGGGGAGATAAACATAAAAATGGATTAAGCCAACATATTATGTGATATGATAATAGCACACAGAAGGTTCTGAAGAAAATATGGTAACTTAAAATTCTGAGTTCCATTATGATATAGGATGAGAAGCCATTGGAGAGCATTACCTGAGGAGTCATGCACCTGTTTCACATTTTTATTTTTTTCTATTTTTCATATGTCTTTATAGATTTCAGAGAGAGGAAGGGAGAGATAGAAACATCAATGATGAGTGTCATTGATCGGCTGCCTCCACTCGCCCCCACTGGGGATCGAGCCCGCAACCCGGGCATGTGCCCTGACCGGGAATCGAACCTCCATCTCCTGGATCCTAGGTCGGTGCTCAACCCCTGAGTCACACTGGCTGGATCACCTGTTTCATATTTTAACAGGAAAGCTCTTGGCACTCTGGAGACTAGACCACAGGGAACAAGAATGGAGCTGAGAGACCAGATGAGACTATTCCATGGTCCAGGGAAGAGATGATACTTGTGTGGAGTAGTTTGAATGAGGCCAGTAACATTGGTTGAAGATAATCATCATTTGGGAGGGCTTTCCTGAGGCTTAAATAGGATTGGATATGAGAAAGGGCTTTATAAACACTGGAGAAGTGCTCAGCACAGCACAGTTTAATTAAATTCCAATGGCATGTGCTGACCATACAATATGCAGCAGCCACTCGGCAGACAAAGCTGAATTTCTGCTCCCAAGGAACTTTAGAGCAGTAAACTTGGGGGAGATAAACATAAAAATGGATTCAGTCAACATATTATGTGATATGATAATGGCACATAGAAGAAAATATGGTAACTTAAAATTCTGAGAAGCAACAGCTTTTATTGCAAGATTTTCCACAGCAAAGGGAAACAGCCTCAATGACACCTTGTAGGACAAAAAATGAGCTATACAGGAGCTAGAAAATCATTCTGGGTGGAAAACCGACACACCCAACGCAAATACTGCTGAGTCAGCCTGTTAAGGCCATGTGTCATTTGCATCCCTGCCCTACAGTCACAAAACAGAAGCAAAAAAGCAGGGGGGGAAATATTTCAGCACTCCTACATCAGTAGCATGACTCAATGACAGTACATCCTAGAGACATTAACCAGAGACAAGCATACTCATCTAGTTAGCATAAATGAAGAGCCCCAGGCTAAAAATCCACAGTGAACACAGAAACAGGGTTATAGAATTATAAACTTTATTAAGGAAAAGTGATTTGCCTATACTCGACTGGCATTATAGGAATACAAATAGATTTTAACTTAAAATTTAATATTTTTTCAATTCCAAAATACCTTTATTAATTTAAATATATATAATTTTTTTTCATTACAAATACTTATTTTTTCCCTCTCCTAGCACTGATCTCTCTTAGAAAATGACATAAAAGTCCTGGACTAATGAAAATTTTCAACCAGGTATAAAGAGTTCTGCTAATCAATTACAGTTTGTTGCATCTATGTGGGTTCAATACACCTGGCAAATCATATAATATTCATGTACCACTTTTATACACAAGATGTTTATCAGGTAAAATGTGGCAAACGTTAGTATTGAAAATTCATTTTTTATTCTATATTTTGTTGGTGCATAAATTATTAAAAAGCTTTCTTTGTGAAGAAAAATGGAACTTTTTAAAAGATATTGTGACAGCCTGGCTGGTGTTGCCCAGTTGGGCATCATCCTGTGCACTGAAAGGCTGGCGATTGGATTCCTTGTCAGGGCACATGCCCGGGTCACAAGCTTGATCTCCGGTCGGGGGCGTGCAGAAGGCACCCGATCAATGTTATGCTCTCACATCGATGTTTCTCTCTCTCTCTAAAAAAAAATCAATCAATAAATCTTTTTTTTTTTTTTTTTTTTTAAAGGATATTGTGACATAATGAAATGAGCACTGGCTTCGAATCTTGGTTTTTAGCTGTGTAACTATGTAAAGGTCATTTTAAAATTCTGTAAAATGGTAAGAATGGAGGTAAGGATAGGGGTTCTTCTGACTGGGGTAATGCAGAATAGAGACATGGGTAGGAAAGTTAGATAAACTAGACAATATGAAAGTGATTAAAACATTTCATTAATTCAAATAATTATTGTGAGAACCCACAGTGTGTTAGGAACATATAGTTACATAAATGATGCAAATGAGGGAAGCCAAACCCTTATCCTCATGTTGCTCCTAGAACGATAACTTCTAAGGTATATGTGGGGGGGACGGGGTACTGGGAGCCAGGGAGTGATTGGAAAGGGAACAGAATCACCTGAGGGTGAGGGATTACTTCCAGTTAATAATTTGTTCCCACAAATTTGACATACCCCACACACACCATCAAGAATCATTGCCTTAATGAGTGTTGATGAGTTGATGGCCATAATGAGTCCATGACTGTTTCTCAGCTATGTCTTGGAAGATAAAAAGTTGAGAATAACAAGTTTCCTCTTTGTAAACACAGTCATAGAGAACTGTGTACTATGCAAGACATTCCTCTTGCCCCCATTTTTCCATTTAATTAACACATTTCATATAGTGGATTTTCTTAAGACAGAATACACCTTTTAATTTAGTAATGAAGTATTTTAAAGACTCATTTAAAAAGGAAGTAATTCTAATTAAGCTTTTTGTTAATAAGATGGAAATAAATGGCATTTTCATTTCCCTTATGTCATAATAGGTTAAAACTGTTAGGTTTAAACTATTTCAATTGTACCCATAAGCTAAAAAGTTCCTCTTGAGTAACATTCAGTTTATCGAGCCCTTTCACATATAATATCTTATTTCTTCAAACATTGTTCTCTTCTAGGTGAAGATTAGTTGTGACGATTATACCATCCAAAAAGAGCCCTGAATCTGTTCTTTTTCATCCCCACTGTCATTGAAATTCATTTTATCATAATCTCTTATCTTAACCACTTCTCTAGCCTCCTAACTGGTCTTTCTGCCAATATTCACCATCCCGCCAGTCTGAAAGAACGGTTCACCTAAAACCCACGCCTGGTGAATATTCCTACAGCCACTGCCCCTGCCCTCAGCATGGGTGCCCGCGGGGGTGACTGCAAGGTGCTCCCCACCCGGTCTCTGTTCGCATGTCTCACCCCTCTCTTCCCGATCACACCACCACCTCAGCGCTCCTCAGGCGAACTGCGAGGTCTCGTTTCTCTCCTGGTCCTCGGAGAGGCTGCTTCTTTCGTCTAGAAGATCCTCCTCTCCCACCTCCCTTTCCTTTGGCTAACTCTTGCCTGTGCTTTGGTCTCATTTAAGACTTTTCTTCCCCCTAAAGCCGCCTCTGTTTACTAAAGATGGGAGGTACAATATCCCTCTGGCTTTTCTAGCACCTTGTGCTCCCCTTTTTATAGAATTTACCAGAGTGGTAAAAATTTCTCATTCATTCATCCATCAACCCTACCATATTATCAGCTACTAAATAATAGGAACTAGGGCTTTTACTAATATTAATCAATAAATCCTCAATGGCTATGTGTAACTGAAGCTCAATAAACATTTAGGGAATGACCAAAAGTGGACCTTCCCATGGTAGAATAAGGCCTTGAGTCTGAGTCTTCTAGATGTGGACCTGAGTAGCTCCCATCTCGGGGTGGGGGCGGGGGGGGGGCTACTCAGTACTTAAGATTCTCTATGAATGTATGTGCAAGAATTCTGGCTCAGAATAAAGTTTTTTGTGTGTTGGAACAGGAGTCACAAGGCAGTGGAGCAGGGAACATGAGCAAGCCTGCACCATGAAAAGAAGTGGTGACAGACTGCTGCACTAAGAAGACAGCATTCTGGTTCGTATGCCATTAAACAAAGTCCCCAAAAGTGCTTTCTGCTGAATTCAATTCAAAATAACAAACATCTTAGATAAGAAATTTTCAGAAAAAAGGCCTGAGGCATAGCTATCTTATCCCCACTTCTTTCAGAGGAACATGAAAGAGTTGAGCTTTCCAAAAGCACACAAAGATAGAAATCAGATTCTTGTTGAAACTACAAACTGTAGGGAATTTCTTTGGTTGTCAATTAAAAGCATTTTTTCATAAACAATAAATTCCACTCTTTTACAAGATACTGTGCACCAATATTACACAAATGACTCCGTGAGTCTCATATTAAACATGTAGCAAGTTATGGAAATGATTTTTATCATTCTTACGACTTCATCTTGCCATTAGGAAGGGACATAGTAATTTTATTATAGCACATATTCTGTGAAAGACCATAAACTTTTAATAGACTTATAAAAAAAGGAGTGTAACCTTTTCAATATTCTGCCCCATCATTGGATGGGTCCATTGGACCTTCCCCTCACATGTAACTGATGCCTTAGGGCCTAAGCAATGGTTCTTCACTTGGGGAAAACGGTCAGATCCAGCCTTTCCCCTGCAACTGAAGGTACCATGATGCAGCACTTAGGAATGCTTCCTGCCTACCCTTTCCTGATTCTTCAGACTTCCAGTCTATAGACTTTTGCATTTAGTACAAATCTGATGACATGCTGACTTCATCTCTACAGTTTTCATTTGGGGCTAAAATGTCAAACATCAAACAGGTTTAATAACTGTTTTCACATGACCACACATGTCCATTTTCAGCATCATTAAAGAGTATACTCTCTAATGATTTTCCTCTCTCCCCGAAAATGTGAAATCTTCTCAATGTGCCCCCTAACTTTGAGAATGTAACCAACTCTAAGCATGACTTCTGAAACAGATTAATCATAGATTAATTTAACCTATGATTTATCCACTCATAGTAAATAAATTTAGGCCTTTTTATGTGTTTTTGCTGTTCATTCGTTTGTTTGTTCCACTTTGATGTTGCACTATCCAACATAACTACCTCCTTAGAAAATGGACAAAAATCTTCAGAAACAAACAAGGCAGAGAAAAATGGATAGTGCAAAGGAAATAAATCTTTAAGTAGGAGAAACAAAGTGGAAGCAAGATGTGAGGAAAGTTGGAGCTGTCATTCTCATGACATCTGTTATTCATTGTAGAACAATCCCCATGAAGCTGTAAACCAATCTGCGGAATGAACTCTCGAAAGCTTCATGGCACAAGAAAAGGGCAGGCTACGTGAAAAGTAGACACTAGCTGTTAATTTCTATTTCTTGAAGAAATGCAATTTTTAACTCGCAAAGGACCACAGGAAACTATTTCATATTTTCAATAAATTTTAAAAATTATAATAATGAAAATTGAAAGCATAGTGCTTTACATTTACCTGTCGCTTCCCCCTGCATCCTTTGCCTGAAAAAAAGTAGGACCTTTGCAGGTGCAAGGGTCTTTTCATACAAATAAAAAATTACCTCAAGGGAATATGCTGAGATCTCCTAAGAAGTACAGTAAGTCTTTTGGTTATGTCTATAACTAATTACAGTAAATTATTTAACAGTAAATTATCCATATTTTTGTAGTCTCATCATCTAAAACTTTTTCTACCAGAAGGGTGCTTTTCAAAATATTAAGAATTATATTTGGAGGTAAAAGTTCCAAAAAATCTCACCAAGCCCATGAACTATATCCCAGGGAAGACGAACACACATAATTATAAGCAGATAATTCAGAATGTTTTCAGAAGCCCTCAGAGGCCCACCCAAGGACCCTCTGGGGTTAATGAATCCCAGAATAAGGGAGCTTGCTGCTACCCTGGGAGCCCCAAAGAGCAGGGAAATGTTTTTCTCATTTGTGCATCTTTACTCTGGTACAGTGCTCAGCTCAGCACAGCACGTGGATGCAATAAGCATTTTTTTTACATTGAATTGTGTAGGATGGGCACGTGTATATTTGGGGAGTTTTAAAAAAGGAAAATATACTATTAAAAGTCTATCATGCAATTAAACCTTGTTGAATCTGGTAGAGATGGAGCAAAGAAAAACATTTTAAGTGCCAAACAGGAGCAGATTTAGAAACTTAAACAGGGGTTACCTACCAAATAAACATTACTGTTAGGACTAGAAAGAAGGTGGCCTTTAAATTACAAGGTTTATGTATAATAATTAACATGTGGGCCTCGCAGAAAACATTACCACCTCCGCAGAGAAGTATCAGTTTCTTTATCAACAGAGGTTCTATGTTGAAAACATAATGACAGGAGGATGAGTAGGAGTGACTTAGAGCTGCCCTTGAAATTATATACACGCTAGTTTCGAGGAGATTCTTTTATGGCAGACAAAACATTGTGGGAAGGAAAGAGTATAGTTTGATCATTTTAGCAACAGTGCAGATAGGCAAACAAGGCAGGAATGCAAATTAACCAAATAAATTATGTTTCCTAGGGATTTGCCATTTTTATGACCTCTTTTTATCTCAAGGTTGACAGAGATAATAGAGATTTTCTCTTCTGATCTACACCTAGTCTTTCCCCCTCTTTTTATTATTTCTCTTACTATAAAATGTGGTAATTTCCCATTGTAAGAACACTTTACAAGCTCCCACATTGACTTCTTTGCTTATCTCTTAGGAGCAGCTCTAAAAGATAAAAAGCTCTACAGTATTTGTGTGTTTTTCCAGTTTATAGATTACACTACTTTGTGGCAGCCTAGGCAGATGTCACAAATAAATATTTTTCTTTCCAGGATGAAAATACTAAGAAAGTAAAATAGAGCCTCACAAATTCCTATTCCCTTGAGTTAAGTAAGTGGATCTCACAATATCTAAAAGGTCAACTAAGAGAAAAGGGGAAAAAAAATCCCAACAGGACATTAGCCTCTCAGAGAGCACCTACCAGATGTAGAATGTTCTAGAAAAATAATTTTTATCTCCTCCCCACCTTTTAAAAGACTTCTCCTCCAGTGGTCTATTCAAGAGATTAACAGTACTCACTGTCTAAAGGGCTCAAAGTAATATATGAAAAGCAAAATCTGAACACAGACTCCATCCGTCAGCAAAGCAGTTATCTCCTGAGAACGAAATATTCAACTGGTCCAGCTTAGACACTCAAGAACCTTGTATGTTCAGTGGATTCTGAATATCCCAGTGATTTGAAATCAAGAAGAATGTGGTGTGTGTGTTTTTTCCAGTAGAATAGTTCGCTAAAATTAGAAACAAATGAATTAGCGTTTGCGTAAAGTACATATTCTTCTTGTAAGTCGAGTAGGGAAAGGGGCCACTAAAAGCAGGTGCCTAAATCTATCTACAACAAACATTTTGACAAGCTCCTACCAACATAACGCATCGCATCGAAAACGATCCCAGTGTGATCCAAAAGATATCTTTAACAGCTGAGGCCCTGGGCATGGGAAATGTAATGTTAAGTTATATTTTCTCTGGAAGGCAATTAGCAAATTGCTCACATTTTGCTGCTGAAAGAATACGTCAGCATGAACAGATGGAAATTTAGAATTCTACAAATGGCAGATATTAGAAATTAGAAACATTGATTTGACTTTCACCAAGCAAATGAGAACCACAAATTATGAATTGCTCTTTCCATAATTAAACACGTAATTAGAGTGCATCAAATTCATATCCATTGTGGCTCATGTTTCTTCCTACTTATTTCTAAATTTATATACATTCTGAGTAAAACAAACCTACTTAGAGTTCAGCTACATGCTCAGAGGCTCTCCCATGACAGATAGATGGCACTAAACCATTTCTCAAGTTAAGCCTGCCAGGGCGTTGGCCCAGCTTTTGCACAGCACGCTGCGGGCTGCAGTAATAAGGAATCATAAGACTCAAAGAGGGGGCCTTGCGTCGGGGCAGATGGAGGGAACAGCTGAGAGAGGGATTCAGCCAGTTTATTAACTCATGTGAGTAGGGAAAAATCATATTTAAAAGAATTCATAGGAACATTTAGTCTGAAAGACAGAATTTAAATGATGGCAATTTTAGAATGGAGAGAAGGAATGATGGTGTTTCCCCTCCCAGCAGTACTCAGTAACCCCTTCACCTTCCCAGCTCCTGACAGCAAAGGTCACCCAGGACCCGCACACAGATTACACACCAGACTGGTGATGGGACATGGAAAACATATAGACGAATTGTCAAATTTAAAACACAGTGGATGCTATTATATACTATGGAATGAAATCACTAACATTACAAGTTTCAGGTATCATTCTTTTCCTCACTCTATAATGGGGTAGTGCATCCTATATGTACAAATATGTAATATTTTTATTGATATTGTTAAAATGCTAGAAACAATCTGAGAAGTGTTGTTGAGAGTAATTCCCTTTATAAAAGCTACATATAGGAGTTTCCTGAGAAAATTCAACTGATGTGCTTTATTGTATATTATGATACATGTAGTTGTAAATATGAAAAAAAACCACCTCTTTATATGTTTTACAAATTTAAACTCAAGGCAAAAATAAATAAATACTTGAAAGGATGTAAAAAATAAAGTAGTTTTGTTCTGTTTTGTTTTTGTTCTTTTGTTTTGTTTCTCACTTACTAAAAGTGGGTACACCTATATAGCATCAAGAAGCAAACTAGTAATAAACTCACTAGTAAAATCCCAGGTCATACTCAGAGACATAGCACATAGCACCTTTTTCATTTTAATGAAAAGCAATGGAGGCTTTTTACCCAATAAATGTTAAGAGAAACTAGTTTCTTATTATTTTTGGTGAAACAGAATTTTTCTTCCTCAATAAAAATCTTCAGATTACTATGAGATCTTAACTCAAATGCTGCAGGTTATGTTTATTTAAATATTTTTTAAAAATATTTTCTACAGTTTGAGAGTTACTATTAAACTTTATATAACAAACTTCATATCCAAACTAGCTTCCTTCTCAGGCACACTAAAGGCAAACAAAAATAACATCTATAAGCAGTTTTAAGCATGTCCGTATCCTGTGGGGGAAATCAGGAAACAAACACAGTAGTTTCTGCATTTCACACTGATTACTTATTCAGAAGCTGTACCGACGACATGCCCTAACCTTTGCTATTACTCACAGAAGGAAAATGTCAGTTACAAAGACTTTAATCCCCTTTCATCTCAACGGGAGAGATACGGCCTGTACAGAGACCTGTTTTAATTTATCACTCATTCAAATCATCTCTTCTAGGTACTTCATGTTTTACACGGCAAAACTCAGACTCACCAGATTATAAAATAATTGAAGCAAGCACAAACACAATTTGTTCAGTGGTTTATCACC
Source organism: Miniopterus natalensis (assembly GCF_054644295.1). Taxonomy (NCBI): domain Eukaryota; kingdom Metazoa; phylum Chordata; class Mammalia; order Chiroptera; family Miniopteridae; genus Miniopterus; species Miniopterus natalensis. The sequence continues at coordinate 154,316,718 of NC_142081.1, read as the reverse complement.
AAAAAGTAGATAACTACTAATGAACTGTTTGAATATTAGATGCAACAAATTCATACTCATGGTAGCTCATATCTTTTCTTATTCCTAAATTTATATACAGATGTATTTAACACATATAGAATTGGACCTATTTCTAAGCCTATCCCATACCACGTTCCATACCACGTTGTTTTAGGAACTTATGGCCTCAAAGAGAATTAAGTAGAAGACAACTGGCTAAGTTAATGAAAATAAAGATAAGACAAACAATAATTCATTCATGAAGTAAGTTTAACAGAGCGAGTTAACACATGATAGTCATAATCAAATGATATTAGCTTTTACTATAAAAACATATTCAAGAGAATTAGAAGCAGAGAATGAGAATAATCCCCACCATAACTTCAACCACTTGAATTTTGTTTAAAGGCCCCAGATAGTCAATATATTTATAGATGAATCTTGAAACTATAAATGAAGTCTTTCCATTACTTAGTATGCCAACTTCAGGATTCTTCGATTATTTAATAATAATCTATGCATTCCAGCGACTAAAACCTGGTCAGGACACTGATTTATATTCAAAGTCAAATGGTTTTTAAAAAAAAGTCATAGCTAGAGATAGATAATCACAATTTGTTAATTCAAAACCAACGGATGCACATCTGGTTAAAGGTTAGAAGGCAGTCACTGCAGTTTAGTTATAACTAACATCGAGCCGACACGTCATTACAGCTGCTTCTTGCATTCAAAAACTTAAATACTAAACAGGTTAAATAGTCAAATAAGACAGATAACCCACATTTGAAGGAATTTATGTCCAAAGTGGATGAGTTGTAAGATTCCCAATCAAGAAATAGTTTCATAGCTATTAAATGAATAAAACTCCACCCAGATCAATGAAAGCAAGCACCTTGTTTTTTTATTGTAAATTCACTGCTGGATCAGCAGCATCTAGGTCAGTGTGGGACACACAGTTTAGGTTCAATAAATATTTAGAGAATAAATGAATAAATACTAAGCCTATGTAATAATCAAATAATCAAAGCCTATGTAAACAGCTCTGTAGAGCTGGATAAAAAGGAGGGAAGGCTAAGAAGAAACGAAGAGAAGGAAAGACGAAGAAGGAAGAGAGAAAAGGGTGAGTGAAAAGAAAGGACAGAGGTAATTTTTAGTATATTTTACCTACTTGGCAGCAGAAGAATACAATTAAAGAGACCTACAGGAAAACAGGTGGCTGGGCTGACGCCCCATTGCCCCCAAGCACGTGTTGTCCAGCATTGGCTCAACAAGCTGTAGGCTCCTCAACAACCAGATAACAAAGAGCAGAAAAAGTGACATCAACATATAAAGGGAAAGAAGGACACATATTCATTTGAAAACCCAATGAAAAATACTCTTATGCCAAGATTCTTAGGTTGGTATAGATTTCTCGGCAAGAAATCACAAGATACTTGTGGAAATGAGATCCTTATTAGGGGTTATCAGGGGCAATGTGTACTACACTTTTACCCAGTGAGGCCCCTGAGCACCTCTTCCAACCTCCACAGCCTTCTCCTGTTCAGATTAAGTGTGGACAACCACTTGGTTACTTCTATTTTACTTAGTTGGGGGTTTCAGAGATGCGAATGAGGAAAGAATGAATAGGTGCTTACCAGCCCTGGGCTTATTTGTCCACAGATACAGTCCTCACCCTTTTTATCTGCTCTGTATCTCAGAAGATGCCCTTGCAGGCTGCATTTCCAGGTTCACCTATCAGCTGGTGAGGGCAACTCTCAGCCAACAGGAGAGAGACACCACTAAAAGATGGGGGAGCGAGGAAAAGCCAGGCCATTTCTTCCCATTGCTCTTTCCAGAAACAACTCTATCTCCTCTGTGTCTGTAATCCCAGCCCCCACTGGACAGGCCATCACTACCCATCCCTGGGCTCCAGTAAACCATCTCCTTGCTCTAGGGTTGGTAGTGATTCTCTACTGTTGCTAATTTCTGGATTGTTCCAAGAGTATCTGCTCTTGACTTTTGCACTGCAATCAGAAGATATCCTTAGCTTTGCCACTGTTAAAATGCCCTTTAGTGTGGCATCTGCTCAGACCTGTGACTTTGGACCAAATGTTTCTTCTGAACTGGTCTTAACTGCCCATCCTATCAGATTTGTTCAAGTATCTGCATCAGCTCTACAGGATTGCTCAGGCCAAGCTCTGGAACCTGTACTACGTTGACCACAGGCTTCTGATTCTCTTTTCAATATTTTCTGATCCCATGTCCAGCCCTATTCTCTTGTCCTCATCATGATTTCTGGTCCTGGGTCCCTGAGCTGCTCACAATTGTACAGCTGATATTCTGAATGTTGATATTTGCTGAACTGCTGTACAAATCCATTCCACAATGATCTCTAAGCTCTCATTTAAGATTTACGTTAAACAGTTTTCCAGATATACACATTAAAATTGACATATCTATGTCACAAGAGTATTGAAAATAATGCATTTCCTGAATGGTTGGTCATCCCTTCCATGTGCTCTCTTTGGTAATGACCAATAAGATGCAGGGGCAGGAAAGAAGGTTAATGTCTGATAGTAACTCTACTCAAAGGTCATAAAATCTATGATGGCCTTGCAATAAAAGAGCTTAATATAATAGGGTAACTTGTTGCTATAAATTATTTCACTGTAGGCAAAAAATAATGTAATCCCTAAAGTAATGAAATAGTAAATAATTCATTTAAGACTCAATTAATTATCTTATGTGATAAGCAAACAGTAAGTGTGTAACATTACTGACTAATATGAATTTACATTTTCTAAGTGCTTATTTTAATTCAATTTCAGCACTAATACATGTAAGTGTTACTTTGTTTTCCAGGTTACACTCTCACTGGGAATCTGAAGACCGGGATGTTTACTCAGGATCTGGACAGATAGATTAAATTCCTCCCAACCCCATCCCAATTCTCAAATTAATGTTGAATTAAGTAAGAAATTATAAACAAGCTCAGCATTAGCCTTGCTTCCCTAATCACTCCACCACCCAAAGTGGTTAGATTTGAATAAGTCACGATTTTTCCTTTGGTCTCTATAATAATGGTGCTTGCACATATATTCCCCACCAAAACATGCCCAATCTCTCTCTTCAGTCTACTCCTCAGCTGTAGCCCATGTTCCAAGTCTCTGCTCTTGCACTGTCTCCTGTAACACTGACTTGCTGCCATACAGAAGTTCCCATGTTATCTGCCATCCCTCCTCTGGATTTTCAAGAACCCAGGTCTTATTTGCTGGAGAACAGAATCTTAGATACCAGCTGCCTAACTGGTTCAACATGCCCCTCTTTCCAGATTCCCCAAGTAATGTTTTGACCACTTAGAATTGTATCTGGGCCTCTGAGATAAAGGCTCAACACAACAGTGGATCTGACTGAACATTGCTGGCTGTAAGCCTGGCCTCAGCCCCAGTCCCTCTTAGACGATGATTCTAGTATCAGGTCATCATCCTTCCTTTTGTCATGAATTGAGGAATAAATAAATGTCCTTCTCTGGCCCCATACATTTTAATTGGCTTCCATATGATGATTACTTGGCATTTTGATATCTTTGGTTCAGTGGCTGATCGCATCTCTCCCTCTCCTTCTCCTTCTCCCGCCCCTAGCAATGCAGAGCAATTACAGAAACCATTAGTAAGGCTCCTGCACTCAGCAGTTTCTCAGGGTGTTCTGGAGTTTCTGAGAAAAATAAAACCAAGCTTTTAAAAAATGGTCACATTTCATATTCTTCCAAATTTCTCTTTTCCTATGTCCTGAGATGTAGTTAATCAATTCCTCCTTAACTTCTGAAAATACTCTTAAACTCTACTAGACCTCTACTCTCAGGGGTTGCAGGGTGAAGGCCACCGTCTACCCTAGTAGGATCTTTAAACTCAAGAATCTGGTAAGAAACAACGCAGCTAATCCTCACTGTTTTCATATTTTGCTCCAACAAAACACAGGGTAAATATTCAAATTGATTCCCACAAACAGCCCTGAATATTCCCTAGTTTCATAACGATAGTTACAATGAGGATTTATGAACTGTATCATTGGTCTTTATTTTTATTTAAATTAATGGCATTGTATTCTCTTACAATTGGAAGGTAGAGGTGGGTATACATCAACAACAAAAAAAGACCAACATTTTAAAATCTTGTAGGAACTAGATCATTTTCAGTGATTATTTTTTAATGTTATAGAATATTCTGGCAGTTTCTTAGGCAGCTGGTATTTTTCACTGAATATATGTATACATATATGTATATATATATATATTTACTAATATCAAAAGCTAGTAAAGCTTTGTATGTAAAAGTCATAAGAGTAATAGTAATAATAGTGAGAGCAATAATAATTTATATGACCCTTACTGGCTGTCAAGTACTCTACTAAGCACTTTTTGAACTTAACTCTTAAAATTCTCCAAAGAACACTACACAGTAAGTGGGACTGTTCCTTATTCTTAGTTAAAAATCGACAACTGAGTGGAAGAAAGGTTATACAACTTGACCAGATAGTGACAGAGAGAAATTTAAACCTAACCCATCTTTTGAACCTCTGAAGAAGTATACAACTCACTACACTGCATTCATGTGTGATACCTTTGCCCTCTTGATGAATACTGAAGCGGAGTTAGAGCGCCTTCCAGTTGTTTTGTGACACAGCACTGACATGAAATGTGGCCTCTGTGCTCTATTTGGGGCACATGACTTTATTACTCTGGACATTATTTGAACAAAGAACTTGCTGATAATTTGAGCAGTTATAACTTCAAAATCTTTCTGTACTATTACATAGACAGATCACTATTAACCTTGACATTCGATTTTTAAAATTTCAACTTCATGATTACATGAATAATTTTCTCTCAGAGTTATGACAGCATTCATATGCTCTTCTCTTTTTGTTCGGTACTTTGGCACCTTTGAAAATGTGATAAGATAGCTTGTAGTATGATTAACAGATTAGTACACATCTCATTTCTCTACTCGTCTTTCTACTTTTCCCAAAGACATTACATTCTTTGCACTTTCTCCTTTCTCTCTCTTTCAACTTGCCCTTACTTTCTTCCAATGAACCTTATTTTTGTTTTGCCTTTGAATTTCCTTCCCTCTCTAACATCATGTGAGTTACGTAAAAGCTGTTTAAGCTTGGATCTTCTGATGACTTGTAACCATGGAAATTCTGATTCTTTCATACTGCCATTTACTGTATTTGGATTATGGAGACACACTGGAGTTTACTTTATAAAATAGCCTTGTCAGTCCTGGCAGAAAACAGATGATTCAATTATAGCTTTGCCACATGTCTGTAAAGAAAAGTCATCCTACATTAAATATGCGTTCCTACGCAATAACAATTCTAACGGTATTGCAGGAAGCATAGCGATCACTGCTTCTAACATCCTTACTTAGTTTATTACTCTGCGATACGTTTCAGAGAGCAATGAACTAACCTTGCCCTAGGGTCAGGGCTCCAACCTATTCTCTGCAACATGTCTAGATATAAAACATGTTTACCCTTGTATGACTAATGAACCTGGTCAAGTTGCTAAATACTTGCTTGTTCTATATGTGAACTGATTCCTTTTCCTTGACCTTCAGACTCTATCAGGTCCTACTTCTAAAATTCCTAAGTCTGGTGTTGTTGCTATCCACGCCGACCATGACGACGCTGACATGGTTGAAAAAAGACTCTAGCCATGTTAGTACCCCAAATATCATCTTTTTATCCTTCAAAGGAATTTTTCATAAAGAGTTAAAATAAATTTAAAAACTCATTGAAACTACTCATTAATATACTGTTATAGACTCTAAGCAACCATCTCTTGTATCGGCAACATAATTACAAGTGAATTACAAATGCAGACTTTATGACTCCAATTAAACTCTAGGTCACAATCCATTAAAAAGAGATTACACACATTACATTAGATGCAAGAAAAAAATATGCCACATGATTTGAACTATCAAAACAAACAAGGAGCAACAATTTCAAATAATTTATGTTTGCCTAAAATTTTTATCAACATAACCTAAAATATTTTCTTGAAAATCATCAGACAAAAATATTCTCATACTTAATTTTCACATACCTGTATATTACACTTTATCTTACTTATTTCATTATTTCATTCTACCCCAAGAACATCTTTGAAAGTACTTCCCAAGGGTGAGAGATTGGAATAGATTCTACTTTTTAGTTGTAAGAACACTAGTTTTTTAGTTTTAAGAGCATTATAATTACACTTGAACACATTTAATTTTAGGGCTTTTATTTTGTAAAAATCAAATCAAGTGACTAAAAATTAATTTGAAGCAAAATAAAATTTCATCACTATAGAACTGCTTAGGAGAGCAGATCTTAAGAAAATGTCATCAAGGACTTGCACACCTATTTCCACATTTGGGAGGCTCATTTATCACTGGAGTGTTGTCTCTGAAATCTGTGAATGCTTACGGATTGGGTTACTATAAAAAGTAGCTTTTTAAATATTATGTCCATAAAATTTGATTCTACCTAACCCTCGCCCCCATCTATTAGATGTCACTTCTCCAGTGAAGAATGAAGGGGTGGGAGTTCTGTGAGTTTGAATCTAGCGTCTCTGGCACGGGCAAGCACACAACGAACAGGTAAGGAAGCTGAAAGGAAGCAGAACTCCGCTCGAGCAAGAGTAACCTGGGGTACAGAGGAGGACACACGAGAACAAACAAAAAGTGCATTTCAAACAGGAGATTAAGAACCAGTTCAAATGACGTAATCTGAAGGTATTATGGGAAAGAAAAATGAGATCATTTTGCACAGGTGTTCTAAGAGTTTGAAGAGATTTCGATGTTTTGGGGGAAAGGCAACATTGCTGATAATAACATTTAAAAGAGGGACAAAAGGACATTCCCTTCAGGAGGCTTATAAAACACACACGGGCGACAACACCCCATTTGCGCGGTGCAGCCCCGACGTGGCCCAGAGAAAGGAGAAAGGCAAAGAGGTAAGAAAGCGACTGAAGATACTAAGCGCTGAAAAGGAGTTTAAAAAAAGAAAGAAGGAAAAGAGAGACTTGTGCTTCTAAGGAGATTCTTAAACTGTGTCTGGATTTAAAATACAGAGATAGGTCCTATTGTGGTAGTCATTTTAGAATGAACCTGAAAATAATGTCCTGATCGGAATATTCCATGTTTCTCATCTAATTCATGCAGGGTTTCACAAAGTCACCAATGGCCTGGTAGAAGCTTTATAACCAAAATGTTTTCAGTTATTTTACTAACAGCAAGCATCTTATCAAGAAAGAGAGGGAAAGTAACTTACTCTGGGTGACATTTTCTGCCACTTAGTTTGCCTCAGGAGAGGCCTGATGACTAAACACAAAGGAGGAGCTAACCATTTAACAAGAGCAAATGTGTTTCATGGACAGCTAGGGTTGGCTGGACTAAATCATCACCTCTCATGGGAAATCCTGAAAAAGAAATGCATTTAGAACACTGGTAGAAGAAAATAATTTTCAGAGGGGAGGTAATACCCTGGTGACAGGAATTTCATGATGGTCATTTGCGTGCCCTTTGGGGTTCTAACTCGCACAGCTTCACCAGAGCACCCAGCTCCTACGGTTTGTTTGTGGGAGGGAAGGAAAAGGAGCGCAGGCCTTACCGCCTCCACCTCGGCGGGGTCGTACCAGACGTTGATGTACGGGTGCTGCAAGGCGTCGTCCACCGATATCCTTTTGGCTGGGTCAATCACGAGCATCTTCGACAACAAGTCCCTGGCTTGGCTGGCTGAAACGACGAATGAGAAAGAGAATCAGTAAAATTTTGATTTGGGCAAGGAGATGTGTTAGAGGAAGAGGGAACTGAGGAAACAAAGATCAACGAGCGCCTTCATCCCCAGCATCAGGTAACCTCAGCCGGTGATTAGGGAAACGCAAAATAAAACAACGAAGTGTATTTTATCCGTCAGATTTGCGAAAGTAAAAGATGGTGTAATATCCACGAATGCCAGGTAATTTTGTTATGCTGGTGGGAATGTAAATTGATTCAGATTTTTTAGAGAGCAGATCTGGCAATATCTATTAAAGTTTAAATTGTGAATAGCTTATGACTCGGCTGTTCCTCTTTTAGGTCTACAGTCTAGAGAAACAATTGCACATGTTCATGTAACATATACAGAAGGGAAGTTCACTGCAGCATTGGTTGTGGAATAAAAAAGGTTTAAAACAGTCTTAATTTTTATCCATAGAGCAACTAAATGACCTCTGATATAACTGTACCACGGAGTTGTATTTGGCAATTTAAAATAATTCAGCATATCTATATCCTCACACAGTCATGTTGTTAAGTGAAAAAAAATGCAGAATGATCCATAGAACATGATGCCATTTGTGTAAATCTGCTCCATCTCAACAAAACACAAAATTTCCTCTCTCGCTCTATGTATACAAATGAATAGAAAAAGTCTGTAAAGATCATCAACAAACTGAAAATGCCTTTGAGGAGAGAACGTGTACATGCATTGCTCACATAAATAAAAATAAATTTAAAAGAATAGTATTTTCAGAAGGAAGTAGATGGAGTGGGTGTAGACTGCTCATTTTGAAAGCTGTTCTGAGCTGGGTAAAGGGCTAAGCAGTTAAGGGAGGCCAGAAGGTAAGGGGTGACATTTCTGAGGATGAGAGAGATGAAGATGACTTTAACAGCAGCAGAAGCTTTAAGAGTGGAGAAGAAAGGGCAGGTTTGAGAAAAAGAATTCATAAGACTTAGTAGGCACATTGATGTGGGAGATTTGGTTCCGTTTACAAAATGCTAAATGCTTAGCCCATCACCCACGTCGTGGCTCTCAAGTTGTTCCTGGTGGGCTTACCTTTGAGTTTATTGTGCTCAGAATCCGCGGGGAAGAGGGAATCTGGAAAGAGCTTGGGGAAGGTGAGTCCTGCATACTTAGGCCGATTCTCCACATAGTTTCTTACTGTGGGTTGCAATTTCTTCATGAATTCTGGACATGGTGTTCCTAGTTGCTCAATTACTTTGTTCCACTGGTCAATGTCTGAGAATTGAATAGTTAAGGGCAAACGAAAGTACAGGCTACAATCTCTTGTCTTTTACTAGCTGGGAGAATGTTTCTCAGAATCCTGAGCACTCATCCACACAACCGTTGTTTTAATAAGCAACAAAGGACAGACATATAAAATCAGAACTGTAAGGCAGAATTTAAGAATCCTCTTAAAATTTTAAATTCACTTTTGGAACATATACACTATTGGAGAACTAGCATTGCTGAGCAGAACAGAATATCATAAGATAACCCTTGGGTTGTAAAGATGAAAATGTATTTAATAACACAAGGAGAATTTCTAATATTAAGATAAACTTCTATATAACCATGCAGTTTAAGAGAGAAAAAATATGACACCTAATATTTTTATCACGAAATTACCTCAATCATTTATTTTCTAAAAATGACAAAGGCACAAATATTTAAATAAGATTAATTTACATTTTTCTTAAATTCCTCTTAAGATTTTTTTCTTTCTCTACCAAATAGGAAAGCCCATCATCTGTTAATGTTTTCTACACCTATGCATTACTTATGGGATCAATATAATTTTTGATAATAAGATAATTCATTAATTCTTCACCAAAGACTTAAAAAATTCTGTATGCATCAAAGTAGTCACAGTCTCATACCTATTTTCTTGGTAATGTCCTATATCCCTGAATATGAAGAAGACAGGACGGTAAGCAGAGAAGATTCCATTTAAAACAACAGATTTCCATCCAAGTGCACGTGTTTCAAAAGCACATTAAGCATGTGGAATTCTACAGGAAAAATATTAACTCTCGATGAATATTAGCTAGCTCTTTGACAGACACACCTACCGAATGGGATTTCCTTTTTCATTAATCAGTAGCATTTATTGTATCCTATTTCCTTTTTTATTTTTCAGTAGCATTTGTTATATCAGAGGCTTGTGAAAGATAAATACCACCAATGAAAACTCTGAAGAATCAAATGGAAGAAACTAATTTCAAAGAAACCCTTGCCATGTGTCAGTGAATGATAAAAGCCTTAGAAATTCTTCTTTAATCCAGTACCACAGGCAGCTTTCTCCATTGCTTTGTTTATTGTTCTACAACTCTGTCCTTCAGTAACAAGTTAATTAATTCATTGCTGCTAATGTAATTTGCAACAGTTCAGGGAACTTACCATAATATTACTTAATTGAGGTTTGTAAACTCCTCACCCCTAGCTATTCAATACAGTTGGACTAAAAAAGATCAGCAGTCCTGACAAAAGACAAAAGTAACTATATTTAACAAAAATATATATATAATGCAAACCAAGTAGGTAGGATGTTGCACAGAGATAAAATTAAGCTAATTCGCAAATCCTCTTCTACCTCCTTTATAATGTGGTTGAATCAAAGTTAAATTATTACATATCCTCTTAGTTACTGGGATGAAAAAGATATGTGCTTGTGTAATTCAAGAAATGAAGTGAAAGTGGAAAAAACTGAAGAATAGTCATGAGACTATCATAGTAAGTCAGAATAATTAGAAATAAAAGAACTAAAAAATTGAAAAAGATTAAAGTTAAAAGTTATTCATACATAAAAATGTATATTTGTACTATAGATAGAGTTAAGCTTTAGCTATTTAAATATATTTAAATAGAAAATATTAGTACAGCTAAATAAATCTCAAGGGCTTGCTTTGTAAATTATGAAAAGAGGTCTGCTCTCTAATATTGTTATGTTATCATATCCTATCAAGCCATCATTTAATCATTGGTCAAACTTCCTTAGAATTTTACAGATGGTGTCAAACTAAAAATAGGGCAAAGAAGCTGTCAGGTTTTCTGTAAAGGTGTCATTAAAAAAGTTAGCAAAATACTCCCAACTCACTATTATATTCTAGTTGCATTTAGCTAGAGTTGTAGAGTTATTCAGTAAAAATTAATTGCTTTTAAAGAAGTATTCCCCAAACAATTCCATGTCATTTTTAAAGTTTAAGGAGAGTCAAATATTGTGGAATTTGTTACGAACAGTCAAAATGTTTCTTTTTATAAGTTATAATTAAAGCCTATAGAAGCACTCAGTGACCTTTCCTACCTTAGATTGCTTTTTAGATAAAACGCAATTGAGCTCCATGATGTAACAGTTTACAAAAGTAGGGAGGCATAAATCTTTATTATTGTCAGTGAAATAGTTGAATGTTAATACTTCAAATATTTGGTATAGAAGTCTGTGCCCTTATTTTAACCAATCCATTTCAAGTTCCTTCTTCCTATAAACATGAAATTATATTTAAGTGTTAAGTGTTTCTTTCCCAGAGGCTCACAGGATCACAACATGAACAACTATATCCAACTATACTTCGTTAACCATGATTTTTCTTTATAATAATAATTAACCAAATAGAAGCCAAGACTGGAAGTCCTATCTCCTGACTCTGAGTTCAATGCTTGTTCCAAGGATTCCAGTAAGGAAAAGAGCAAGCTTGAAATTCATCTGGTAGAAATTGCTTTAGTTTGGCCATAAAATTGATGGTATGTTTGTCACAGGCAGTTTCCTTAAAGAATGTCTCTGAAGCTGCCTCCTTCCTTGGTTTATTAGGTCAACATATTCACCTAAAGCAATTAGTTTTATTAATATTTTAAGTAAGAAATAAGGTGATACATGCTTTAAAAATTTTAACCATTAAATTTCCATAATAATTATATTTTTAAAAATACATAAAATATCAACTAGATTTTTATGCTCAAGTATTAAGTTTAACACGGTAAATATTTTTTAAAGACTGGACAAAAATATTTTTGTAAAAGGACTTATTTGTTTTAGGACACTCATAAGTCATTATTTTTGTACTATATGCATATGGATCTGAAGAGTTACAGATTCTAGCCTATGCAGTTATCAAAAAAGCAATAAATATGTTTTATATTTTTTATTTACTATTTCAGTAAGAAATTATCACCCTTAAAAAAATGATCACCCTTATTTTATCAAAGGCATTTAATAAAAAAGTTTTATTTTATAGGAATTATTTGACACTAAATTTCCTCATCTAATTCTAAATTCACTACATAAAAATAGTCATATTACAAAAAGTTTGATATTATAGAGCATGATGACAAGACAGTGTGCAAATATTGACTATTAGCTAAAGTCTTCAATGAACAGTATTGCAATAGATGGATAAAACGAAGTAAATGTGGACTGCAAAAGCGAGTTCTCAGAAATCCTAAGACTGAAAAATAGTCATTAATTTTATCAGTTAGCAAAAAACTTACATTTCATGTACTCCTTTCACTTTAACTTCCTTGGTTGGAAACTTTCTAAAATATATCACAAACTGCCTTGAGCATAATATATGAAAAATACCTTATTTTTTTCTGGGTATTTTAGGTCATAATTATGAACATAATTTATACAATGCACATTTCAGCTTTCAGAAGCTACAAGGTAGATTCCAAGAGTGTTTAATGGCCTCATTCTATTATGGCCTTTGAAAACTATCTTCTTTTTATGTTTTCTTCCATAGTTGATTACTTTTTGTTATTATGAATGTGGTTTCTACAGTTGACACCTTCATAAATTCAGACTTGTTTTTCCTCTATTCAAAGCCTTATATTCAATATTTTGTGCAAAATTTTCTGTCTCCTATTTGCAACTTAAAGAATATCAGTGTTTATCTCCAAATTCTTAACTCTGTTTTTAAAGATTATGTTGCCAAATAGTTTCAGGAGAGGTTATTTTATGTCAAGCCATCCGGCTTCCCAGGCATTGTGCTGAGTATTATTGTGTGGCTTTATGTCAGTCGTGTAGGAAAGAATATTGCAATCAATTAGTAATTTCCTCAATGAATATTCATTAAGGAAGTGGAGGCATGCATGCCATGTGTTAGGCATCATGATATAAAATTGTGGTTCCCCAATTTGAATATTCATAACATGGAGAAATTACAATCTACATAAATCTGAGTCCATAGGTCTGATATAATACCATTAAAAAGGACACCAATAGTCATTGCAATCCAGATGGCTTCTGGACTATATTTTGAGAAATACCAATGTAGAATACGCTAACAGTCTCTTGTCAATTACTAAATTCATATTTAAGAATAAACATGTTTCAGCTTTATGATGCAAATTAGGATAGCTTCAAATTCATCAAAAGTTAAAACCACACTTATTTTCTATGAAAAACTTGGGGGTCATTCACCTGAAAACACTTCAGGAAAAGAAAAATCCTAACATTATTCCCATTTCCCCATGTAACTTTCCTGAAAAGACCATGGGAATCTATAACAAATAGCAAACATAGACTCCCAGCAAAGGGAGAAGGGTTCCACCCATCATAATCTAGGGAAAGATTGAAATTATATGTTGTTATTACCTGTGGGTGCTACTCACAGAAAATACAAAAACTACTCAATATAAAGTTCAAAATATTGGACAATTTATTTCAGTAATTACTTCATATTTCTCTATGATACAATTTGCTCTCAAAAGAACTCTTACTTCTGTGGACAAGTTTAAAGATCAAGATAGAAATTATATATATATATATGACAGAGTTCTGCGTCCAGATTTTCATGGTTATGTTTTAAGTTCTTTTGTTCCTTTAAAACTGTTTTTACTCTTTTTTTTTCTTTACTTAAAAATATTCTTTCCCTCTCAAAAGTCCCCCTGAAATTCTGGTAACATGAAATATGGTCAAGTGATTTAATATACCATTCACTTTCACTATAAATGACCACAGGAATAGGATATATTATGAGCCAGAACACATCCAACACTCAAAGCTGACAACTGAGTAAAAGGCTGTTTGTTTACTGAGAGAAGATTGCTAGTGGGATACTGTCAGACGTGAAATATCCAAAGGCTGGGATTTGAAGCATACCATATATGAATCTCAGTACAATCTATTTTGTCTTATAAATATATCTATCATTGTAACCTATATTTACTTACAAAGCAAAAAATGGAGAGACATTTCACATATAAGTAAATCTAGTATAAATTAATATGTGTCACAATGGTAGAATTCTCACTAAACTATTAAAGGTTAATCTTTGGGGCCTCTCATTTGCACAGGGTCCTTATAAGATTCTACCTAATTTTGTATTTATAATATTAATTTTTCTTATACATAACACCCTCCTCAAATTGTATGATATTCTCACCTCACAAAGGCTGGATCTGACTCTGTTCGCATTTTCAAACTAGGAAGAAGCTTTGGAGATCATTTAATTTGACATCTGTGTTTTATAGCTGAAAAATATCAAGGTCCTTTTAAAACTGGTAAATAAAATTATTTTAAACAAAGGAGCTAACACAAATAGCTTCTAACACTAGCAGAAATATAGAATTCCACTTAAGGAGCTGTAGTGACCCTGTGAGACCTTCTCTGGAAGATTACATCCATTTCTGGGTATAATACTATATAAAAGGGAGATTAAGAAGTTACAATCAAGTTTATATGAGATCAAGAACACATGCCATTTTGTCAGGCATACCTGACAAAACTTTTTGTTTAAATGTAAAAAAAAAGCAGGAGACAATCTATGCACCTCCCGCCCCCATCCTAGCATTTTTAACCTTCATTATCACACAGCCATTATCACCTTCTAATACACCATGCCTTTTATTGTAAATTTCATGATGTCAAGAATTTCATGACATCATGATTTTCATGATTACAGTTTTATTTATTGATATATCCCTGGAGATAAAACGTGCCCAGCACACAGTAGGTGCTCAAAAAATATTTGTTGAATAAATAAATGTCTACTTTTTGTCCAGTCAGAGTTTTTTATAGAGATAATGTAAAAAAATAGGGGAGAGAAAATATTTAAAGAAATAAAAGCTGAGAAATTCCAGGAATTAGAGATAGGCTGGAATTCAAGAAATATAGTGAATCCCAAGGGAGATAAACAAAAAGAAACCCACACCTAGTTGCATGGTAGAGAAACTGCAGAAAAACAAAGACCAAAAATGAATCATAAATGAAGTCAGAGGGGTAAAAAAAGGCTATCTCCAAAGATGACTATTACATCGAAAGCTAAATATTCACCAGCAATACTGGAAACAAAAAGTCAGTGGAATAATATTTTTTAATTTATCTTTATTGTTGAAAATATAACAGATGTTTCCCTTTTAATGCTGGAAGAAAATAACTGTCAATTTCAAATTCTATATCCAGCTAAACTATTTTTAAAGTAATGGAACCCAACAGAGTTTTATCATCAAAGGCTCCCAACTAAAAATCGTCTAAAATATGTACTTTACAAAGAAAGAGAATAATCTCAAAATAAAGCACCAAAATGCAGGAAGTAGTGCTAAGCCAAGAAAGTGATAATCAAAAAGGTGAATCTAAACAAACTCTACCTATATGTAATGAAATTATAATATTGTCAACTTATGATGCTAAAAAATGAGAACAAATAATTAGTGTGTGCTAATGTTCAAGAGAAGGATTTTTAAATGTCTTCATTAAAATAGCAATTCTCCACAAATTGTACTATAGATTCAATACAATTCCAATATAAATACCAATAGAAATCTTTTTATAGAAGTTAGCTAGCCAATTTTAACATTTTTATGAAAGAGAAATAATTCATTAATAGATAATATACTTCTGAAAAATACAAAAAAAGGAGGGATATTAACTCTACCTGATATAAGTCCATAGTATACATTTGTATTCATTAAGGAACAGTAGTAGTGATATAGACATAGACAAAAATAACAGATTATGGAGCCCAGCATATAACTGCCCTCCTCTCAATAGGCAGAAACTTATGACGGGGACAGCATTATAGATCAGTGAAGAAAGAATATATTGGTCAGTAAATGTAAGTAGAATAAAATAAATGGGATTCCTCTTTCACACCATATTCAAAAATGAACAAGTGGACTAAAGGCTTTTAAAAGTAAAAATTAAACTTTAACACATTTGCAGTAAAATGACAAGACAAATAAAGGCATCAAAGATTTCTTAAACAACATATAAAAATGCATGAACCATAAAAAAATTGCCAAATTTCAAAATCACTATAAAATGAAGTGAGAAAATAACCTAAATATAGGGGAGAAGATATTTGCAACACAAAAAACTGCCAAAAAGTAGGTGACCAATTTTATAAAGGACTCCTAATAATCAATAAAATAATACAATAGAAAAATATTTTTAAAAAACAAAGAAACGCTTTACCAAGTGAGAAATATTAATGTCCAATAAACAAGAAAAGATGCTTAGCCTCCCTTGTAGTAAAGGAAATGTAAATTAAAACTCTATTAAAATAGTATTTTATATCTAAGAGATTGGTTACACATTTTTAAACCAACCTGACAATACGAAGAGTTAGTTAGGTTCCGAAGTAGACAGTTACATCTACATGCTGCTACTCCAGAAATCAATTTGATGCTACACAGTCAAGTTAAAAATGTGCACACTTATAAGCCTAGACAATTATCATAAAAAAAAAACCTTGCAAGAACTTTTAGAAATCATTTATTTTGAGAATGTCTTCATATAAATGAAGATGTGTTGATTTTAAAAAATGACTCCTTATAATGTATTGCATAGATGTCTAGTATACATATTGTATATCTCCAGCTCCATTTTAAGGTTCTGTTTAATAGATTCAAATATAATTTTAGTGCCTCTTCCGATAAGTCATTTATAATAATAGGGAATTTTAAAAAATAAATAATGTTATATTTTAAGAGGTTAATTTTATGATATTGAGTATTCATAGACTGTTTGCATGAAGAAAACTGATTTAAACTTTCACCAATATGTTTGAGATCATTAAAAGATCACATCCTACACTCTGAGGAGACACTTTAGAATATATTTTCCATTTGCCCTTTGAGAAATTTACGAATGTATCCCCATATGAAAGCTCCAGAAATAACTCAGTATCAAATATCAAGGTCAGGTATTGAAAGGACATCTAATATGAGACTTTAACATTAGCAGCATCTTAGCACCTTAGTTATAGATTTTGATATCGGAGTTAAGAAGCGACTGCTACTCAAGCCAACTTCTCCCAAGAAACGGAATCTAAGAAATGTTCGTTTGTATTTACTAACTCAGTTGTGAAAATCAATCAGATGTTCTTTAATAGAAAACACAGGGAAAGTAATGAAAATCAATCATTTTAATTTACAGGGAGCAAATATTCATTTCAATCATCAATTATTCAACCACAATGAACTTCTGAAAAAGCCAAGAGTACAAAGTTGATAGATTGAGTTTATTTTCATCAAATGTCTAAAATTAGCCAAAATTTAAGTACTATTTCATATTTATGTCCAAAGGCTAAACTCAAGTTTAAAATTTGTTGACAATCAAAGAAATTAGTTTTTTTATCTAGTAACATACTTCTAAATAGCATTAACATTAACATGCATGTGGTAAATTTGTAGACATTTTAAATAAAATGTATATGTAGAAAACAACTGCAAATAGAAAAATTTTAAATAAATGTCTGTCCTATGTAAGATTAGAAAAAAATATTTTAGTAAGAATGGAAGTTAAAACAGTGAAGCTTTATTTTTAACTAAATAAAACACTTTAAGTTCTTTCATTCAACAAAAATTAAATGAGTGCCTTTCAGTAATTTTTTAAACTGGTCCTTTAAAACATACAGAGAATATATGTGTGAAACTATATAGATGACCATATATGTAATATATAAATCCTCAAGGTAAATGGCTAATCATAATATGGTTAGGACACAATATATTAATAATTAGATTTACCTCAATTATGTATTAAAACCCCATTATTACAGACTCAATTTTAGTTTTGAATTATTATCATTTAAGCAGAGATTTTATCTTTAGTATGATGAGGATATATTATTTTCATAAATGACTGAGGAGGAGGATATTTAACTAACTTAAAGAAATGTGATTATACATCCATATATTAATCACTCAGTATTCATATCTATTTAATACTGCAAAGCCTCTGGAATTTTTATTTGCTAACTATTTGCTGCCTAAGAGAGGGTCTCCATTACTTATCCAAGTGATATAAATTTATTTCTTCAGATATTTCATATAATCATTATTAATTAATGAGATTTTAATTATTGCATTTGTTAATTATATGAAGAAAATAATAGCAGGAAATGGAGCAGTCATTCCTATACATAAAGTAGATGAGAAAAAGAATTTTAGAAGAGGTTGATCAATCTAAAAATAAAATATGCATGCTCTCTGAATATATGTTAAAATAAACCTACTGTATTTATAAATCTGATTAAATTTTCTGTGCCAAGTGAATATTTCTTATGATATGAAAGCATAATTCTTCAGTCTTAAAACTAAATATTTTGTCATTTATCATCTAGCTATGAATAGAGCTTAATTTTGAAACATCTACAACAAAAAACAATAGAAAAGAGTATATCACTGTTATTGGTTTCATAGGACTGAGTCAAGGCAGGTCGTTCGATACCGTGCTCAGCGTTCATATTTCACACTGTAGTGTTCACGTAAGATCTTGCCAAGAGACACGGTTCCTCTGCCATGGTGCTAGCTGGGTAACATGCGACACCGGAGTCCTGCGGAAGTCGTCTGGGGGCAGCCAATGGACCCCGTCAGCAACCCTGCATTCCAGGCCAGAGGAAGGTGACGGAGGGAAGCCCCCGCGGGGAACACTGGCTGCTAGGAAGGATACGATCAGTGCCAGGAAACAGCACTGCACCTTTTATCATTTCTCCCATGATGCACCCTACTGACCACATGTCAACTGAAAACAAAAATGACAGCAAGGTAAACAAGAAGGCAGGAACAGAAGAGCGAATAGATGGAAACCCCCGACTACCCACGGCGCAGAGCGGCGCCTGACCCTCCGGGCTGCATTAGAGGCCAGCCTTAGGACCTGCTCGCTAGTAGTCTTTCAAAACAACGAAAGGGGGCGAATGCCAGGGCCCTTCTCCTACGCAACTAAAGTAACAACGCCACTCACTGTTACCCAATGTATGATAATGTTACTTTGCAATTATAATTCAATGATTAATTTACTTTCTGATTGAAAAGGTCTAATTTGCATTCCTCTACTAGAATCCTACTGATTTGTATTGTAAATTATTCTAGATTGTGATAATAAGGGAAACATGCAAATCAGTTAATTTTTTATTCTTTTGTATACCATATTTGGTGAAAAAAGCTGCCAGCAACCTCAAAAGAAAGGATTTCTTTTACGAAACACATTTACTCATTTATAAACATGAATACATTTCATGAAGGGACACGCCAGTTCAAGAATGAGTGTTTTGGAATATGCTGGCTCAGCTTCACCGACTCCCATCAAAGGAGCAAATTTCTACACAGGAAGCCTTGCCTTATAAACACTGTTGCTTTGTAATACTAAGAAATGTTGGCTTTCAAAACAGGATGGTTCAACATGAAATTAACAGCATGACAGAGAGCTGGTACTTCTTCTGAAACTGTGACTCAAAAGAAACCGGATATTTAAGGTGAAATTATAATGTCTCTCTGCTGTAGCCAGTTATCATCCAGAACTTAAAACCGGGGAGCTCGGGCAGAGGGTGCTCAAGGAGGGGCTAAGTGGGGAAGGGCGAAGCAAAAACGGTGAAATCTCTCTCTGTAACTATAGCTGGTTACTCACTTGCTCCTACTGAAAAGTCAGAAAGAGAAACAGGTCATTCTTAGGAGGGGCGGAAATAACCGGGAAGAATAAGGGCTGTGGCAGGGGGAGCACACAGGGAAAGGCATTAAGACAGCAGCACACTTGCAGTTCTGCTCCACTTACTCTTCAAATTACATCCTGTAATTTGTCAGTGACCTTAAAGAATTCCTCGTGAGATTCTTTCCAGTGTGAAAATC
This sequence comes from Miniopterus natalensis, assembly GCF_054644295.1. Lineage (NCBI taxonomy): Eukaryota > Metazoa > Chordata > Mammalia > Chiroptera > Miniopteridae > Miniopterus > Miniopterus natalensis. The sequence continues at coordinate 154,296,864 of NC_142081.1, read as the reverse complement.
TCACTCAGGTTCAACTCAAAGTTTTCACAGTTTGACTTAACTCCTAAACAGACCACGGCAAAGGAATGGTTACGGCTTTGGAGGTGGTGAGCATGCCCAGGGAAGCAAGTGGGCTTTGCTTCCCGTGTGGGAAAGCAAGTGGCATGCAAAGTCTCAGGGAAAGATAGAGCAAACAGTTGTGCACCCCTCTGTTATTCAGGCGTTTGTAATTCCAAACCATACCTGTCTCACAAGAGGCTGGTATTGTGAGAATTCCTGATTAAAGGAAAAAAGAAAAAGATCTCTGAAAATATACTTGGTTTTGAATTGCAAGTATTCTTATCATATTGTCCCAAAGTGACCCGTCTACGTATCCGCGTTGGTTTTTTATGGATAGCGGGAAAGAGATAGACAAAAAATAGCTAAAAACTCTGTAAGCAGGGTTTCCTCTTGTCTGTGTCTATTCAAACACTTGGAGAAAGGTTGTTTCTGCCACAAACCTATCTGAGTCTTAGAAAACATCTATTTACATTTTTTATTTAATGTAAAGACTCTCTTCTATGATATCTCTGACATGTGCTCCTTTTTTTCCTACTGCAAACCAATTCCATTGCTTTCTAATTTTGTATTCTTGGCCAAATTACTTCATCTCTCTTCATCTCAATTTCACCCTCTAAAATGTAATGATAAATAGTATTTATGTAGAATTTTTTAAAGACTTGAAAGAATTATGCCTGATAAAGATTTTTTCATATTGCCTGGTACATAGTAAGTCTTCATTAAATATTAGTTATGTATCATTATGAATTAAATATATATTGAAATTACATATATGAAAGGTTTATTTTATATTTATATAATATATTATATCTTGTACTTATATACATAATAAAAAATCTTTCCAATGAGAGAAACTCACCCCTCCCTGGGCCATCCTTCTCACTATGGGAACCACTTAGCAAGGCATTCCACATACTGAATCACAGATGACTCTATGGAATTTCCTACCATTAAATAAACAGGAATTAATTACCCATTCCCCCATCCAAATAACAATCTTAAAATATGTGAATGTAATCTATGATCCCTAACCACTTCTATCCTAAAACTGGCAAATTTCTATCTTTCAGACTAACAGCCTTTGGTTTTTCACTTTTCCTCCCATATAACCAACAGCAACAACAATAACAATAACAATTGAACTAAATGGAATCCCAGTCACTGTGTTGCTCCAATCTCAACTGGTTCTAAACAGTTCTTGGTTTAGTAACTGGTATTGGTAACTGTATGTCTCCCAGCTCTCTTTTGTGTGGCTCTGCTGGATACAGATATTCTGAAGTAAAAAGAGAACATTTTTGGAAGTGTATCTTCATGTCAGAACCCAAAATAGACTTAATAGATCATAAAGTTTTTGCATAAAAATTATGCAAAGATATAAACTCTATATCTGATCTGCTGATGAATATGAATTGCATTCCATTTTCTTTATGTTAATGTATCTTTTCTAGGTGATACTACCCTGGAAACATTTCCAATTTCCATTTAACTCTACTCACTAGTCACTATTCTTACAGACTATCAATGCTTATGACACCTAAGTGCTAAGCCTTGTGCCTGAAAATGACACACTTTTATCATTATGAGTTACAAAAGTGGAATATATGCATATGAATGTATATGGGTTTTTATATACTCAAGGCAGGATTAGTTCTCAAGATAAAGCCATGGCACCAAACTTTATGTATATCAAGGTAACTGGAGTATCTCATGAACTTTTCAAGATATTCCAGTGAATGCCAACTGCAAAACCCTCAGGAGAAATTAGCAAATTCAGTCACTGTTGGAAGCTGGGTCTTGATGTTTTCTGAGACATCCGATATAGTATTGGGGTCTCCATAGGAGTTTTTTACACTAATGCTACCCAGGTAGAATTCTGGCTGCTTTTGTGATTCTGATTCATTACATTCCCTCCCAACATCAGCATTCCCATAGGCAAGCAGGTTCATTTGCAACTTTAACACTCAGAAGCTGAGTCACTTTCCTTAAAATGAATGTTAAGTAAGTTGTGGTGCTACCAAAATACACTCATTAATTTTCTAAGTAGGAAAACCCTCAAGTGTCATATCATTTGTTAGGCATTAGATTATATTAAATTACCTTTTTTCTACTTTTAGCCAAGATATAGAAATAATATAATGTAGGCCCTGGCAGCTTAAATCTAAATATAAAAAGCAATATATTGAAGCTTCTACACTCTGAGTAATGGCTTGGAATGTTACTCACGATGAAATATTTTTTGTACTATGTGAGCTTCATTCCAGCAACCTGGCAAATGTTTCAGTGGCTTTGCTAACACAATTTTTAAACCACACTGCTTTCCTCCTTAACATAATTATATCTTCATTTGGCAAAGGATTCAGACAATGTGCTTTGATACATTTTCTTGGATACCTCAAAGTAGAATAGCAAAACTTAATGTGGTTTTCTAAAACAAGAAAACTATTTCTTTGAAACACGCTTCAAAAGTTAAAAATTCAAGTAGATATTTAACAAAAGCACATTGTTTTAAACTTTAATGCAAAATGGAAGTATAAAAGGCTACTGATACGCATAAATAAGCTTAGAAAGTACATATTTTGCACATGTGAATCTAAGTAAGAAAAATAAACAATATCCATTGGACAGAATGCTAAATATTCTATAGCCAGGAAGTCAAAGGAAGATTTTCTTCTTGAGTCTAATATTCGACTTGCTTTTCTTTCTTCATAATTTTTATGGCATCATATTATTAATTTTAACCTTTATTTGAAAATTTTTATATTTTTTATTTGCTTTTTACAAAACAGAAAAATCCACTGAAACTTACAATAAGGGAGAAAAGTCTTAGAAATTTATAGACTAATGAACTTACAAAATATTTTACTATAAAAACATTTAAAGAATGTTTTTACTGCACCAAATTTTTTTAAATTGTCATCTTTGAAAATCCATGTAATTCTGCAGTATATATAAATAAGTAATTGCCCGGCCGGGTGTGGCTCAGCGGTTGAGCATCGACCTAGGATCCAGGCGATCGGGGTTCGATTCCTGGTCAGGGCACATGCCTGGGTTGTGGGCTCAATCCCCAGTTGGGGGCGTGCAGGAGGCAGCCGATCAATTACCCTCTCATCGTTGATGTTTCTATCTCTCTCTCCCTCTCCCTTCCTCTCTCTGAAATCAATAAAGATATAAATAAAAATTAAAATGAAAAAAAACTTAAGTAATTTAAAGAAATCTTCAGGTTGACAAAGTATTTTTCTTTAAACTTTTTATGTTCTGATCAACAGATAGTAATGCTGGCTCTGCCTACCTCACATTGTCACCAAATTAAACACAAGCTCCCTTCAGATCCATGTGCGCCCTCACTTCATTCTCCACATCAACTTGCAGAAATACTTCAGTAAATGGCAAACAATTAGTTTCTCTTTCCTTTTCCTGTTGTCTAATTCACGGGTAATTTAGTTTCTCATCATTTGAGAGAATATTTTTTTGTTGTAGGGGGCCCTTTTAGTTATTTCCATTTATTATAATTTACATAATTCAATATAAAGGTTATTTGGGCTAGAGTTCTCCCAAACTAACTTTATAATATAAAATTTGGAGTTCCTTATCTTTGAAAGTATTTGCAGGTATGTGTAGGTTTATAAACATGTAATGTTTCATATATATCAAATGACTATCATCACTGCAGTCCTGTAAGATAGGCAGAGAAGGGGTTTTATAGAGTAAATTGACCTGCAGGAGATAAGTCACAGGACTAAAGTGAACAGGACTAGAAGCCAGTGCTTGGAGCCCCACTCCTGTGTGAGCTCAAGACTCATTTGAGGACTGAAGGGAAGAATCCCATAGTGGTGTCACCATTCCTGAACTCTGTCCTAAGAGCCAAACGGACCCCGGGCAGTTTAAATGGAACTTCGCAGTAATTACTAAGGAAGACATTCTATTGTTTGCAGTTCTGCCCTCTCAATGTCTCACTTCATTTTTTAAAATAAGTCATTATTCTTTCTACACAACTGTAGATGAATAGAAAAATATAAAATGCTCTTAACCCTTTCCAAATACATATTTCCAGGAGACAGGAACTTCTGGGGCATGGAGCTTTGTAGTTGTAGCACTTAATGCTCCCCCTTCAAGGCATCAAGGGGGCGAGGTTGAGCTCCTCAACTTCTCGCCTTCGGTTCCACCCCAGCAGCCGGTTCCCAGCGCCCTCCCCCTCTCTGCCCCCTGCCATCGGTCTCTCAGGGCTCCCTTGGCGACCTGTAGGCTTCCTCCTGCCTCTAGAGGACTCTGCCCTATGCTAACCGCCTGGGAGAAGGGATTCTCCTCACAACCACGCGCTGGCATCTTTTCAGATCCCCTCAAGATTCCCAGCTTCCATTGTAGTGATTCCTATCTCACTCAGATTTTCTTAAAGTAATAATAAAATAGTAAGCAAATTAGTGGCGAAAATATATTCTTTTAAACAAATACAGAGAAGTAATAAATGAATAATCTTTGTGTTCATGATTATCTGCACTTTGCTTATGGATGTAAAGAATGACTACTGGGTTTTTACCTCCCAGCTTTATTTAAAGTCAAAATTATATATTGTTTGAGATAGCCCTGTATTCCCTTATTATTGGGAACAGACTCAAACTATAGTAAGGTATTCATTGCAAAACGTGTTAAGGAGCGAGCAGTTATTTCAAGGAGGTGAAAGGACTAAGAGCATCTATCTGCACTAGATGGAGATAATCATCGACAACCTCCAATTTTTGTTTAGTTTACTCTGATTATTCCTAATTTTCATTATTGAACTTAGTTCTGGCCAAGAACTCTAGATAAACGAACATTATAAGCCTTGCTCCAAGAAGGTGCTGCCATGTAAAGTAGGATGGAAAATAATAAAGTAGAAAAAATATATCCAAAAGAAGCAGGCTTAAGGAAAGAAGCGCTGAGAAGTGTGCTGGCATCATGAGCCTTCAGAAATCAAGAAGCAGCAAGCCCGGGTCGCATTCGAAGTGGGTGAAGGGGAGACAGTGACTAGATAGCCCTAAAACAAAACAAAACAAAACAAAACAAAAAACAAAACAAAACGCCATCTAAGAAAAACCATCATAAGACTGCTTATATGAATTCTCATTAAAAGAAACAGAATGTGAATGAAATATAAAGTCACTGATACCTCATATGATATTTGGATTATGTAAAGGAAATAATTGACCTGGTGTATCTATTGCTCTCTAGATTGAATTCATCATGGGCCTTAGTAAGGCTTTTTAGTAACACTATATATTATGTCAACATATATGTACGAAATAGCTTTTAATCATAGCACTATAGTGAAAATTGAGTGTATAATAGTATATGTTTGTATAATTTTTAAAAATGTACAATAAATATTAAGTATTTTATGTTCCTTTGGATATTTAAAAAATATCAACCTATTGAATGGAAAAATCAAATATGTATATTTATTTATTTGTTTATTTAGCCAACACTTTAATTTACTAATAAAAAATCTATCCTGTGATATCATCTGAATCATATTTCAGTAGTTAAGAAACCCACACAATGTTTCTCAAATACAGCCAGTTTAATGTAGGAAAGTAGCTAACACTTTAGTCATCAATAACAATTTCATAAGATTTCTCAATCTGTCAAATTGTTTTACTATTTTTGCTTAAGGTTCAGATTAAGAAAAGGAGCATTAAAAAGTTCTGTGGAGAGACAGGAATAATGTTGATTGGGATAAAAGAGTATTATCAACCACTTTTTATCCTCAGAGAAACTCAGTATAAATTACTCTGAATAATTCTAAGTGAAAGTTAAGAGAACCTACGATTGTTTTTGTTTTGGTTTTTAAGTCTGAAAAATCATGGCAGTAGTAAAGTATCAATTAGCATAAGCCAATCTTTAATATTACTTCCAGTACATGGTGGAATCATTTAAATGCTAAAATATTGGCATGATTCTTCTCCTGATAATCACCTTCATCGGCCCCTCAACTTGTGTCTGACCATCATGGTTTAGCGAAGCTAATTCAATACTCTGACTACTCGATTCTTGGTAGAAAGTTATACTCATAAAATGGTAATAATTTCATGTAAACATTAATGAAACAAATTCCACTAAAAAAAACCAGAGTGCGTGTAGTTAATTGTTTAATAAGGATTTCTATGGTTTAGATTATTTTCAAAATGTAGCCATGACTTTCAACATTAAATTATAATTTTAATTACAGGTCAAATGAACGGAGGATTTAAATACAAATTGATATATTTTCAACAAGATGGCAGCTCTAACTCACTTCATCTCAAAATTATTGACCCATATTAAGTAGAATTTAACTTAAAATGTTTTCCACTATACATGTCTGTATGTAACCTTCCTGTTTACTTTTAGGTCCCCATTCAGACTCATTATCATAAAGGGCACTAGGCGATCAAAGACGCTTACTCTCTATAATCGTCACATGAGAAAGGGATTCAGAATGCAAATCCTCACCACAATCTACATTTTTTGTATTGGGATATATTCAATTTCTAGGATCATATTTATCAAAGATATCTATTTTATACACTGATTTTTGCACAATTTACTTTCAGTTACAAATGCTTTTCTAAAATATAAACTAAAAGGAAAAAACACCTACAAGAGACCAATTTTTGGAAGAATAAAGAATGATTAATATGGCGCTATTATCTTTGCCTGCTTGTTTGCTGAAGGGGTTGAAAAGTGTTGTTGTGGTTTTTTCATTTTATTGACTTTTAAATTTAATACTGTTAAAATAAGTATAAAGCACCCCTGATTAAGTATAAAGCACCCCTGATTAATGTCTGAAGAGCTAAATTAGATCTCAGAGAACAATGCTAATGAAAATCAAAGAAGCTGTGACAATGCTACATGGAAAAGGGGCTTTGTGACTTTTTGTATTTCACTAACAATGCATTACAGAGATGTGGCTGTGTAACTTCAAGTACTGATTGAGAAGTTCCATTTTTTAAAAATCTGAAATGTGTTATACCTTCAGGGAAAAGCACAAAGAAAAAAAATTCCTACTTTTGTATGAAATCAGTACATTTAAATATAAATGTGAATTATAATATTATTCAAATCAACTATATTAAATATACAATTGATCCTCAAAATATAAATAAAAAGTAAAATGAAATATTTCAATCCATAATCAATATGAAAATTATTAATGAGATGCTTTATATGCTTCCATTTTATATCTTCAAAACCTAGTATGTATTTTGCACATATAACACATCTCAGTTCAGACAACCTGTAATTTCAAGTGCTGGATAGCCACGTGTTGCTAGTGATTACATATTGGACAGTATAGTTCTAGAAGAAGTCATTATTCTTACAGTATTACTAAAATTTAGAGAATATCTTATTATTATCCAACAGAATAAATAAATGCCCACATAAATGCATGCTCAATGTGGTACAAATTTCTTCTATTATAGGCTTTTCTTCCACTTTTATTTCTATTAAATATCAATCATAACCTTTCTTACATAATAAAAGAGTTCCTTAATAGAGCTTTCTTATTAGTCAAATATAATATTTAATAGAGTTATTGCCAATAACTCATGTTTATTGCCAATTTCCAAAAAAAGTCATATGTAGTAAATATATTGAACTCAATCTGGCATTATCATTATGAAAGTTGTCAGTTGTTGTTGTACTTAGATTTCACTATTGTGTGTTAGCAGAGTATTTCTGTATTTAAAAAAGTATATTTCCTATTAATATGTAAACTTTATTATCTATATATTACAATCCCAAATATGTGCCTTTGTTAGAGAGTAAGCTTTTGGTCATTTCAGAAATATACCAGCTCATATAATAATTCTAAATCATAAATATCACTCCAGGAGATTTCTGATGGAATCTAGTACAGGACTTCATGGTGGAACTCGAATCAACACTGCTTTTTAAAATTCTAAATTTCATTAGAAAAGTAATTATCTATGTCTAAGTCACATATCCAAGTCAAGTGAGGGAGGCCTATTTAAAACCTACCAGACACCCAGCAATTTGAATAATAATTATGATTTTTAAATGTGGAAACTCGTGTTTTAAGGAGAAAATGTTATAATGACCTATTTAAGACTGGATATAGTGTCAAGAGCAATTCAAATCAATGACGCTATAGACAAAAGCTTAGGATGTCAGCCAGGAGAGAAATTACTATGCGTAAGTGTTGCAGAAACATAAAATAGTTTTAGAAAGCAGATGGAAAATACTTGCAAATAGTAACTTATTTTTCTAGTTATAAAGATAACTAAATTTTAATCATTTGAGGTTTTGTAGTCTCTCATATTTATGAAAAAATAGCATCGCTACTTTGAATTATGGACAAGAAAATAATTTAAGAAGTAAAAAGCCCATTTTAATTTAATTAAAACAAATCATTGTGGTACTGATTTGGTACTGATCAGATTATAGAAATCATCACTTTTCGTAAAAAATCACTTACCCAACTTTTTGCTTCTATCTTTAGTCCCCTGGTAAAACCATTATGTGTTTAAAGGGAGAGAGAACAAGGCATATAAAGCTGCAGCAAAAGGTACAAGGATACAGTCCCTTCCCGGAAAGAGGATTTTGTGGCGAACCATCTCTCCCATAATGCATCCCACAGACCATATATCCACTAGAACAGGAGAGAGGGGAGTGAAGAAAGGGAGGAAAGGAAAGTTAACTGAGATCATGGATCTCTCAAGGGGGGGAAAAACAGTTTGATTAGAAGGTACAATTTTTGTTTCCCACCAAAAGTTGGCCAAAAATGTGAATTAAAACCAGCACTATAATATTACATAACCAATGTCTAGTATGAGAGCTCAAATTAATTTTTAAAAATTACTTTAAGGGTGCCTTACACTGCCCTTTAGTGCCATGAAAGGGTGACATGGAAAAGCAGCAACTAAACCAAAGTATCTTCATCAACCTGTAGGGGTGGCTGTTTCCATTTTCTATTCTATCCAGTTACATGGAATACTTTTTTTTTTTGTACATGCAACCAAATCCAAGAAACTAGGAAATAGCTAGAACCATAGTTTTAAGGCATAAGTATTATACTCCCTGGTTTCAGGGCTTAGTTCTTTTTTTCTTCAGAAGTAATTCTTATAAATAGTTTTAGTTTCTATTTGAAAAATTTCCAAAAAAAAAAAAAACCCATATAAAATTAATTAGCACATGTTTAAAAGAGTCATCTGAAAGTAAAGTGAAAAAAGGTATTAAAGGTATTTTATGAATTGTTATATACATACATTTATTTCTCAGTTGTCATACTTGTTAACCAAGCATGCTCCACCTTCCCTTCCCAGTCTTCCCCCTCTTCCAACTGGCTTTTTAGTAAGGACAGAGGGAACTTGGCAGCAGAGCCACGAGGCCGAGCCAGTCCCTGGGGAAGGGCGGCAGGGTTAGGTGCAAGGTTAGCGGGCATGCCTGGTGTGGGAGCAAGCGGGCGCTTCTGCATGATAACCTGCCTCTCACGCGTAACGGTGCTGGGCATGGCTTCTCCACGGATCTGGAGACGCCAAACAACTAAGGCAGCAACTTGCAGCCCTTTCTAGTGAGGAAAGGAGGAGGCATGAGATTACGCATCATTTGTGCAGCAAAGATGTGAAAAGCCATCACAGGCAAATTCAGACCTCCCCAGATCCTTGATTTCTTGACTTTAGAAACTGGTTTCTCTTTGACTTAAAAAAAATAACTTGTGAAGAATGCATACAAATGTCTGCTTTTTCGAATAATTTAGACATAGTATTGCCTTGGGAAGGGAACTAGATTTTTTATTTCAAGTCAAAAGATAACAGGCTTTTCCCATTGTCCACCAAAGTGAACCTGACCCTCCCAGGAGCTGACTTTTTCTCTTCTTCTATACAAATGCACAAATGTATTGGCTTTCTCCTAATCTGGAAGTACATAAAATTTTTTTAAACTTTGGTGGCCAGAATATTTTCATAAAAGTACATATCCTGTAGCGCCTGCACATAAAAATACGATGATAATTATTTTTATAGAAGTTATAAAAATAGACTGCTAGGACTAAATAGAATAGAGTATAAAATAAGTATGAAAGGTATTGAATACATATAAAAAATACTAATTTAAAACAATTTTAATTCCTAAACAGTTAGATACGTTATTTTTAACATGATATATTATTTGTTAGAGATTCTTTTCAAAATAATATATTCTGATACTTTCTGATTGATACTTATAAATTCTTCATTTCAATCAATCAAATCACATTGGAATACATTTTGAAGAGTCTTTCTATCTTTTCTTTTAAAGTATTCATGTATACTAGGTTTCCTTTGTGTAAGCAGTAGTATAAAATATTTTTCTCTATGGAGTTTGAAATTTATAAAAATTTACTAGGCAATTGCTACCCTAAACAATGCATATAGAGCAGCTTAAAGTAATAAAGAAACTCTTATCCAATTTGAACAATCTGGATTATTCTAAATGAGTATTCATTGTACATTTGTGAAGATTCTCACTCCAAGGATTTGTGGTGTATTTTTGTCTGTCTTTTCCTAGAACTAGAGCCCTCTTCCTAATATATGACATAAAGCCAAATGGCCAAATGTAATAGATAGATTTCTTCCTGTTTTCATACTCACTTTGAGGTGAGGTGCAACCCAAATAGCAATTTTTCTCAGTATCTACAGCACATATGTTTGCCTGTTTGGTCACACTCCACTGACATTTCTCTTTAGCTATAACATTTTAGTGCTCTTCTAGCAAAGCTTACTTCTTAGAAATATCCTTCACATTTTTAATGAGTGAGTCTTCCTAGGAGCATTTTTTTTTTAAAGAACCTTTGAATATGAAAGCTGACAGTCCTATTAAAAGAAATATTCATGTACATGAAAGAGAGCATTACTCTTGGCTCTCTTAAATATGTACTCATTTCCTTCACTGTCTCCGTGGCTACGACTCAGAAGCGTCCCTACCGTTCTCCTTGTAGCCCATTCCCAAGATGACCTCAGGGGCTCTGTAATAACGCGTCACCACATAAGGAGTCATCATGAAGCTTGTGCCCGCGGTCCTGGCCAGTCCAAAGTCAAGGATTTTCAATGTACAATCAGACTTGACTACAATGTTACTTGGTTTTAAATCCTAACAACAGGAACAAGAGAAGGAATGAAGAGCCAGCATCGTATGGAACCTGTGATTTCCATCAACTTAATCAACACAATAGTCTTGCAGTAGCACTGATGCCCCCTCCCCTTACTGCAGAGGCCTATATAACGCAAATGATTGTTGCCCCAAAGGAGTTTACAATTGGTTTTCAAATTTTTAAAATAACCTCAGAAACTTTTCTCAAACCCAGAAGATAGCTGTACTATCATTTTTACAATTTAGGCTAATCTTGGAAAGAGTTTTTAGAAAAAAAATATATATATAACTCTTTGTCATCAGTTAGCTTTCTCCTTATGGCAAAATAAACCTTTCAGCTTATATTTCATTTCTAGGCCTGACAGGAGAGCAGATGAGGGCAGCTGTCTTTATTCTGTCAGAAACAAACTGTGTAAATACACTGTCTTATTTCAACTACACATATGACCTCTGCCAATCAAGGGGTTAGAAAAGACGAGGCTTCTGAGAAGCTGACTCTCAATGAGCTGAAACAAAATGTTAAACAAAATCAACTACAGTACTTTGTACAGCTAGTTTTCTTCTACACATAAGAGAGTGTTGTGCTAATTCTAACACTAAAGAAATGAGGAAGGACAGTATATTTAACCAAGCCCCCTACATAAAGAAAATCACCTACAGTTGGCTTCTCTTCTCAAAAACATCTTAATTATATTCTGTAGTAGGTGCTCTTACCCTGTGAATAATTCCAGCAGAGTGAAGGTGCTTGATGCCACACAACATTTGGTATAGAAGGTAAGACATTCGTTCATGGTCTAATTCCATCTGAATCACCTGACACAAGTTGGCATCCATCAGTTCCATTACTAAGTAACTGGAAGGTAAATCCACAGTTTAGTTCCAGATCACCTTTGAAGTCCTTCAAATAAGTCAGAATCCTCTCCTAAATCTGGATGTCTTTCTAACTTCCCATCTCCACATTTGACTGAATTAAGACTATGAAAACTTCTAAGTTTTGCACACATGCTACCCATGGTAACTCTACCACAGGCTGCTAATAGGAGCATTTATTAAATATTAAGTATATGAGTTCCTACCTATATATTTCCTACTTTCATCTTATTCTCATTTTTCCCCGAATTTCCTGAAACTCTTTCCCAAGTATTATGATTACAAATAAGAAAAAAAAATTTCAAAACAGCATCTTCCATTAAATGCGACACATCTGTAGTAAACCAGACAAGGTGCTATGATTTACTTCCTTCCCTCTGCTTAGCATCACTATACTTCTAGGTAGGTTCTTTGTACACAAAATCAAAGGCACTTCAAAAATAAAAATTAAAGATAATTATTACCAGATCTCTCTTTATTAATATTTCTCAAAGTGAATTGACTCATTCTAAATAGTTCACACAATCAACAATAACAAAAAAAACCATATAATAAATAATACTTCTTCCCAACTGAAACAAAAACATGGGACAACAAAGCACAGAGAACCAGAAGTCCAGAAAGAGGCAGAAGCATCTTTCCAAGAAGTGACACCAGAAACAGAACCTGCCTTATCGCTAGATCCCTTTTGTTTGCTGCCAGCTTTTAGGTCTAAAAGGAACTCCATCTACTAGATTTTTGTCAATTTCCCTTGACCTATTAGAGGGCTATGCTCTTCCTTCCTTCACAAGCTTTGTTACTTACACATCTTGGAACTCCTCCAGCGTTTTCTGGGGTGTGAAGACATTTAATAAACTAATAATCTGGAAAAGAGACAGTAGAAGGGACAGAGGAAAGAGTGAAAGAAAAAGGGAGAGAATGAGTTATTTTAAAAGCATATTTAGACTAGCACTTTTTCCAACTCGAAGTCACACTCTAGAGCTATGATGGAAACAGAAAAGTTGGAAAAAATTCTAGAACTGTCTCACAGAACATAGAAAAATGTACTCAGAAAGGACATATGATCTGTCTTTGGGTTAAAATACAATTAAAAAGCTCAAATTCTTAGGCAAAAGGAAGAGTCAGAGAAGATACTCATGATTGTGATATTGCTTTAGAGTGTGGTTCTCCTTGATAGAATACAAGGTCATTAAAGGACAAAGAAGGAAAGCCATGTGAGAAAGTGAGGCAGCAGTGAAACACCCAACAAGGCTTCGCAAGGCCATGGTTTTCCTCCAAGTAAACTGGGGGAAGCTCTGATTCAAGGTGAAGTCTAACTCAAGATAGTTTTGTACTGTTACTTTAGTTTCTTTTGCTTCTATTTCTATTATTTAAACTATTGTTCTAATGGTATATGTGGGGAAGAGTATATCTGAGATGATATCAATGACGAATTTAGTAGAAAATGTAAAAAAGGTATCAACATTCTGCTTCGTAAACTTTTTGTTTCCTGCTTTATTTTATATATTAGATAGTAAAGAATTTTACCTTCTAGTATAAGTTAATTAAAGATAAAGTCTTTGTAATATTTCCAAATAGATTGCATACATAAATAACTCGAAATGTTCTTTCAGCTAAATGTACTGCACTAACGTGCCAATGGGAAATAAAAATAAAAAATATAGATAACAATCTTCTACTCACAAAAAAATTAGATAAGTACAAATTTAAGATCTATACATCTTTAAGATATGAATTAATGAATTTCCATAAACTTCATAAGTGGTACAGAAACATATAAAGTAATAAAAATAAAGCAAAAGTATTTTAAACATCTAAGAAAAGCAATCAATTCTAAGGAATGCGTTTAGGCCTTAAGTGATTTTCATTTGTTGAAGAACTATTAAGAAAAAAATCACAATACCACCCACTATTTTCATATATACGGCAATGGTTAGAACATATCAAAACCCCCAGATCATCTCTACTAAAGCAACCCTGAAGTATGGAATATGCATATAGAAATAAAATTGTTTCAAACCACCTTTAACACTCGTTAGTAAAGTACCTTGTCATTCTGTATGCTCAGTTATAGTCTGTGTTGAAAAATGTCTATGTGGTGTATCTCTCATTGGAACATATTTATAGTGTTTTTCTATACTTTATCAGTCTTGCAACGTAATTCATTTTGATATTTTTTCAAGCAAAAACACCAGACTAGGGATAGGATACACATATATACAACATAATATACACAAACAATCCATGTCACCTATTAATCTAGAAAATAGCATTACAATTTTCAATAAATCAAGATTTATTATTTTGAAAGGTAAATTCCCCACCACTATATATTCTTATTTTCTCTTTTCCTATGCCCTTATAAAAAAAAAAAAAAATCATTCACCCTCTTTGATTTCCTTTTGAGGATTTCTCCTCTATTCTTTCTTTGCTCCCTTATGAATTCTAATTCTTACTAACAAGCAATTCAAAATGTTGTCTTTAGAAACAGATCATCACAGGTATTTCTATGTTAGCTGAACAGTGTCCAGGCAGGAATCTGATTCAGTTCCTCTATTCCAGCATCTTAAAGTGTGCAGATGTGAATCAGTGTTTGTCATGGCCCCCAAGTCAGACCAGCTACCACTTCCTAGAATTAAGTATTTATCTTCTAAATGGATGTTCTTCTCTGTCATTACATTTTTATTTGGGATTACTTCACTGTTTCATTTTACTTTCCACAGCATTAACAGAGTTCTGCATTCTGACTGTTTTTACTTAATATTACAAGTAATAAAGTGAAATTTACACTTGGTTGTAAGTGAACTTCCTGTCTGTTAATAAGTTCGAGAAATTTATTTTCATAAACTTATATACATACATGCATACAAAAAAGGTGGTAGCACGTAGGATGCCACTTATGAATTATCATTTCAATTTGGAACTTCTTTTTAGGTATCAGAAATGTGAACCTCCATATTCCGCATAAATGTGAACCTTCCCATCAAGAATGGGGAGTATGATTCCCTCAAGTTCCTAAGTGAGTGGGAATTTCTTTATAATGTATTTATTGCATATAAAGGCTGGAAGATTAGGAAAATATAAATATATGAAAACACAAACTGTCAAACTTTTCCATACAGTTGCTTCATTGCTAGTATCCATCCATTTTCCATTGCCCACTGTATTTCTCATTCTCTTTGCTACCATCAAAATAGACTGCATAAGTCATGTGGTTTTTCTTGCTCTTGCCTTTATTTAACATACTGAAAGAACAAATTGCTTTGGTAGAATGACTTTTCTTAGGAATTATCGTTTCCATCGTTTCTTTGTTCCTTTCTGGAAGCTTGGAAGTACCATGTTCCTTGCATAGCCAAATTAAAGATGAGTACACACTTCATAAAATTTCCTTTTCTTAGTGAGGCATTTCCTGCACAACCTATTTAAAAGAGTAACTCTACCCCACACTGACTGGAATTTTTTTATCTTTCTTCTTTGCATTGTTTCACTTAATAGCACTTTATCACCATGTGACATTCCCTACTTTTACCTATCAGTTTTGTAGACTGTCTTTCTCCATCATTAGAACATGAGCTCCACATGGGCAGGACTCTATTTTCTTCTCTGCTCTATTTTTAGTATCTAGATCTATATCTGGCACATTTTATTCATTCAACAAGTATTTATCAAATGACTGAACTAAAAAGTCATTGGAATAGTGTAATAGAGAAAAAGAGAAACAATGTCATTGGGACTGAATCCACATACTTGTATTTCAAACATCCTTCAACTAAACACTTATACATTTGCTGCTTCTTAGTGACATTGACAGATGTGCCTTATGACAAATTCACTTGTTTATAAACCTACATTGATAATTTCATATATTCTGTGTGACTTTATTACTTAAGAAAAGCTTTGTACGGAGTTATAGCTATTGTTAATACAGTTTTATGATAATAATTCATAACTTAATTTTATTATATATTTATATGTAATAAATTATATGTACAATATTTATTATAATTTCTTAATAATAGTCATTATTAAAATAACGAATTATCTCCCACTTATCCTTACAAAGAACAAAAACCTAGAAAGAATTCTTGAGGCCTTTGCCCGGGATTGAAGGAGCTTGTACTAGGAAGTGAAGAAAGTCCCGTTATGGTTGTACCCCACTGAGTTCCAATGAGAAACGTTCTCGATGCTCCTGTTCTGAAGTGCTTTGCAAATATCTCCCTGCTCGGTTACCGAACCCTGCAAAAAACAAGTTGCCAAAGCACAGCATGTGCACTGAACAGCTGGAGGCCACTGCCAGGCTATAGCTAAAAGAAAAAGGAGATAACAATCTTTGCCTATTAATACTTAAATTGAAATTGTAAAGAAATGTTGCATATTGTTCTGTAGGTTATTTTTGGCTTTTGGTTTTGTTTGTTTTTATTTTGGAAAAGCATGAAGTTGTTTGGCTAATTTGGAGCAAAATAACCAAATGTAGTTAATTTCATAACAGGGAAATATCTATCAAATTCATCTCCTCCATGTCATATGGGTTTTAGATGATTTTTAAGCAGAAACTTACTGTGAGGACAATGAAATTAAATGTAGCATATGTGTAGGATAAACAACATTAAGAGACAAATTGCAAAGTAAAGAAAGCTTTTCCAACTCAAGTTGGAATACTTTCTTCACTTCACTTTCTTCACTTTCTTTCCCCAATCTCACAACCTCCCACTACCAGAGGTTTAAAAATAACAACTCACATTTTTATGGTTCACACACTTCATGAGGACCAGTTCCCGGTAAGCTCTCTTGGCATGCGTTTGGTTCTGAAAGGGTCTGCTGAGCTTCTTAATGGCCACATTTCTGTCAAGGACAGCATCATATGCAGCACTGCAGAGATGCAAGAAGAATCCAGAATTATGAACAAAAGAGCCCTTAGAATACCTGCCTACAGAACTAAAGAATACCTGCCTACAGAACTAAGAATATATATATACATATATACACACACACTATTTTAGAATCCTACTCAGATACCTTCCCCTCAGGTCACAGGTCAACAAGGCTGTGAATAAAGATATGAGTGACCAGTATAAAAACATTCTACAAATATCACATGATCTCACTTATATCTAATAATGGAATCTAATGAACAAAATAAACTGATAAACAAAATAAGTCCAGAGGCATGGATGCATGGAACAGACTGACACATGTCAGAGGGGAGGGGTGTGGGGGGGAGGAAAGAGATTAACCAAAGAACATATGTGCATATATGCATAACCCATGGACACAGATAACAGTGTTGGAAAGCCTGAGGTGGAGTGGGGGCTGGGTGGGGGGGACAAAGAGGGGGAGAACGGGGGACATCTGTAATATTGTCAACAATAAATGAATTTTAAAAACATTCAACTTGCAAGGATATAAATAAAAAAGAAAGAAAAAGAATCATGGCAAGAATATAATATGGAATTGCATCAGTGCGTGGACAGGATAAGAAAGACAAGTGCTCAGCTTTCCCACTAACCGTGTGACTGTGTGGTAGTCATTTCATCTCTCTGGGCTTGAATTTCTCCCCTCGTCTTATGTGATAGTTAGATTTTCTCTAGCTCCATCATTCTTCGGTTATTTTAAGTGGACATTCACTTTTCCCCCATTCAAAGGTACCAGTTGTTAGGATGTGACGTTAATAGCCATGAAAGCACAGGTTGGTTGAAATTCAAAGTTCCCTCATCAACAATAACAAAGCTCAAAATAGGGAATGCAATCAGAGGGGATTTCAGAAGCATCAATAATATTTATTATTTAAATACAAACATGGAAATGAATGCCACTTACGTCTGAAGCTTTCAGACTATTAAGAATGGTCATTTACCATGCTTTGGAAAAGCAATCAATACATGCTACTGTTTCTCCCATACTCAAAATACATGAGTCTGGGATCAAATGAGGAAGTTTATCTCTTCTTGCTGTTACACCTAATGACCTACCCACAAAATGCTTTTTCCCATCCCTGCGACTCAAAGTTGTGCTTGAGTTGCCAGGAAGGACTGTCTTAGTTTCCAGGAATGACACAGTAACTGATGTCCCCTACAATTAATTTTGAATTGGAAATGACACTAACCATTTAGGGGGGTAATGCCACTAAACTGAAAGACAAACAAAAAGAATTACTGTGTTATAAGATAATGATACACACAGGATAAGGCTGGACAAAGTCTTAGAGTTCCTCTGACCCATGCCCCCATTTAATATTTATTCCTCTCCAAAATACCTCCATCAAAGTCTGACCAGCCTCGGCTTGAGCATCTCCAAACACACGAGCCCCTTTAACATTACGGCATCTCCTTCAGTTCGTTGGACAGCTCTGAGAGTTAGAAATGTCGTCGTTCTAACAAGCAGAGTCGCCTTTCTGGGGAATGTATTGATTACTGTCAGCCCTGCCTTCCAGGGCAACTGAAAATAAAGCATTTCCCTTTCATTATGATAGACCCACAATGTTTGAAGTCCGTTAAAAGACTGAGCACAATGCCTGACCTATAAGCACTCAATAATGCTTAGGTTTCTTATTTTCCCCCTAAGTCTTTTCTTTCTTAAGCTAAATATCACCAGTGTCCTACCACCATTTGTAAGGATGTGACCATCACTATCTGGTCAGTTTCCTGTAAATATATTCCGGCTTCTGGATATCTTCTGAAAACGTGAACCCTGCACTAAATAAACTTTGTTACTCTAGGCATGGAGTGTCGGTGAAGGTTAGGGTCAGGCTATCGACTCCTTCGTTCATTCACTCGCCCATTCATTCTGTTGACACAGTTACTCACAGGTAAGGCTATCCTGGCTTCACACACTATTGACTCGCAGTGAACGCACGTGAAATAAAAATGCTGTCTTTTAAAATTTTTGTGCTGCTATTAAACTCTGTATGTCAGCACTGGTTCTTCTGTTCTCATTTGCTCTTGTTAACTTAATGGCTACACAGGTAAAGGAGTCAGAGGGGCCTGCAATTTATAGGCGCTGCACAAGGACAACCATGGATTTGGGAATACAGAAATTATAATTTCTAAAGTAAAGAAATTGTACCAGCAGTAACTGATCAAACAGTCATCTTAAAGAGAAAACATTAAATTTTCATCCAAAACAACTTAGTTGAAATCATTAAAATATCTAAAGAAAGAATAGCAATCAGTCATAAAAGTGTATGAAAAGGATTGAGAAAGGCAAATTCTGACATTGCCTGGCCAAATAAGAAAGTGCCTCCCGGACAGGTCCAGGGGTCCTGTCAGCCAGCAGATGTTTACACGGCTGCCGTGACTGTCAGACACCGCAGTCCTTAGCATTCTGATCAGGTCCCCTCTGGCCGATTCTGTCCTCTGCTATCACATTCTGCTCATCAGGCTCGCTTTCAGATGTTGCAGGCAAGAACAGGATCTATATTTGGTCAGTTTTGACTTAAATTTCTCAAAACTTAGGAAAGGAAACTGGCATCTGCTTTTATATGTGAGTCTTTGGTAAAGCTTGTCAATGGGAATTTGAGTCCCTGAGACACTAACCAGATCCTGCAAGAGAGTGGACCAGCCCTACACTTTATGGGATAACCGAGAAAATGCCATTCCCGGGCTTTCTTGGCAAGTACAACACTGGCCAGTTTCTCTTAGAGATGTCGTGGCCCTCTCCCTCCCTGA
Organism: Miniopterus natalensis; assembly: GCF_054644295.1. Classification (NCBI taxonomy): domain Eukaryota; kingdom Metazoa; phylum Chordata; class Mammalia; order Chiroptera; family Miniopteridae; genus Miniopterus; species Miniopterus natalensis. Next base: position 154,277,188 of record NC_142081.1, on the reverse strand, counting down.
TACCTCTTCCTTAAAGTGGTTTCAGGTATGAATTTCAGCACTGCTGCTTACCTGATACGAAGCTATGGGCAACCCATGTGTACATTCTGGCATCAGTTTCCCCATATTTATAATGGAGGTAATAACAATTTAATGTATCTATAGTGCCTGACCCAGAATGAGCCCTCAATAAATAATAAATATTGCTAGTTTTAAAAGTCAATCCCTTGCTGGAGTCATTGTGTAATGCAGGGCAAGATCAAGTATACATTCCTACAGCACATGTTATAATTGGGCATTTATCTACTAATCAGCATTTCTTAATCTATTAATTACAAATCCATTTAACTATACCACTATCTTGACCACAAGTTTGCTCCATGATATAAAAGTTTGGGGCAAAAGTCTTGTTAAAATCTAGATACATTATAGCCGTGCAGTTCTATCACTTACCACTTTAATAAACTATCCAGTATGATGTGTTTTTAAGGAACCCCCTATTCCCAGTGATCATTGCATCCTTTCTTAAAGGCTCACAGGGTATCCTTTCTAACCAATAGTAGAACCAATGTCAAGTTCAAAAGGTGTCTCATCATTTTTTTTCCTCCCTCTGAAAAACTAAAAATGTTGCCTGTCTAGAGTTGTGTGGAATGCTGTGGTTGGGCTCACTGAACTTCCATCTGACCCCCTGGTATGGAAGAGACTTAAGAGTTAAATATACAATTCCCAGATGCTTTTACAGCTAGTGCTCTGGATTCCAATAAGGTCCTGCCGTGCTGATGCAACTGTAAGAGATCCCTAAGGAAAAGTGAGAGTGGTCGTCTTCTAACGTTGCTTGGTTGGCAGGTAAGGTCTCATGGAGATGTGGGATTTTCTTCTGAAGCAATGAGTCCTGGGTGAGAGGAGTGGAGACACAGGCTGCAGTGGCCTCCAGGGCCCAGTGCAGTCACCAGCATGAGGGACTAGTGACAGCAGTGACGAGTGCACAGTTCCAGCTCCGCCATTCCCGAATCTCAGCTGTAATCATGTGCTCTAGAAGCTCGATGGCCTCGGAGGCGGCAGCTTCCCTGGTGACTCAGCTCTGCGTGTCTCGGCATCATTCCTGGAAGCCCAGGCTAAGAGCTCACCTCTCCAGGCCTTCCAGTGATTTTGCAAGCACCCGATTTACCGTATTAAATCTCTGCCTACTACAGATGTTTCTGTCTCTTGCCATGAACCCTGGCTGACACCACAATCTTTCCCATTTTCTGTAATTCCTGAGTGATTACTGGCAGCAGTTTAGCAAATACATCTGCAGGTTGGCACATCGGTGCTGTACAGTAAGAAATTAATGTCTGACAGTTTTTGTTCGTCTTGAGTCATCTTGTTTAAGAGTCTTAGTCCACAGAATCTTACTTTTTTCTTTCAGTAGTTTCTCATTCTTTTATCTTCATGCAGGTAAAAAAAAATTCCAGCTATTTTGCTGAAAAAATTCCAGCAATTTTTTGATCTATAGTACTAAGTCAGCTTCACTTCTACCAGGTTTATTCATAAAAGTAAGATACAGCCTTCTGTTAGTATGCTCTTGCCACTTCATACAGCTTTATGATGATATAAAGCTATTTATCTCCTTAAATATATTTATATAAATACACACACCTGTACACGCACCCCTGCAGAGAAGTCTTATTCTCAACATATTTATCAGTTTTTTCTTCTGATAATTGCAGACAACCTCTTGTACAAATATATGTCTTCCTAAATCATAATCATTTGATAATTTTTTCCCCTTACCTTTCACATTTAAAATATTCTTGATCATATCATCACGTTTGTGAGAGAGAAAAAGATACAAAATCTCTAGGCACCCTGAGAAGAACTTTATCTCTTAAAAAAATAGTTTCATTGGAGCACCTGAAACATCGTAAGCCACAGCACAGCAAGCCGAATTCTGTCCTGGGATATGCCCTGCGCCCTTCATTGCTCTTTTCCCGTATGCCCACATTCTAACTTCGACCTTTTGCAAAGGCCTGGACCTCAGCTGAAAACTATCCAAAAATCTGCACCCATTGCCCTCAAATATCTCATTTTCATGCCCAAACATTACAATCCCTAGAAATAATATTGAGATACTGATTCCACCATAGACAACCACGTTGGCGAACCTGGGAAACCCACCTCTGCCTTCTGCTTTCGGGATTCCTTCTCCTCCTGCCTGGCCCCGTCCTGTGACTCAGGTTTCAGCCAAATGTCCTTTTCAGGAGAGGCCCTCCATACTCACCCCATCAAAACTCAAGAGTTTTTTTATTGGTTATCTCTGTCTTTGAATAGCTTGGCTGCATCAGCTTGGTTATATTTTATTAGGGATGCTTTTGATGACAAGTAATAGAACTCTTACTAATAGTGACTTAAGTAATAAAGATGTTAATTATATAACAAAGTGTAGAAGTGGGTATATCCAGGTTTCAGCGATACATTATAATTTTTGTGGGCCTTAAGCACTTTCGGCTTCTGATTTTCTGCAAATTTGTTCTCAGAATATTGAAAAAATAAAGGCAATTATAGAACTACACTAAGTGCATCAAAGGGAAGTGCAGGTGCTGTGATGCACTGCTACGATTCCCCTTCAGGAATACAGGACTTATTGTCCAGCTGCTGGGAGTGCTGCTGGCAGACAACCCCTCAGCTCTTAGCCTCCTTTAGGTACAACCTCTGCCATCTTTGTAGGCAACCTGCATTCGGTGACTGTTGAACATGAAATTATTAAAGCCTGGCCACCTCACCCCAGCTCAGGACAGCTGTTCAGGCTCCTTCCATCTTTGGAACTCCCAGGAGGGTCAGCTAGGGCTTTTATTGAGATTGCATCAAAGCTAAGTTTCTGTGTCTTCTTTCTCTTCCTTCCATTTTATAGGAATTAACCCCAAGAGCATTTCCTAATAAATCTCCCACATGCAATCACTATCTCAAAATGTATTTTCTGGGGAATACAACATTTGACAAGCAGTAATTCATGGTCAAATACAGCAATAATCCAAGGAGTTGACCTGGATCTTTCTCTAAGCAAAAGGCAGGGTCCAACTGTGGATGAAGGTAGCAAAACTCAGAGCTCAACATCAAGAAGCATCATTTCACCTATGTAACAAACTAACTTAAGTGATCAAACCCAGTGACACAGATTCTGATTAAAACCACTTTGCACTTGATGGACAACACAGATGAAGCAAGGCAGCATGTGGGACTCCGAAGGCAAGCTCTCAAAACAGCAGCTCTTCCAAACACTAGAAAAAGAACTACTAATATTTTATAGCTCTTTAGAAAACTAGTGACAGGGGAGATCACACAAAGACTTACTACCTTAAATGAAGACTATGGAATAGTGCTAAATAATCTCATCACTGTAGAAATTAGAGCAGGAATCAAAATTAATATCCAGAAATAAGGTGCATGTTTCTACACCAGCTACAAACTATCATAGAGAAAAATTAAGACAACAATCCCAGCCTGGCTGGTGTGGCTCAGTGGACTGAGCATTGTCCCATGCACCAAGAAGAGATCACCAGTTCGATTCCTGGTTGGGACACATGCCCGGGTTGCGAGCTCAGTCCCTGGTGGAGGACATGCAGGAGACAGCCGATCCATGTTTCCCTCATCAATGTTTCTATCTCTCTCTCCCTCTCCCTTTCTCTCTCTCAAAAAAAAAAAAAAAATCAATTTAAAAAGTTTTTTAAAGAGGAAAGAAAACAATCCTATTTACAATTGCATCAAAAAATAAATTTAACCAAGCAGGTGAAAGACCTATCCTCTGAAAACTATAAGACAGTGGTGAAAAAATTGAAGAAAATACAAATAAATGCTCATGGTTGGGAATAATTGATATCATTAAAATGTCCATACTACCCAAAGCAATCTACAGATTCAACATAATCGCTATCATAATACCAATGGCATTTTTCACAGAACTAGAACAAATATACCTAAAATATACATGGAACCACAAGTGATCCCAAATAGCCACAGAAATCTTGAGAAAGAAGAACAAAGTTGGATGTATCATACTACCTGATATCTAACTATACTACAAGCCTATAGTAATCAAAAAGGCATGGTACTGGCATAAAGACACACACTACATCAATGGAACAGAATAAATCCACACCTATATGATCAATTAATCTACAGCAAATGGGAGAGAATATACAATGCAGTAAAGACTGTCTCTTCAAAAAATAGTGTTGGCAAAACTGGACACATACATACACAAAATGAAACTAGGCAATTTTCTTATACCATGTACAAAAATAAAGTAAAAATGTATTAAAGGCTTAAATGTAGCCCTGGCTGGTTTGACTCAGTGGTTAGAACGTCTGCCTGTAGGCTGAAGGGTTTGATTCTGGCCAAGGGAATATACTTCAGTTGCTTGATCCCCGGGCCCGATTGGGGTGTGTGTGGGAGGCAACCAATCGATGTGTCTCTCTCACATCAATGTTTCTCTCTCTCTCTTTCCCTTCTACTCTCTCTGAAAAGCATTGGAAAAAATATCCTTGGGTGAGGATTTAAAAAAAAAAAAAAAGACAAATATAGGACCCCAAACTATAAAAATCCTGGAAGAAAACATAGGCAGCAACCTCTTTGACATGCCTCTGGGTAATATTTGTTGGATATGTCTCCTCAAGCAAGGGAAACAAAATGAAAAAAAAAATAAACAAATGGAACTACACCAAAGGAAATCATCAACAAAACTAAAAGCAACCTATTGGATGGGAGAAGTTATTCATCATTTATATATCTGATAAGGGGTTACTATCCAAAATATATAAGAAACTCATACAAATTCACACCAAAAAGAAATATGATTAAAAAATGGACAGAGGACCTAAATAAACATTTCTTCAAAGAGGACATACAGATGGCCAATAGACATATGAAAAATGCTCAACATCCCTAATCATCAGGGAAATGCAAATTAAAACCACAATGAGCTATCACCTCACACCTGTCAGAATGGTTACCATCAATAAATCAACAACCAGTGTTGACAAGAATGTAAAGGGAACCCTCATGCACTGTTGGTGGGATTGCAAACTGGTGCAGCCAACTATGGAAAACAGTATGAGGTTCCTCAAGATATTAAAAATAGAACTGCCATATGTTCCAGCAATTCCACTTCTGAGTATATATCTGAAGAAATCAAAACATAAATTTGAAAAAATATATGCATCCCTAAGTTCACTGCAGCATTATTTACATAAGCCAACATATGGAAGCAACTTAAGTGTCTACTGATTGATAATTGGATAAAGAAGTGGTACATATACAGTGTGTCCCCAAAAAATGTATACACACTTTAAAAGCTTATAGCTCAATTTTGAAAATGGAATATATTTTAATAAATACTCTTTATAATTATTCAAAGTGTGTGTATACATTTTTGGGACACCCTATAATACAATGGAATATTACTTGGCCATAAAAAAGAACAAAACCTTGCCATTTAGGACATGGGTGGACCTAGAGGGTATTATGCTAAGTGAAATAAGTCAGTCAGAGAAAGACATATACCATATGATTTCACTTATATGTGCAATATAAATAATAATATAAACAAACAAAACAGAAGCGAATTCATAGATACAAAGAACAAATTGATGACAGCCAGATACAACTGGTGTTGGGGAGCTGGGTGAAAAATGTAAAAGAATTAAGAAGTACAAATATAAAAAAATATAAAATAATTGTGGGGATGTAAAGTACAACATAAGGAATATGGTCAATAATATTATAATTACTATGTACAGTGTCACGTAGATACTAGACTTATCAGGATTATCACATTGTAAGTTAAATATTTAATCACTATGTTGTACACCTAAAACTCTTATTATATGACAACTGTAATTGAAAAATATAAAAATTGTGTATATAGAGAAAGAACGAAAGAGGAAGAAAGAAATTAAATGAATATAAAGAAAATTGCTGCCATAAGCACAAGGAAAACATATTTTTAGAAATCAAGATGATGGTATTAGAGGAAAAATTGAAGGCTCCCCAGGAGGAATTGCTCCATCTCAGTAAAATGCAGTGATAGGGTGCATTCAGGTGCTGCCTCTCTTGTTCTTCTTTTATCTTTGTGACAAGTAGTCTCATGTCTGCCTTCCTGCTCTTAATGACCATTCATGTATGATTTAACCTACAAAATCCACAAAACTTCCAGGCTGCCATTTGATAGGTTAAGTTGGAAACTACAGTCTGGCTTGATATGAATATGTGAGGGCACAGAGGCTGGTCAATCTACTAAAAAGCATATAGGAGGCATATAGAGGGTAGTCAGAATTCCCATGCTAGAGTTTGTCATTTATTTTTGCCATTTATTGTGCAGCATAAATCTATAATTATTTACTTTTTAAGTGTTTTTTTTAAAGCTTTTTAATTTCACAATAAAACCTTCTTGACAAAAATAAATAAAATTGAAACTGCATATTTAATAAAAATACTATATACTGAATTTCCATTTCTCATGTTTTCTTGGGCACAAACAATTGAAAACAAGAAAATAATTATCCTAAAGGAACATCAGTGTTTATTTGAAGTTAGTAGTTACTTGAAGGAGATCATGCCTCCTTAAAGATTTAACATACGCATCTGCAAAAGGTGCATTTACAGATCACTCTTCAACCATGAATTTCACTTAGATCAAATGACTATTCTTCTAAACTAATTTTGGCTCATTTTCAATTCAAAGTTTTTGTGGGTTTTCTTAGATATGTACAAACAGTTTTAAGCAATCAATGCTAATGTTTCACCTTTAATAACAGAAAAATTTTATAACCTTTTAAATCATGCCTACTTTATATCATTTTATCAAATGCTTCATATGTAAGATTAGTACATTTTAATAATAGTTTGATTTTCTATCCAATTCAATGACTCAAAGTAAAACTCATGGAAGTTCATTTTATCGAAGGTGAAAAATCTGACAATAGTGTGAAAATTATTAAAACTTTAGTTTAAAATGTCAACACTGAAGACATATTACTTATGTTTTTAGTGATAACATGAATATAAATTTTTTGAAAAATATCATCATGTTAAGAACAATGTTCTTACCAAATGGAGAAATCTATAAAGTGGAAATAGACTTTGAATTGGTTGTGATGTAAATATAATTCACATTAGTCTAAATAAATTGCAATTTTCTACAAATCAAAATAGAATTTGTAGGTACCAAGATTTGGTTAGAATAACTTTATTACAAAATTTTGGAGACAAAGCTGATTTTGAAATAAAAACAATAATAAAGATGCTTCGACCTAGAGGATATTATGCTCAGTGAAATAAGTCAGTTAGAGAAATACAAATACCATGTGACTAAACTTATATGTGGATCTAAATAAGAAAATAAATGAGCAAACAAAATTGAAAACAAATTCATAAACACAGAGACAGGACTGGTGATTGCCGTAGGAGAGGGAGTTAGGGGGACTGGGTGAAAAAGGTGAAGGGATTAAGAAGTATTGATTGGTAATTACAAAATAGTCATGGGGATGTAAATTACAGCACAGGGAATATAGTCAATAATATTGTGATAACTGTGTATGGTGCCAGGTGTGTACTGGAATATCAGCGGGAACACTTTGTAAAGTATATGATAGTCTAACCACTATGCTGTACACCTGAAAGCAATACAAAATAATACTGAAGGTAAACTGTAATTGAAAAATTAAAAATAAATTAAAAAATAAAAATACATAAAACAATTTTTAAAAATAAAGATGTTTCAGGAAGATTACCTTTTTTTTTTTTTTTTGGCATCCTTCATAAGTCTGATTGAATAACAATTTTTGTAAATAAGTCCTAACTTTTAGATGCTTTTTTTCCCACAAAAATCACTTGAAAGTCTTTAATCATAGTATTCAGTAAATGGAGCACCCCAATATTTCAGCTCTTGAAACTTCTAGGGAATAGCTATTATTATAAGCAAAACTTGCATTAAAAGCACATAAAATATGCTGAGAGGAAAGGAAGCATGAAAAGACCTGCACAAATCAAATCAAATACTGAGTTCTCCAAGGACAAGATTTACTTTTTAAATTCCATAAATATGACTTAGAATATAATTTGTGAGAATAATTTTTGGATAGAGTTCCTAATTTTAGGATATATTTATATTCTCTATAGGATTTGGTAGAGTTCCTAATTTCAGAATATTTATACTCTTTACTGCATCAGGATATGACTTAAAGGCTTATAATTTTTTCAAGATCTAAATTTGTCAAACCATTAAAAAAGATTATAAATATAGGAAACCTATCTGACAAGTTCTGTCTTATAATATTTATTATAATATTGGGCCAGAAGTTGGGCCAAAACACTTATATGTTGTAATACAAAAATAAATTAGAATGGAGAATATATTTGTTCTTACCAGACATCTAAGTCCCTTTGGAGACTATTTTTTTAAATGTTTTTATTGATTTGAGAGAGAGAGGAAGGAAGAGGGATAGAAAGATAGAAACATTGATGAGAGGGAACATCAATCAGCTGCCTCCTTCATGCCCCCTACTTGGAATCAAACCCACAACCTGGGCATGTGCCCTGATTGGAAATTGGGAATCGAACTGGTGATCTCTCCGTGCATGGGTCTACACTCAACTACTGAGCAATACCAGCAGGGCTGGAAATATTTTTTACATAAAAATATTAGGATCTATATTAAAGATGTCACCATTTCAAATTTAGTAACTTTAACATGCAATTTTGAAGATTTCCAGAAATTATAACAAGTTTAAAATAATAAAATCATATTTAAAAAAATGAGTTCTTCAGAAAATACCAGTGAAGCTCTATTACAGACAAGATAGGCTAGAAAGTTTCAGTTGATTAAAATACATGAGAATATATCAAGAATAATTATTGTTCTCATGTTACATTTTTAATATTTAGGCAATGAATATATGTGCATTTCATTTGCATTTTTAAGAATAAGTTAATCAAATTTCAATAGCACTATTTTTACATCCACCAATGTATTTTACTGTGCCCTTTCATTGTAAAATTTTCCCAAATTAGAGATAAATTACATGGGCCCCTGCTGTCCACGGCCACTGGGCTTCTGGATGAAAGGCTTTTGCATGTTGTCTCTACAAGATGGAAGAGGGGGAAGCAAGGGACTGGTGTTTCAAGGTTATTGCTACATCCCAGCCTTTGGTCCTTTCCTGGCAATAAATTTAAAGTGTGATTTATGTTCAATATTTTTAATTTTATTTTTCAATAACAGGTTATATTCAGTATAATTCTACACTAGTCTCAGGTGTACAGCACAGTGGTTAGACAATCGTATAATTTACAAAGTGATCCCCCGGTATCTCAAGTACCCATCTGGCACCACACTTAATTAAATACTTTTATTTTAACGAAGTCTTTCTTATAAATCTACATGGCAACTCAGGCGAGTGTTAGAACCCTGATGATGTCAGTCAGCTATGGAGGGGAAGTTTATTGAGCACACTGTCTTCATTTGTGCAAGTAACTACTCTGAAACAGTGACTCAGACTGGCCTTGTAGTAAGGAGGTGCTATGTCTAAAATGAACAAACTAAAGACAGTGAGATGCTCCTTTGGCTCCCAGGTTGGTACTATGTCCTGACACTTGCAAATTGATGCGGTCCATTAAGTGACTCACATGAATCACAAATGGTCCCTACACACAGGATATGCAGTTATGACAGGGACAAGTTCCACTGCCCAGCCCATGTGCCTACTCTCTCCTGCTCCAAAGCTGCGCCAGCACAGGGTTCCGGCTTTAAGATTGTCCTCCGCCAGCCCAACAACTGTCGTCGTGCTGCTAACTACGAGTGACCCCAAACATCTCCCAACATGTGCATCTAAAAATGTGTATCAGCAATTGTTTATGCCCCCTGGGCTTCTTTCCGTCATGACTACTCTGTCCCTCTTTGTGTGTTATTTATCTTTATTTACTTCCCCTATGCTGATATTTATGAAATGGAACTCTCTCTGCAACAATTTATATTTGTACCATCATTCTGGTATACTTACATATTGCCTTTTATTGCTTTTTTTTTTTCCCTATCTTCAAAGTTGTGCTCCTTAATGGCCAAAATCCTGAAGGATTTGGCTCTGTATCTCCTATATGTTTGTTAAATGAAATTACATTGCTATTTGCTATTGCTAAATGTTTATTTCCAGAGCTTTAAATGTTAGGAAGAGGGCATTATAAAAGCTAAAGGAGATAAAAGTTTAATTTAAGCAGCCATTTTAAAATAATACTGTGTTACACAGATGCCAAGATACTTTCTCTGGTTAAAATGTCTTTCTCAAAGCTCCTGACTCAGGTACACAACTGTCTACTGAACACCTCTAATTTGATGACTCAGAAATACCTGAAAATTAATAGGCCCCAAACTGAACAAATCTTTGACTTCTCTCTTAACCTTAAATTGCCCTCCTCCAATCTTTCCCTTAAACACCCATTTGTTCAAGTGCAGAAGTCATCTCAGTTTTACTCTTCTCATCTCCTCCCCTTATCCAGCCATGAAGATGGCCCATATTTACCTTTGATGTATATTTTCAATCCACTAAACTCTATTTCCATTACCATGTTGCCACATGTACAACAGGCTGCCCCTTAAATGGTCTCCTTGCATTAATTCTTGCTTCTTTCTGATCTATAACTCACCATCCTCAGTCTCATTATATCTAAATTGGGCTCTCCCTGCCATATTATTTTGTGTATGAGAATCCAAAGTCTTGATTATAGTAGCATTAATGAAATAACATGAAATTCCGTAAAGTTGATATGAAGATTAGGTTAGCTTGACCTAAAAAGAATCTTGTACCACTGTTTGATTGTAAGTCTCATGAGGACAGGAATCACATGAGTCTTGATTACCATTTTTTCCCCAGTTTTATTGAGATATAATTGACATAAAACACTGTATTAAAGTGTATGGCATAACTATTTAATATATGTATATATTGCAAAATGATGACCACAGGTATAGTTAATATGCATCACTCACAGTTACAAATTTTTTTTTAATGATGAGAACTTTTAAGATCTACTCTCTTAGGAACTTTCAAGTGTACAGTATTGTTAATTATAGTCACCAAACTGTTCATTACATCCCCAAATCTTACTTATTTGTAAATGGAACTTTGGACCTTTGACCACCTTTGTCCATTGCATCCCCTGCTCCCCTGACCCTCATCTCTGGCAACCACCAATCTGTTCTCTGTACCTAGGAGTTCAGTTATTTTCGATTCCACATGAAAATCATATAGTATTTGTCTTCCTCTGTTTGACTTCACTTATCAGGATGCTCTCAAGGTCCATTCATGTTGCTAATGGCAGGATGTCCTTCTTTTTTATGGCTGAATATTATTCTATTGTGTATGCCACATTGTCTTTACCAGTTCAGCCATCGATGAACACTTAGCATGTTTCCATGTCTTGGCTATTGTAAGGAAATATGCTGTAGGAAGAGTCTTCTGCACCTTGGGATCAAGAGAATAGCTCAGTGTCTGGCATAGAGTTGGCCCTACATAAGTACTTGTTAAACAAGGAAATTAATTGATGATTGGAGTACTCCTAATGGTAGAGCAGAGTGAATATATAGGTCTCAGAATTTTACAAACATGAGTCAAATATTTTTAAAGTATTTAAGTCTTTTGCTTCATCTTTAAATTCACATAAAATCTGTATTTTTAATTCCATATATATCCACTTTTGTTCTGATATAAACATTTCAGACTTCACATAAAATTTGAGTTCCAGGAAGACCTGCTATGTTTATCATGGGGCATGAGTACTCCTGGCGCAATGCACTTGCACCCCTCCCTGCCCAGCCCCCACCCCGAAGCACAAAGACTCCAGTTTGAAAATGTACTGGGGGCTTTTTTAACCAAAATTTTATCTAAATTTTTATATAACAATAATGTGCTGTATTTTCTTTCTCCAGTAAATATTTTCCTAATATCAAATCATTGACCAGATTCGCTTCAGCAAAGATCAACTAGATTCATCCTCACTATTAAAATTTGAAGCCTAGGTAAATCCAAATGGGAAAAGTTGATCTAATTGTTGACACTAGGTCAAAAGAAAACCATGCATTAGTCATTTTCATTTTATTATGGTGTTATTCAAGTAATCCTAGAAACCAAGATTGGGTTTCTTCCATGGGCTGCCATTAATTTAGGCTGGAAAAACCCTGGGTTTCTAAGTTTTATGCATGCAATGATCCTATAAGATAGGCACTCTTATTATGCCCATTGTTAGGTGGAAAAAAAAAAAGCTTAATAACAACCAGCACTTATTAGTTCTAAGCAATTTTTCTCCCACTCATTTGCTTCTACAATTCTTAATATTTTATACTCACTCAATCCTCACTAAAACCACATGAAACAAGTATTATTATAATCTTGTTATAATTATTTTTAGTATTCTTGCAAATTTTCCACAAGTTTGAAACTATTTTGAAATAAAAAGTAAAATATTTTTGTTATAAATACATATGAGTCCAACTCACATTGAAAAATTAAGATGTAACTGATATCATATGACTGCGACACTGTGAAATCTCTTAATTTTCCTGGAACTTATTAGAATTGTCTACATTTTCTTTATCCCTGTTATGAAAGCAAAAAATACACATATTTGCAAGCCACTGCACTAAGATGGCAGCCTTTCTGATTCTAATCTTACAGTTAATTCATTCTTTCATTCATTTATACATTCGATCAACAAATAGTTAAGTAATATTTATTTAGATAATTGGGAGAGTGATAGTAGAAAAATAACTTCATAATAATAGTCATGATTTCCCTTTATTTTCTGGACAAATAGTAGCATTAACTTGCTGTATTTTTATAGAAATTTGGTGAACAAGAGCTAAGGAAACTGAGGCACAGAATAAACAACTCACGAAACAATCTGTACACGAAGGCTCTGGGGGTCAAATTCTCTCCTAAGCTTTACTCTTTATGTTTATAAAAGAAACAAAATCTAGCTTCCAGAAAACACTAAACATCAAAACCATAGAAAAAGCATGAAATTGTTTTTGATAAGACTAATTTACTTGGTGGTAAGACCAGATAAATGGACAGTGAATTCTGCAGGTGTTTGCTGTTCTTTGTTAGTTTTAAACAAACATGATTTTTCAGGCAAGGTTTCACCTATATAGTATTCTTCTAATATAACCTATGTCCATAAGAATTTTGATCCGTGATAGAAAATGGGCACTTTGAGACTACACAATGGGATTTTTTTGCACAACTAGCAAAAAAGTACCACACCAATCAAGTATGAATATTGATTTTACTTCTAGATGCATACCCGCCTCTTGTACTCTTTACTTCTTCCTGTTAGTTGATGTCATTAACAACCTGTTTACTGACCCCAAATGAATTTCCTGACCAGCTGGCTTTAACAGCCCTCCCACTGCATCCTGCTTTTGTGGTTTCATGTGTACTCAGTTTAGGAACACAAGGTACCCAACACTCATAAGCACCAAAATGAAAAAAAGATTTTTATTTATGTTCTCTTTTGTGGTACACCCTGGGTTTAGAGAAAGGTCATGTAACAGTGATTGAAAAACATGATATACTAACTAGGTAGTAATTATAGAATAGGTTGTACTAACCAACGTATAGAAAATTCATGTAGTACAAGTTTCCTTATGAGTATTTTGTACACATCAGCAGTCGTAGTCCCTGCCTGGCCTAGGAGAGACCCTGACCCCAAGAACTGGGCAAGTGTCAGCAATTCATATCAGAACCAGCAGGCACGCTACCCACACACCCTGTTCCCAGGCATCAGCAGTAAAATTGCAAGTGGAGCAGTGAAACTATGCACGCAGGAGATAACACTGAAACCACCCAAGAGCAGAGCTGAAAAGCTGAACATCGCCATAAACTTCTTAGTTCCCCGCTTCCCCTGGTTCTCCCCAGAACCCAGCCAGGACACCCGGCTGCTGGAATGGGTTTGAAGGCGTGAGCCAGCCATCCCCTTAGGTGGTTGACCCTGAATGAAGCCCTTTTCTTCTCAGAACCTGTCTCACGGGTTTGACTTTCGGGGCGGTGGGCAGCCGGGCCTGCAGGTTGTTTTCCTGTTTCGTGTCACAATGTACAAATTCACTTTAACAATAAAAATTCTCTTCTCACGGAGGTTCTTTCTGAGTCACCGGTACATATGAAAGCATTTATGCATGAATGTATGCCTGTGTGTGTGTACACGCGCGTGTGCGTGCATGTGCACTTTTATTAATCACCTTATTCTGGGCTACCATACTGATATGTAAGTGAAACCGTTTGACCACACCTATTCTGTGTCCTCTGACATTACAAAAATAATACCTCTGTCCTTTGCTAAACACTGTGGGGAAATGGAACTCTATGGTGGCATTTCTTTTTAATGTGAACTAATACTCACTGAAGATCAAGTTCATTTGAGACTACTGAGTCGTGATCTCTTCATTCACACAGCAAATAGTCACTGATCTTCTACTGTACCCTTATTTTTACTTATTGGGTATTTTTATCTGGATGAAGTAAACAACTTCATAGAAGAAGGTTAAATTTAATGTTAATAGATCATGTCATGTGTTACAAAATTAAGCAAAAACTTGCTAATGTTCACTGTAATAGATACAAAATGTACAAGTTAAGTTTCTTACCTTCAAAGAACTGTAATACATTGGGGAATGCAAGACAGAGGAATAAAATACAAACTAAAAGAAGGTCCAAATGAGAGAAGATGGTAGTAGATGACAGCAGAAAGGCCTAATTGTAAGGAAATATGTAGGATGCAAAGGACGATAATTGCTGGAAGGGAGGAAATGGAGTAGGATCTAGATGCAAGTGTAAGGATCAGTTTACAGGAGATAAAAAGCTGTGCCTAGCAACATCGGGGAAAGCAGATTCGACGGGTTCAGATGCCGGTATGGAGGTAGATATGGTGGTGGAGGGGAGCTTGTGGATGTTGATTTCTGTTGGGTTTTAGTCTTGCGGTGAAATAGGAAGCAAGGTCATTAGATGAGAGGAAGAATGAGGGAGAAGAGTTAAGAGTTTTGAGGGAAGAGTGAAGGGATAACATTGTCACCAGGAAGGTAGGAATGTAAATGGACTAGAGATCCTGGGCAGTAACAAAGGCCCCCTCCATCTCGTCCATCTGAAATTTAGGCCTGAACAGTCAAAACAACTAAAGGTTTTTCTCTCCAACTATGTTCATCTATCTTAGCGCTGAGGACTTAGATTTCACCAGAATTTGAGTTTTGCCAGGAAGGAAGAGAGAAGACGATAGTTGAGAGTTTATATAAGGGATTGATTATAATACAAGACAGAACATCTAAACTGTGTAAGGAAGAAAATGAATACATGAGGTGGTCAGGAACAGAGCAATGATGGCAGATTGTAGATTTTAGGTCCTTGTGGAGCTGAAGAATTATTGAAAATAAGGTATTAATATCAAATCAAATGCATCACTCCTTCTACAAATAAAAATTTTAATTGACAGTTAATTTAGCTTCATTTTGATAATTGATAACATATACAAGCAAAATCTAATGGGTATTTTTGCTTGCTTGTTTTTATTATCTAGCTAACAGGCATACAGAAAGTCTAAGAGTCAAGGAGAAATATAGAAAACAGTAAACATAAAGAATTATCACTGCAGAATGTAGCATTGCATTTGAGGATTCAATAAAACACAAACTGCATGTCAAGACTAATATGTTAGTTTTGAAAAGCTCAGTCAGGGAAATAACTACTTAGCTACGGATTTATCTTAGCATCTGTATTGTCACTGTATTTTTAAAACAAAACTATAATTCTTCTCCAGTTTATATCATAAACTATAGCTTTATTGCAGTTTTGAGGTAGAAAATGAGAAAAAAAGGAGGACCCACAAGTTTATGATCAAATTACTGGCAGGATGTTGTGCCAAAAATGCAATTAGTCAATAGTTCCAGCATAAATCCTGTTTATAGGTCAGTAACTAATGTAAAATGTTAAACAGTGTCCTGCTTGCCACTAAATATTTTTGTGTTGTTTATGAGACAATGCAAATAGCATTTTATATAAATGCTGACATTGACTCTCAAAATACCACATTTAAATTATGAGGTAAGACTGAAATAGCAACTTGGAAAACACAGTCAACAATATTTGATAACAGTAATTAAACAAATTAAAGTGTATCAGATCAGAAAGGGATTATCAAATATAAACTCAATGAAATAGCAACCTAGATCCTAACTCCATTGGTCACCTCATTTCTCTTTGGCCTCTAGTTAGAAGGTAAGATACTATTCCAGCCCATAAAGGTCTCAAATAATGAGGTAATAAGCAACTTAAGTAACCCTTCATACTTCAATAAAACTTGGATACAGTTCTTCAGTAATTCTATTGCTGCACCATGTTGAGTTAAATACTGAAGGTTATAGTAATTATTCTAGTAATGACTTTATATTGCCCTTTATTGACTGTTGAAAAGAAAACCCAAGCAGAACACATTTTTTTTTTTTTTTTGGTATTGGGAAATGCATCTAACAAGTATATTTATTTATTGAATATTCACAGCAAATATGACTGTCGGTCAACTATGATAATCATCAAAAATGCATTTTCAAGACTATGAAGTCAAACTGATTTATTTTTTGTCATGTAGCTCAGCAAAACTTTGCCTCTACTATTTCTGCTCTCAATCTTGACTTTGATTCCTTTAACTTACAAATAATACAGGGTGGGGCAAAAGTCAGTTTAGAGTTGTTTATACGGAAAATAATACAATAATTAATTAATAATAATATAAGAGTAAACTCTGTGTTTCGTCCAGTCACAACTGTAAACCTGCTTTTGCCCCACCCTGCACAAGGTTTAAACAAGCAAGTCTCATGCTACTTACATTTCAGTTTTATAGGGTCAAGACCACGGTCACTATACTCCAGCTTCCCTTTCACTAACTGCCCCTTATAACAGTAGAATTGGAGCGGCTACAAACATTTTGGGATCTAAGGGGAAATTAAGTTGGGAATATATTTATTTTGGCTTGGTGAGTTATATGCTTCAAAGTCACTTATGTATTTAAGTCTCTGCACCTTTCCCTGGTATAGGAATGATTTCCAAGAATATCGCTAACACTGGATCCACTCACCTGGCGCCCAATCTTGTGACAGGAAGTGGCAGGGTCAGAAGTTACGTCACAGAACACTGCCTGACACTTGAAATACGTGGGTATGTAGGTTGTGGTAAGAATAAAAAACAAGGTTTGAAATACTATATGAACCAGAAGGTAGTCTGTGAACAACTTTTTCAACTTTTTCATGTATAAGAAACTAGAGTTTTCCCAAATTTGACAATTATATGTATATAAATACATATGACATTATCAGTAATGAATTGTGAAGCTAAAAAATAATTTCTAAACTATCAGTAATGAAAGACAAGTTTCAATCAACTATAATGAGAAAGACTGAATTTTACTGTTTTCTCTATAGGTAATGATATTGCAAAGTAATTGTCATATAAAGAAATGTTCAAAGAGTATCATGTTCAAAATATAGTAAAAAGAAGTATATCAGTTCATTAATAAAAATATTGTTTTCTGGGTTTTATTATTCTGTAGTATTTGTCAGCTTTTTTCAATTTGAAATTTGTTGTAAATTTTTTAAAAGAATTGACTTTTTTTATTTTATTAAGGCTTTACTTTTTTAGAGCAGTTTTAGGTTCACAGCAAAATTGAGGGTAAGGTAAAAAAATTTCCCATATACTTCTTCGCCACCTCCCTCCCCACAGGCACAGTCTCCCCCATGATCCACATCCCCTATTAGAGTGATACATTCGTTATAATTGGTGAACTAACACTGACATATTGTTTTCTCCCCAAACCTATAGTTTGTATTACAGCTCATTCTTGGTGGTGTACACTGTATGGGTTTGGACAAATGTATCCATCATTATGTTATCATCATAGAGTATTTTCACTGCCCTAAAAGTCCTGGGTGTTCCACCTATTTATCCTTACCCTCCCTCACGCAATTTCTTTTTATTCTAAAAAATAGTTTTATTTATTTTATATTTGTAATTTTTCTTAAAGGTACCCTCCAAAATTTTATTAACTTAAGGCCCAGCGAATCCTAGATGTGCCCTGTCCATAATATAAAAATGTACATGCCCATGGCTAAAAGAGTCTACAGAATACAATCAATGGCTAGAACAAACTATTTGACCTACAATTGCCCTCAAAAATCATATGTTGAAATCTTAATGCCCAATGTGATGATATATGGAGCTGGGTCATTGGAAGAAGATTAGGTCATAAAGACAGAGTCCTCATAAACTGGATGACACCAAACCTATTGGCACTTTGATCTTGAACTTCCCAGCCTCCAAAACTGTGAGAAATTAATTTTTGTTGTTTCTAAGCCACCCAGTCTATTGTATTTTGTTACAGCAGTCCAAATAGACTAAGCCACATGTCTACATTTTTGTGTTTAGAGAAAAGTTTAAACTTTCAGATACTTTTTTTGTGGGTGTTAACATATATTAATCCAGCATACCTAGCCAGAATTTTAGGTGCAGACTTTGGCTGTAGAGCCAGACATCTTCACTGTGGCTCCATCTGAGATTCAGTCCCTGCCAGTAATGTGTGAATAGTTGAGATATACCATTCCAACTCTAAAAATAAGACTAACTTAGTCACCTTGTAGGAGCAGATTTTCTGCTGAAAGGCATGATAACTTTAAAATAATGTTTCTAATTTAACATAAAACTACATAAACTTAGAATGGGAAGAAAAGTTAAAAGTTCATTCAATCCAACATTCCACCAAAAAAAATTTTTTATGTAAAATGTGACATGTCTAAGAGATATTATTCAGCTAGCTTTTGCTTAAAAACTATCAGTTTTTACACCTTCACAAGGAAGACAACCCATTAAAGAATAGCTCTGACTCTGATAAAGTTCTTTATTAGCCTGAATCAGAATCTATTTCCTACTAATCCTGTGTATGTTCTCTGGAACCAAACTGAGTAAGTTTACTCATTTATGGACACAGACAGGTGTGTTCAAATATTTGAAGAGTTTATGTCCCTGAAAAGTCAACCTCTCCCCAAATTAAGTGTCCCTAGCTCTAGATTCAATAACCATTCCCTTCCTATGTATACTAAGTGAAATTATTCATGCCACTAAGTAGAAAAGGTCCTCTGTCAGATAAATTTTAAATTTTAGATTTAAAATGTCTAACTTGAACTTCAGTTATTGGCAATTAATCATCAAATCTTACAAATGACATTAGTCTCTACTACATGCAATTAATCCCATTGCCATAACACCCACCCCCCCCACCCCCCCACCCCCCACACACACAACTATTGGCTGTTAGAGACTGGAGACTTGGTAATTACTTTCTAGGCTCCCAAGCTCCACTTTCTACCAGATATATAATAAATACTTCACAAAGTGCTAAACCCACTGTACTTGTCAGCAGCAATTTTCAAAAGAGAAGGAAAAGCATATTGTGCATTTCTATAAATAGCAAATGCTCTACATATCAAGACTGAATTTTTAGCTAGAAAGATTGTAATCATTGAACCAATATCCTCATTTTATTTAGATATAAGGAAATTGAGGCTTAGGGAGGAAAATGAACTTATCCAAAGTCTCACAGCTTATCTGTGACCCGGGTTCTCTAAGATCTTGTCCCATGTTCTAGAGAGCTCAGCCACGCTGGGCCAGCGTGATTTAGCGGCTGAGCATAGACCTGTGAGCCAGGAGATCTCAGGTCGTTTCCTGGTTGGGACATGCCTGGGTTGCTGGTTTGATCCCCAGTAGGGGGCAATGCGGGAGGCAGCTGAGCAATGACTCTGTCTCATCACTGATGTTTCTCTCTCTCTCTCCCTCTCCCTTCCTCTTTCTGAAATCAATTAAAAAAAAAAAAAAAGTTCAGCCACACTAAAACATACAAGGCAACCTCGGCATGGTTAATCACCTAGATTTACATGAAGAAATTCTGAAACCATCTTACAAAAAGGATATTGTTTACAAAAAAATACTAGTATCTCACAAAAAAATTATAAACCCATGGTGAGCATAAGACACTTGACATTTAAACAAGATACTAATGAGTCCAGCGCATGTCTCAGACGTACTGACAATCAATCCCCTGAACTGCTGTAACCTGAGGAAATTGTGTCATGAAGTCCCTATCTTTGTCGGGGGTAGAGGGAATTCTGTGTTCAATTTAAACACTATTCAGTTACTCTTTCTAGCCAAAAGAAGTTTAAAACACCATTCTCTTCTTGTGATAGCAAAGAATAGCTGTCACAGAATGCAAGGAAGAGAAATTCATATTGAGCTGTGGCATCTTACTAACAGAAAGGGAAGCCATTCCTATGGTAACAAGGGCATGGGCCCAGATATTTTATAAAGGTGATGGGAGAAAACAAAGCTCTGTAGAACTGACCCAATGCTTTGATATAATACTGAGGTAATGAAAAACAACTCACCATAATTCACACTTAGAAAAACAAAAGGAAATATCACTACCAGACCAGAATAGAGAATAACCCTTTATCCAGATCAAAGAGCTCTCACCAGTTTCTTTTATGTTTGTGTGCTGGTTTGGGCCTAGGGAGGAAGAAAGAGAACCAGAATTTATTGACTATTCAGTATGTGTCATGCGCTGCATTTTGTATTTCACTTATAAAACATAACCTGTACACAACATCACATAATCCTATGGTGTAGGTCTCACTAGCCTCATTTTGCAAATAAGGAAAGGGAAGCTCCAGGGGCCTTCAGGTCACACCACTAATAAGTGGCAGAGTCCAGGCTGAAATCTCTGTGGAATGTTAGTGTCCATGGTCATACTTCTAGTCCGAGCAAGTTAATGACTCAGTAACTATTACACATAAACTTGTCTAAAATCCTCCAGACACGGGTATATAGGTGTGTCCTACACACTTACAAGACACCATCCTTCCGAGAATCTCATCCACTTACAAGGAATAACTAAGGAAGCCTGAGGAAAACAAATGAGATGACTTTGCACTAATTTTCCAGGCTGCATAATAAGTTACCCCAAATTTAATGGCTACAAATAACAAATATTATTGCAGAGGTTTTGTGGATCAGGAGTCTATGCATAGTATCCTGCGCTCAGGGTCTCACAGGTTTCAATCAAGGTGTTGTCAGGCTGAAGAAACTTTCGGGAGCACGGGGTTTTCTTCTGAGTTCACATGGTTGGTGGAAAAACTGAGTCTCTGTGGTTGTTGGGATGAAGGTCTCGATTTCCTTGCTAGCGGTCAGCCAGGGGCTCCTATCAGCTTCTAGGGGCTCGTTCCAGGTCATGGGGTCATGGCTCACTTACTTCTTCAGAGACAGCAGGAGAATCTCTGAGTCTCATAAGATAGTCTTATAACACAACCTAATCAAGGCAGTGACTATCCCATCAGCCTTGCCATGCTTTATCGATTAGAATTAAGTCACAGGTTCCATCCGCACCCAAGAGGAAGGGCTTACACAAGCGTCTGCCTCACTGGGGGTTACTTAAGGGTGTGTCTACCACAGACCTTAGTATAGTCTGAATATTTTTGTGTGTCCCCCCACAAAAAAGGTTCATACATTTAACCCCACTTCCTAATGTGGTGGTATTGGAAAGTGGGGTCTTTGGGAGGTGATTAGAATTAGATGAGATCATGAGGTTGGAACACTCATGAATGGGGTTAGTGTCCTGAGAGTCCTGAGAGAGCTTCCTTCCCTTCACCAAGTGATGACACAGTGAAAAAGACAGCTATCCAAGGACTTGAAAGCAGGCTCTTACCAGACACCAAGCCTGACCCTGCCGGCAATCTAATTTGACACGTCCAGCCTCCAGAACTGAGAAATAAATTGTTGCTGCTTATAAGCCACCAACTTTATGATATTTTGCTATAGCAGCCGAGCTGAACAAGACAGATCTCAAGTGAAAAGGTTTTACTAGTGACTCTAGTCATCAGATCTCCTTGCTTATCAATGAATTTTCACTTCATATAAATCAATTGCAATTTCTGACATGGAACAAGGACAAGAGAAAGTGATCCAGCTGGATTTTAATTGCTCCATGGAAGTGAAAAATTAAAAGTTATATACGAACAATGCACTCAATCACCAGAATACAATTTGATTGTCAGCTTTCTTTTTCTTTTTTTAAAAATATCTTTATTGATTTCAGAGAGAGGAAGGGAGAGGGAGATAGAGAGAGAAACATCAATGATGAGAGAGTCATTGATCGGCTGCCTCCTGCACGCCCCCTACTGGGGATCAAGCCTGCAACCCAGGCATGTGCCCTGACCAGGAATTGAACTTTGATCTCCTGGACCCTAGGTCAATGCTGAAGTGCTGAGCCACACCCAGCTGGGCAGCTTTCTTTTTTTTATACTTTTTATTTTATTTTTCAGTTACAGTTATATTCCATATTATATTAGTTTCAGATGTACAGCATAATGGTTAGACAATCCTATACTTTACAAAGGGATCCCCCTGATATTGCAAGTACTTGGCACCATACATAGTAATTACAATATCATTTTAAGTTAAAGCTGTAGGGTCACCACATTTGTGAAGCCTTAACTTACCTTCCCTACTGCTTAACAAAAGTCATTGCTGTTTCATCTGTATTTACAAACATGTTATACTTACATATATTTTGGCACTGTTCATATTTTTATTGCTATTTAAGTCTTGTCTGCTGCTAGAGAATGATCTCCTTGGGACAAGGATCCTGACCTATTCATCCTCATAGTCTCAAGACTTCAAAAGCCTTGATGGAAACCTTAAATGTTGAATTGTTTTATATTAAATCTGCCAATACTATGATGTGTACATCTGCAAATATATTCTATTTATTTACTATATAACATGCCCCCACTAATTTCAGGAGTAATACAGCAAATAATAAAAATACTTAAAATAGAGAATAAACTCTAGGAAATAGATACAAATCCAACTATTTTAATGCAACAGAGAAATTTAACTTCCTCTAATAATTATTCCTTTAGCTAAAGAATGAGCTAGTGATAACACAATTGACTTTTAAAATTATTTATTAAATGATATACCAATTTAAATTTTATCTGATAATATCAAATAGTACACATAAATGACAAGTTCTAAAAGAATCACTAAGAGGTACTTGATACAAAGGACTTGATCACCAAGAACTTGATACAAATTTACTAAAAAATATTCTTCCATATTATTGTGTATGAATGTAGGAGAGATAGCATAGCTCCTGTAAATTAATATTAATGGCATCCACACAGAATGTATTAAAGTCATGAGATTGGAGAATCAGAAATAATTATGAAGGCATTACACGCAGACCACCAAGAAACTAATATCAATTTCATCCTTTTGATGATCCAGATAATCCAGCTAGGTTACCTCCTTTGCGACTTTGCTTCAGGACTCCAAATTACATCATTCTCTTGAAGCATCAACAGCCAGACCCAAATAGCGATACAAACTGCCCAGATTGGTGATTCAGTTGCTTGCAGAGAGTCAATATTCTATCCTGCCCTTTTGGGGTCCAAGGGTAGCTCAATCTTAAAATAGTACTACCAGAAACTTGTTTTCTCCTTCCATTTTAGTTAACAAAAATTTAAGAGATTCCACCCCCTCCCCCAATATCATCAACTAACACATAAATGACCTATTATTTTTACAATTATTTCCTTGAATAGCATTTTTTACTCAAAATTATTTGTAGAATTATATTTTCCTGGGACGCAAAACAATATTGCTTGTTCCTTTATATTTTTGGAGAAAACCCATTTTGTTTTGCACAATTTTTTTGTCATAACTAAAGAGGTTAAAGTACAGGAATTAACTACCTACTATAGACCCAAAGATGGGCACTATTTGTGCTCCTCTATTGACATTATAAACAAGGATCAGAGATTATAAGTAACCTACCTCAGGTCACTCAGCCAGGATATAAGGTAGTGGCATTATATCAACCCAGGCAGATTTTACATCCAGGTTTCTTTGCTGTCTGCTTACTAATCTACAATCTGTCACTCAAAAAGAAGGGCTCTTCAGATGGGTGATAAAATTAACTCAAATTACAGTTCTCTTTCTGACTCCACTAATGTGACTCAGAGTTGAACAAAAGTAAAGAAAGAAGAAAAAAAAAGTACATAACTCAGAGTCACTACTACAGCATATGTCATTCACGTCTTCATTATTCATTCAATGAGGTTTTTTTCAGTACCTCTTGTGTTCCAGGCAGTGTGAGGGATCTCGGGAAAATGGGGTGAAGGAGACAGACAGGGTGATTGCGTTAGACTAGCAGGGCACTAATCCATTTATTTGTCATAGCCTTATGTTACATTGTGGCATTTCTTGAGAATCAATTGTCCCTAATCCATATAATGCAGGTGGCTGGGACACAATTTAGAGGGATCAAGAACTAAAACCCACACTGATTTGCAGCAGGGTCCATAAGTCACAGTCAGATGAACAAGAGGAGGGGCTATCAGTCATCAGATCCAGAAACTGAAGACTTACTGCTTCAGAGACGAATGGTCTCCCAAGGTCTCCCTCTTCCTCATAGTTATAACAGCCTCTGTAGTTTAGAGAGGTACATGGCATTCCACAAAATATCTATCTCCCAGCTTCCCTTGTACCAGATGCGACCCTGTGATTAAGTGCAGGATGATGGATGGGAGCAGAAGTGAAATATACAATTTCTGGGTCTTATCTTTTTTCTTTCTTTTTAAAAAAATATATCTTAATTGATTTCAGAGAGAGGAAGGGAGAGGGAGAGAGAGACAGAAACATCAATGATGAGAGAGTCATTGATCGGCTGCCTCCTGCACGCCCACGACTGGGGATCGAGCCTGCAACCAGGGCATGTGCCCTGACCGGGAATCGAACCCGGGATCTCCTGGATCCTAGGCCGACGCTCAATCGCTGTGCCATGCCCGCTGGGCTGGGTCATATCTTTACAGATAGGGTGCTTGCTTTCCACTTGTGTGTTATGTCTTCCCACAAACTGGAGTGTAACCCTAGTGACCTTGGCCATGTGGACAAGAACACTGTCAAGATTCCTATGTCTCTGGAAGGATGACCTTGTGAAACAAAATTGCCCTATCCCCTGGAACTACACAGCAGCTCAGACTTTTATGGGAGAGAGAAGTGTTTAAGCCACTGTACTTTAAGTCTCTGTACTGTATCTTAGGTATATCCTACCTAATACAGATATCTAAATCCGGACCATATCTTCTAGAGAAAAATTTGGAAAGAGAGTGAGAATCACGTTCGCTTTGCTCATGACAGTAGTGTCAGCATCTAGCGCAGTGCTTGGGACAGATTAAGTGTTAAATAAATAAGTTCAACAGAACAAAATGAAATAGATGTGGCTTCTGACTTCAAGGCAAATCATTTCATTATGAGGACACAGACATGGAAACAAAAGTAACAAAAAGCCTTATTTTCCAATCTTATTAATGCACATTCTTCCAAATCTCCCAAGATATATTTCATAGTTTAAAAAATTCTCATATTGGCAAAAGTTTAAGTTACTCCAACAAGCTTTTCGATTACCAAAGAAAATAGCTTGTTAGAGAACAGGGTGAAAATAGTATTGAATCTAAACTGTATTATTTGTGCTATTATTGTTCCAAACTAAATTATTAATAAATATTTTTGAGTGCATACAATAGGAGTTAGCAATATTTCTGAGAAGAGGTACCAAATTACTGGTCCCTTTTCTTTCATTGGGTTTAATGGGGTTATTTTGATTTGTGCACACAGAACAAGTATGTACATATAGCCACACCATGTGCACTTAAAATTTAATGAAAATATTAAAAGCTCTTGCATTCTAGTTAAATGAGCATTGTTAAAAACAAGCATGTTTTTACGGCACAGCAATTAATTTAAAATTGTTCTTAAACAGCTATTTTACAAAGTTATTTGATTCCAGAAATGTTATTACTTTATAGGCTGGAATTTTTACATTATTAATGTAAATAACAGTACATACCTCATAGAGGTATTGTAATGTTTCTTCATCATTGGGGCTTTCGGAGCAGAGAAAACTGAAACCTGATTAAAGGACAAATCTTGCAAATTAAAGAGTGAATAGTCTTCCAGAGCAATATATGTTTATATTTCAAAAGGGGTGAAACCCATGGCCATCCATTTACATTCCAGAAGACTGTAAAATAGGGACCTCTTCCCAGAGAAGATTTGTTTATAATGTAAATATTAGGCATTTCTCTCTTTTCCCCTCTTTTCCCCTCCCCCCTCCTCTCTCTTCCTCCCTCTGTCTCTCAATCTCTAAGAGAAGGTGGTGGCAGCTGAGTAGCAGTTCCTATGTAACCTCTGAAATTCCTAATTTCTTCTGGGAAGTGCAGATACATTTTTGCATGTACAAGGTGACCCCTGGCTACTATAGCATAGCCCTGAGAAGGTAGATGTGGCCATAGGTTACTGATGCAGCTGGTGTAAGGAGCAATACTCTGTCTCTGATCTAGAAGCTTCATGCTTGCTTTCAGGACAAAACAAATGAATATAGATATTTAATACTTATAATGAGCTATATAAAAAAACCCCAAAGATCTGCGAACACCATGTTACGGACATGATAGCTGAGTCTATGTTTTTAATCCCTACCCGTTACCATATTTACCAAAAGAAAATGTATCGATGACAAGGCACTTGATCAATGAGTTTCATTCACCTCAAAGTGCAAAGAAACAGAAGTGGCAATTGTGCAAGAATTGCTCTGTGACTAATGTTACTCTGTAATATATGTCCTACTTTTCAATTCCTTTTCATACGTAGCCACATGGTCAAAAGACTTCTTTGTCCATTCAAATTTCCACCTCTACTTGAGAGTAAAGCAACGTTAGGAAGAAATGTTACACAATGTATTAAACATGGTTCATTGTAAACAAAAGAGGGGGGAAAGCATTTTGCTGCCCTGTCATGAAGAATTATTGCCTCTTTTCAAAGCTAATCCCATTAGTGTCTTCCGGCTTCCTCAGAAAATGTTCTTTAACAAATATGCTTTCCCTTTCTGATATCTTCAGTCTGTTTTTCCCTAGGTGTCTCTCAGTTGCCTGCTTTGTGTCCCTACCTCCTTTCTTCTTTTTTTTGTGTATCAGTCATGTTTCTCTTTCTGTTTCTCTCTCTCTCTCTCTCCCTCTCCCTCCCTCCCTCCCTCTCTCCCTCCCTCCATCTCTCTTTCTCTCCACATACCTCACCCCCAGATCCAGCATTTCCTCTCTGATAGGTACACAGATTTCCCTGTCTTTTCAAAATATGTTCCTTCCTTTATCTGTGAGGTTGCAAGCACTTAACTCCCAAGGGCTCTCTTTTGCAAGACAACTTTACAGAAAAGGAGTCCAGATAAGAATTGAGAATCCAGATAAAAATTGAAAAAACTCAGGGGTAAACCTCTAAAAGGGGAAGAAAGAGTGACAAATGCCAAATCAAATGAGATGAATGAAGAGTCCTTGCCACCTTTGGCACTTGGTTGCCAGTATCTCAGTGAGAGCAGTTCCCACAGAGTGGTGTGCGCAGAAGTGGATTCCAGTGAGCTGGGGAGTGAGCAGGAGATGAACAGAAAACAAGGAGTTCAACAGCAATAAATATTTATTAAGTGCCTACAGTGTGCTGGGGCTGTGTTAAGCTTTAGAAATACAACTGGGAGCAAGGCTGACATTCTCTGCCTGTAGGAAGCTTATAGTCTAGTGGGAAATGAGACAATTAAAGAGATAATGTAAAAATAGAGTGATGACTTGCCAAAAAATAACAAAAAACGTGGAAGCACATCAGAGGGGCACCAACACTGGATTTAGGTGGGCAATAGACCATGAAATAGGGTAAACACTGCAAAGTCTAGTCCACCTCTTCTCGGGCACACAGCTAGCTGGCATTTCCAACTTCTCACACAGTTAGGAGTGGCCATGTGGCTGAGTCCTAGCCGGTGGGACATGAACAGGAGGGAAACGCACCCCTTCCGGGGCTGCCCAGTAGAAGTTCCCCCCTCCAGGCTTTATTCCCCTCTGCTGTTTGGAGACCTAAGATGTTTCAAGATGCATATGGCAGAGGCCTCATCAGCCTGGCTCCTCAGGCCACTGAACAGAGCAGACACCTTTCCCTGGTCCACTTACTTACCCCACCTCCACCTGATAAATGAGAAATGAACGTCTACGGCGTTTGAACCTCTGTCAGAATCAGAATTATCCTAACTAATGTATATGAATTAAAGGATGCAAAGGAGTCAGGCCAAGAAAAACAATGGCATTTACGTGTGTATATGTCCGTCTCTCAACTAGATAAAAGGCAGGATCTTTGACCCTGTCTGCTCAATTTCACATCCCTGACATAGCACAAAGCCTAACAAATATTCACTGAATGCAAAAGAACTAATGCGCTGCCTCAGGGATGGGGTTACATTTTTTATTTTGTAGTTTTTCTTTATTTCATAAACAATGACTCTAAACAACCACCATCATTTGCATTTTTTTTCATTTTATTAACCTAGTCATTCCCCACCTAATCCCATAATGCTTCTCGCATGTGCAGCACTGACGAATATATACCCAATATTTAGCTGTATAAGTGGCATTCATGTCTGATTTTCCAGTTTCATGACCCTAATACACTGTGTGGATGCCACTAATATTAATTTACAGGGGCTATGTTATCTCTTACATTCAGACACAAAAATATGGAAGAATATTTTTTAGTAAATTTGTATCAAGTCCTTGGATTGTACCTCTTAGTGATTCTTTTAGAACTTGTCATTTGTCTGTGCTATTTAATATTATCAGATCAAATTTATATTAGTATAGCATTTAATAAATAATTTAAAAAGTCAATTGCGGTATTACTAGCTCATTCTTTAGCTAAAGGCATAATTATTAGAGAAAGTTAAATTGCTCTATTGCATTAAAATAGTTGGATTTGTATCTCTTTCATAGAGCTTATTCTATTCTCTATTTTAAGTATTTTTATTTGCTGTATTTCTCCTGAAATTAGGGGGTCATGCAATATAGTAAATAAATAAGATATATATGCAGATACATACATCATAGTATTGGCAGATTTAATATAAAACAATTCAACATTTAAGGTTTCTGTCAAGACTTTTGAAGTCTTAAGACTATGAGGATAAATAAGTCAGGATCCTTGTCCCAAGGAGATCATTCTCTAGCAGCAGATAAGACATAAGTAGGAATAAAAATATGAACAGTGCTAAAAGATATATAACATGTTATGTCAATACAGATGAGACAGCAATTACTTTTGTTAAGCAGTAGGGAAGGTAAGTTACAGCTTCACAAATGTGGTGACCCTACAGCTTTAACTTAAAATGATATTGTAATTACTATGTATGGTGCCAAGTGGGTACTTGCAATATCAGGGGGATCCCTTTGTAAAGTATAAGATTGTCTAACTACTATGCTGTACATCTGAAACTAATACAAAATAATATTGAATGTAAACTGTAATTGAAAAATAAAGTTATAAGTATATCACTTTAAAAATACATCTGACAATCAAATTGCACTCTAGTAATTGAGTGCATTATTTGCACATAAATTTTAATTTTAAATAGGAGAAATACATAGTACAGAGCATTTGAGTAAATCATAAAATTATATTGGGCATGTTGAATATGACATATCTGTGGAGAAATCTGAAGGATATAATGTACATAAATGAGTATATGGACTTAGAAGTAAGGTACAAGCTTCCAGTTATAAAATATGTAATATACAGAATGTGACTATAGTTCATAATACTGTGGCAAGACAGTAAGAAGCTAGGAAAATTCCTGGGCAAGTGGAATAAACTGAGACAAGAAAATTAAAGAAGGCCAAACAGTTTGGGCAGCATGCGGCCAGCTTATGAATCTCAAGACTTTTATCTTCCCTTACCAAGGACACTTGAAAGCAAATAGTTAATACCTCTCCTCCCTAACTAGAGAATACATAGCTTAAATCACCCTGGAACTGTAAGGCAGGAGTGAGGAACAGGGAAAGAAAAAAGGGGGAGTTTTATCTCACCCACTGAACAAAGAAATCAACAGTTTGGGGACTTGCAAAGATAAAATGGCCAGGTATTCTCATAAATTCTGGGAAAGCCTAACGTAGTAAAAGGAGGACCTTGAAATCTAGTCTGTTGCCCAAGATATCTGGCAGAGCAGCTTTGAAACTGCAGACAGAAAAGTATAAAATTCCTAAACCTCCACTAGGCAGGGTGCTCAGACTAGCTGGGTGCCCACCTGTGCTATATGCCAAGTGTATTTTTAATAAATTTGCTTGCCTTGCTTTGACACTGCTGCCTGCCACTCCAAAGTTCTTACTTGACTGACAAGAGCTGAGTAGGAGACAGCCCTCTCCATCTAACTCAGTGGGTTGTCTCCTAACACTACTATATTGCATATCTGAATGTTTCTAACAGAGTTGATCTTAGAAGTTCTCATCACAAGAAAAAAAATGTTTTGTAACTATGTATGGTGATGGATGTTAAACAGACTTATTGTGGTGATCATTTGGCAATACATACAAATATGGAAACATTATGATGTCTACCTGAAAATAATATAATGTTATATGTCAATTATACCTCAATAAAAATGTATATTTGTAGTAGACCATTGAAATATATTTATACATCAACAAAAAATAAGGTGTAGGCAGAATGATATAGAGGTGGGAGACATTAGGCATTGAACTGTGAAAGGAGATGAAAAGCCAAGGGAGGCCGAACATTTATAAAATACAAATATCTGAAGAGCAGAGAAAGATGACCAATAAGAGACAGATTATGCTTGGTTACAAGTAGGAGGTAACCAGGATACAGATGGCTTCAACCCAGACTAACATCACTGCCACTCACCCACCAGCCAATAATATTCATAACGCTTGTTGCCAAATTTCCAACAATTTGATCCAGTTCTATAGTGGTTCTAGGCATTTGACTCCACCTCTCACTTACAATCTCCCTCTTTTTAGGATTTAGAATTAGTAGTTGCCCTTCTGGCCCCTTTTACCCTGGCTCCTGATTCCAATCTTGCCTTTGGGGGCTTTGGATTGGATTCTTTTACTGTCTTTCTGCACGATAAACTATAAAAACGGTTCTCCATCTAGCCAATCCCCTAGAAACTGGCCGTGATCCAGGTCAGCTAACACTAATGAAAACTAACATGTATTGACTATTTACTAAAGCCAGGCACTGTATTAAGTAATTTAGTTTGCCTTAACGACAACTCTATACATACACATTCCTACTAGCTCCATCTTCAGATGAAGTAACTGAGGACCCAGCCAGGCAGCCTGGCTCCAGGGCCTGCATTCTTAACCGCTGTGTTATGGTGCCCTTTGCGTGCTGGCAGGTTCATCCAATGTCCAACCCAGCATACTCTGAACATTCCCAGCTTTAAAATCAAGGGAAGACAGACATTCAAGAAAAATTCAATAAACACTTAATATTTTCAAACACTACAGAGAAGTAAAAAATGAGGGCTGAAAAATAAACCAGCGGATTAACAATTTAGGGGTTCGGTGGTAGCCCTCTCCGTAGCATCCTACCTTATCAGAGGGGTAATGGTAATAGAATTGGGACTATCTGTGAAATGAGAATTCAGATAGTATGTGGAGGCACTAAACACAGACTTTATCCAGAAGTTTGATGATGAAGAAAGTGTGTCAGAGAGGTATTTTGAGGAACAGGCACAGTCTAAATAACTTTTTTTTTACATAAGAATTTGGTGGGAGGTCTTCTATAAGCAGAGGAGAAGACACTACTGGGGGAGAAGAGATAGTTGATGCAAAATACTGGACAGAACAACTGGCAGGGCCCCAGGCGAAGGGGATGGAATTAAGAACACAGGTGGGTGGCCAGCCTCGGGGAGCCCCTCATGGAGGAACTAACTGGGCAAAGACTATAAATGACAGAGTTAGGAGGCTGAAGAGGAACCTGAGAGCTCACATGCCCGAGGCCATCTGTTTTCTCTAGGAAGTAGAAGGTAAGGTCTTATGCAAGGAACTGGGCTGGCGAGGTGGAACTGGGAGCTTGCAAGGAAGGTTGTAAAAGGATTGTAACAGGCTCCCTGGAGCTGATGAAACACATAAGTAAAAGGATTGCTAAGCAGCGACGAGGGCCCAGCTGAGGCTGAAGCTCATAAACTTCTAATGGAGGAAATCAGCATGATGATGTGATTTCTCCAGCTGGGCTCCGCTTCCAGCAGGAGCGGAGAAAACAGCCAGTCGGGCTGATTCCAACGAGGATTTGAAAATCGGGCTAAAGAGGACAGAGGTAAGAAAATAGAGAGCATCTGAGGCTGTCTTTGTGATCATTTGCATGGTTCCAGGCCAAAGGGGAAAACAGTGAATCCAGCAGCAGGACCGGCTCAGAGGACACGGAGGCCGTGAAGCACTGGGGTTCATACAGAGACACACAGAGAGAAAGGATGTGGGGAAAGGGACAATGTCAAAGGGGCAACAATTTTATAATTTTCCTCTGCTCCCTGATTCTTTCCATTTTCTTAGGTGCCTTAAACCTCCATGCCAGCAAACTGACATCTTAATTTACTAGATTTTCTCTATATTAGTTATTCTCCAACTTGTATTTTTGCTACTTAAATTGAGTCTCTCTCATTGGTCACCTGAAATTAAATTTCATTCATTATCACCTGCTAGCCCCTCTGGTGTGGGTGTGTGAATTAAGAAAAGGCAGCTTCTCTGGGTAAAGAGGACCCCAGGGCATATTGCTGGGTGGGTGAGGGGCAGGCTGGAGTCCAGACCCCACCTGCTCCCTCATTCACATGCCCTTGTGCAGGGCACACATTCCCCAACCATATTTCCCATCATGGGTGAACCCAAAGAAAAAATTTCAAAATGTATTTGGTGTTGTAGCTCCCTGGATTAGGAGTAAAAATTTAGATTTACATGAATAAACATATTAAAATCTTCTGTCGAAAACATTTTTAATGATAAAAGTAAAGGTGAATATAAATAAGGAAGAACATAGCTAAGAGAATTCTGAAGCATATGTCTTTAAATAAAAGAAACACCATGTCAAATAAAGTGGCTACAGTCCCTCTCTGATGGTGATTTAGACTCCTGCACATACAGAGAAGCTTAAAATGCAGTGTTCAATGCTGGATTCATAACTTAGGACACGTAAAGTGATTCTCACTTGACAAGGCCATATATTTTAAATAAACTTAATGAATCCAGAAATAGAGAGTGGAACAAGGGAATGATAGGACTGTCACTCGAACTTCCAAACCAAAAGATGTCTTCCTTTGTCCTCAGCTCTCATATTTAAATTCATGATTAGTAAGACAGCTCAGACTCTATAAACAGAATATGATGTTGTAATGGGCCAGAAGCATGACTCTATAGACAAAGGGGCCAAGTACCTTCCTTCTGAGCTTTATAAAACACTCCTCTGAGCCTTGCTTTTTTTAACTACAATATTTATAACACCTACCTGCTTCCTTCTTTTGTTTCATGGGTGTGCTTTTAAAAGCCACATTATCTACAGATAGAATGGACAGGTCTCTTAGAGCAGTAAATGAAAATCGTTTCTGGAATCAGGAATTGCCATCTGTTATTTAGCATAATTAAATTTGATTGAAGACATTGCCTACTTCCAGGGAGGAATGTTGGCTTTTCCAAGATGTACTGAATAGTGCAGGATTAAGTCTTTAGTTATTTATATTTGTATTATAAGTTATTTTAAAATATATAACCATGGATACACTTTAATCTTAACAATTAGGAGTTATGCATCTGGCAAAATAGTACATGGACTATAAATTAATTTTATTTTTTGCAGTGAAAATATTTATTTATGCCCTAGAAAACAGGTCCTAGAAGAAATGTCTCACTTAACCATTTACTCTTTGGGATTGAAGTAGAAACAAAAAATAAACAATGTGTTATTAATTATTTCTCCTGGTAAAGACATTAGATTTTATATCAATAAATGACTTACAGAGAAGGCTCAATCATCTGTAAGTGAATAATTTTATATGGAAATTTAAAGGACCACTTTCCCCTCTGTGAGAAAAAAAAAAAGCTTCTGGGCTACAAACTCTTACTGTCAATTTCTACTACAGTGATGTAAGTTAATTACAAATTTACTGAAGAATGACAGAATTCAGAATAAATGTCCATAATACCTTCCAAGATCAAATATAATTTTGAGGGTTATGTAATCCAACCTCTTCAGCATCAGCTATTACAATGACAATTACATATTTATAAATATGAACACATATATCCTTTATGGTTAACACACAGAAATAAGGATTTTATATAATTTTGCTTTTTCCAATAAGCATATTGCCATCAAACTTCTACTCATGGTTTCTCAAAATACCACATTTTCTCTATGAAGGAAAACAAGTGATATTATTTACAAGTCTTACTCATCAATCAAAAAATATGGTAAATAAGTATTTGGAGCCTGTGCTATGCTATGCAAAGCAGCCAAGAACAGCAAAATGTGGAAAAAAGATACGAGTCTTATTCTGTCCTATTGCACTGAACCATTACCACCTCAAACCTCTTAGCAATATAAAAGACAATATTTGAAGCTCAATGCTCCTTATCTCAAGAAGGTCGAAATTAAGTATCTAAATTATAATATTAATGGAAAATAAAGGGATACAAAATGTGCTGATACTGCAGATGTGGGTCAAAGGGTAATGTTTCTGCTGGTCAGGGGCTAAATGGAAATATGTGATTAAGATGCATCATTTAGCATAACGGCTCATTAGGAACTCTAAGAAGAGAATATGCCTTAGGCTCATGAGTGATGTTTCCAGAACAAAATAAAATCATCATTCTGGACTCATTGATCAAGTCTCTTTTGTGTTACCCAGGACATCTGGTGCTTTGAGAAACCTTCTGGATGATTTTACCTCTCTCTCTTCATACCATCAACCTCATAACCATAAAATATTTCCATCCAAATTCTGTACTTAAAGATGACTATTTGGGTCTATGCAGCCATGTTGCAAATTTTAAAACTAATGTTTAAAAGTTTTTTTGTAAATAATCTTGGTTAACTGACCCTCATATTGAAAGATAGGAATGAAAAGGTTAGAATGCTTCTTTGCCAGACTCCCTTATGGAGTATTACTAAAGTCATTTTTTAAATCTCATATTTTAATGGTAATATAAAATATGCCCAATCTGATAATAAAGCAACTGTTAAACTCAGGCTTCTTCCAGGGTTGCAAAGAGGGTGGGGCAAAAGTAGAATTATAGTTGTTTGTATAGTAAATAATACAATAACTAATAATAATAATACGAGAATAAACTTTTTCGTACTCACAGCTGTAAACCTACTTTTGCTACACCCTATATGTTAACCTTTTGCAATTTTCCATTGGTAGAAAACAACAACATTAAGGCACCCTCTTTGAACCTACTAAAAGGCATGATAGTATCAGATTTACAAAGCGATGCCATGCATCTAGTTTGTTTTATACCTTTTGTGTTCTGTGAGATACTGATATTATCTGCATTTTACAGATAAATAAACTGAGATTCTGAGAGATTGAAAGTTAAATACTTTCGCTAATAAAGCACAATAGCAAATTTAATTATTTTGAGATATAAGTGTATTTTTAAATATAATGGCTTGAACATGATAATATAAGGTACTTAAAGTATCTGTAATTAAATAAATGATCTTTAAGTGTGCAAATATTTTACATAATTCAGAGACTACTTAGTTTCCCTCCTAATCATAATCACCAATAAATAGATATTGAACATCTTTTCATCATGTACCTTAACATGGCCAAGTTTCAGTCTTCTCTGTCCTAGTATGTATTTACAGATATTCCCTAGCCTTTGCCGCCCATTGTGTAAATGTGCCATTAGTTCAACGGTGATTAAGTCAGAGTGTAGATGGAGTAGCTCCAATTTTTCATCACTAAAATGAGAAAAGCTGCTAAAAGCATCAGTGAGTCAATAGTGTCTTTTTGAAAAATAAATAAATAAAATGAACACATTGAAAAGGGAGGACTTTCAAGAAACCATTTTCCTTTCCAACACACATAGAGGCCATTATTTATTATTTGAAAATTATTCCACAAATAGTGATTGCTCTACTAATGTTACTTGATTTGGCATTATTACCAGTAATTTTTTTGAGCATTTGAAGAAATTCAGGAATTTTTTTTTGGGGGGGGGGTTGGCTTTTGGTTCTATAACTTTGTTATATTTGTTCTGTATTTTGACTAGAGCTCTAGCCTATCCACAGTAATTCTACCTATTACTACTAAGTTGAAGTAGGAAATCAAAAAGCAAATTGTATTCCACAATTAAAATAACAAAAACAAACCACAAAGAAAGCCCCTTTTCCTTCTATACTCCTCCTATTGAAGGCATGGGCGACCTAGCCCTTCAGTCAACAGCTAAGATTCCTTCAGGAATGGTTTTCACTATTTGCCTTATTATGTTATCAGTACCCTTGAAGAGACTCTACTCTCATGGATATGGCAACCACCACTCCCCCAAATCCCTTACCTGTTAGGCATGTACTAAGTCACATCTATTTCTTTTCATCACTTAAAATTCTATTTGGGAGTAAACAAGGCTTAAACACATATGTATCTGTACACATGTGCTAAGATAATATAGCTGCAGTATTAGATGCTGATCCAAGGAAGGGCCCACTAGATACAATGCTGTAGCGAACTTAGTTTCCTGTACCACAGTGTTGCTTAGGAAATGTTTCTATTCCTGTCCTTCAGTGTAGAGCTCCCTCTCTCTCTCTCTCTCTCTCTCTCTCTCTCTCTCTCACACGCACACACACACACACACCCCCCAAAAATTCTAGACTTCCTTTCAGTCTATCTAAATCTTAACTTCACCAGGCTATGAGGACATTACTAGACAGGCTCACTATACCCACCATTTCCACTTATCAAAGGAAGATGCAATAAGAATATGTGAACACCCAAGATTTGGCTGAACCTGCTTGGCAATTTAAATCTTAGATTATCTGCATAGGATCTTGTTGCTGTAGACCAGCAATTTGCAACCTTTTCCATCTCATGGCACACATAAACTAATTACTGTTTCTGTGGCACACCAAAAATATATTTTTTGCCAATATGACCAAAAAAAAGTATAATTTTGATACATTCACACCAGATGGCTACCACTATGTTAGCTGTTGTTATTTTTTTTACTTCACAGTCTAAGGGGAAAGGATCAGTGCCCCTGACTAAATGGTCAGGTATTGCATGTTTGAAAAATTATTGTGGCTCACTGGTTGAAAATAGCTGGTATAGATTACTAATTAAAGGACATTCACAAAAAATAATTTTTCAAATTTTTGTGAAAAACAAGACAATACATATCCTACATACATAAAAAATGTATGTTATATAGCATATATATTCAATTAAGCACATATATTCAATATCCATTGGATTAGTATGTATATATATATTACATCTTCCAACAGAAGGCTGTTTTGTCTACATTGAAAATATGTTTTTTAGTGTAGCTACCTTCATTAATTATCTTAGTTACATCTTCTAGATACCTGCAGCTTCTATGTCAGCACTTGCTAAATAACCCCAGACACTACCAGTTTCCAATTTCTTCCAGGCACTATACTCAGGACTGTACGAGACATTCAAAATATTATGCAAACCAGACAGTTTTTGTGAAGAGAGGAAAGGTCTGTGGATTTCAGGAGCATGTCTGGAAATGGATGTGTATTTGGTGTGAGAAAGGTAGATGAACTCATTGTTGACAAAAGCAGAGAGAGGAAGTTAAATTAAAGGCAGGTTGACAGATAGGACAAATTAATATGAGAATAGGCCTACAAGAGAAATAGTACATAACAGACCCAAGTTACGGTAATTAAACAAAAACAGCTCAAGGCCAGACTGAGGCGGAGGGACAAGAAGGAGAAAGGAGCACTGGAACTGCGGTGTCTGTCCCCAGAGAGCGGAGAGTTAAAGACAAGGGACAGAAATCTCCATCCCCTTCATCTCTGCCTTTCCTAGCTTCATTTCCCTCAGCTATACACAAAAAGACTAGTAATAATTTCTGAAAACTCTAAAGCTAACATTTTGAAATGCAGGTGTCCCTTTAAAATTTGTCAAAAATGTGTTGATAAATTTGTTTTAAAGTGGGATTAAAATTTTTACTCAAGGACATTTAATTATTAAAATATATTTTCTGTTACTATGCCCAAGACTAGGATGATTCCCATTCTGTACAAGGAGACACAGAGGTCCCAAATGTCCTATAAAACATACTATAAAATTTTTAATGATAGAGTTTCAAATCTTTCTGGGACAATCTGTTAACTTTTTGAGCAAAATTCTGCTTTAGATCTATTTTTGAATCATTAAGAGCTATCAGTTTCCTTTCACTGGCAGTCCTCATTTTTTGGTGGGCGTTTTAATATAAGGAAAATGAAACAATCCCAGTAAGTATCTGAGCATTTTAACTGAGAACCTTATGAAAACTTTTTGTTGTTCTACAATTTTCCATTGAAAAAGGCAGCCAGTAACCACTCTGTATTTTCCTCTCCTATCTCTCCTCTTTTATAGCAATTTTTGGTTTTGTTTTATTTTCTATTTCATTTTGAAAGTCTTTTATTTTCAAAAGGGAAGATTTGGCCCATTGTTAAAAATATTAAAATATTCCAACTTCCAAGCTGCAAGAACAAATACTGATTGACATTAGAAAAGATTGAAATTTACTAGGTAAGTTTCCAAAAAAGATTTGGCATGTTTGATAAGTGAGGTTTAAATGGAGTGAAGGGCTGAGTAAGTGCACCAACCCTGCACTTCTTCTGCCATTTGCATCAACTAAGCATTCAGAGTAAACTTAAAACCAGTTGTCAAAATGAAGTTAAACTAAAACTTATGTCCACACAAACTTATGTCTACATGGATGTTTAAAGGGCCTTTATTCATAATTGCCAACAACTTGGAAGCAACCAAGAAGTCCTAAAGCAGGTGAATGAGTAAGTAAACTGTGGTACACCCAGACAATGGAATATTAGGCAATTCTAAAAAGAAATAAGCTATCAAGTCATGAAACGACATGGAGGAACTTTAAGTGTATATTACTAAGTGAAAGAAGCCAATATGAAAAGGCTGTATACTGTTTGATTCCACCTCAAACACATTCTAGAAAAGGTAAAACTTGGAAACAATAAAAAGACCAATGGTTGCCAGAGGCTGGAAGGAGTGGAGGAACAGGGAGAATTTTTAGGACAGTAGAAATACTCTGTATAATACCGTAATAATGAACACATGTCATTTTATACTTGTTCAAACCCATAGAATATACAACACCAAGAGTGAATCCTAATGTAAACTATGGGCTTTGGTGATTATGATGTGTCAGTGTAGGTTTATCAATTGTAATAAATGTACCACTTTGGTGGGGATGTTGATAATGCAGGAATCCATGCGTGCAAATTCTCTGTCCCTTCCTCTCCACTTGTTGTGAACCTAAAACTGCTCAAAAAATAAAGTCTTCTCATCCCGGAAAAGTGTGTATGTTTTTAAATGAACAGTACTACTATAGCAGTAATTTATACAACAAATAAAAATACTGGCATAAGTAAATATCTTTTATAAATGTAAGTATATGTCTTTATAATGCATGTCCTAAATTTGTACTTAAAAGTGCAAGCCATCAGATTGAAAATTATTAGACTAATAAGTTCATACTAAATATATGTAATTGCTACACTAGTTAGAACTATCTAAAAGAAATGCTTATCAATCTGATAACAGGGAGATTAGATCTTGATTTGTCATCATTTCAATTGCCCACTGAAAAATGCCATAAAAGAATGGTTACCAAAGATCAAAGAATCTTTCCATTTTGGAAACATTCAGCAAATATTTTTAAAATATCACTTTTTAAATAGATAACTGAACTTTAAACATTGAACTTTAAAAATCACAGGAACATTTGCGATATCACTTTAGAATTTAGGGAGTTTTATTTGCTAGTTATCTTAACACATATCCCCTCATTTCTTGTTAAGAAAACATTCAAATAAAATTTTCTGAGTGTACTAATAACAGTAAAACCTCTGGTTCTCTGAGTATTGTTTATTTTATGGCTGTTGTGTAATGAATATTTTTTGAAATCACAGAAAGTAGTCACAATAAAGTTATAGATATTGTTAGCAAATGGGGAACGAATTACAAATAATGCTCATATTTTTATTTTTCTTCAGTAGCATGTATTTTTTTCCTCCCAGTCATGCAATTTATTTGTTTTTTTGTTTGTTTGTGTGTGTGTGTATGTACTGTGTTTCCTTTAAAAATATAAGTTAAGCCCTGGCTGGTGTGGCTCAGTTGGTTGGAGTGTCCTCCCGTACACCAAAAGGTCACAGGTTCGATTCCTGGTCAGGGCACATGTCCAGGTTGTGGGTTAGATCCCCTGTCATGGTAAATACGGGAGGCAACCAATCAATGTTTCTCTCTCACATCGATGTTTCTCTCTTTCTCCCTCTCCCTTCCTCTCTCTCTCAAATCAATAAGAACATGTCCTCGGTGAGGAATAAAAAATATATATCTGTTAAATCCATTCCACTTACCAAACTATTCCCTGAGCCCCAGAGCCAATAGGCTTTAGATTCTGGTAGCGCTTGAGAACTGTGAAGGTTGAGTCTCCCACTTCCACACTGTAGAACTGGTTGTCAACTTTGCTTTTGCTCATGTTGTAATGTTTGGCAATATATGACACATCCACTTGTTTATCGAATCCCTGTGGGGGAAAAATACACACAACCAACACATGAGACAAGTGAATGACCAGAATGATAATGAGATGCAGGGAAACCTGTTATTTTAATGATTACTAATACTTATTCATCTATCGTCATTTTATAAACCTGTATTTG
The DNA here is from genome assembly GCF_054644295.1 of Miniopterus natalensis. NCBI lineage: Eukaryota > Metazoa > Chordata > Mammalia > Chiroptera > Miniopteridae > Miniopterus > Miniopterus natalensis. The sequence goes on along the minus strand of NC_142081.1, from coordinate 154,236,296 downwards.
ACATAGGAAAATGATGTATTCATTCATGCAAGATCACCTGGAGTAAAAGAGTTACGAAAAAATGGCAAAAAAATTATTTTCGATGTTAAAAGTATATATAATAAAATAATATCAGATTAGATCTGCACTACCTTTTTCTGAAATGTTTTATTAAACCATTTAATTATTTATGGAGCAAACACCTACTGAACATATACTGGTCCCAGAGACTCTGCTAGATACTTCAGAGGCGAGGCCTGCTCTTCCATTATAACAGCCATGAGAGGAAGGGTAAAAGGTGGTATCTACATCCCTTTCTCAGAGAGAACTGAGGCACAAAATAATGTGCCGCTTTAGTTTTTAATTAGGTAAGTTTGGATTAAATAGTATTGATGCCATTCATTCTCAATAATACCAAAAAATGCTATTATCCTGCTCCTGTTAAATGCTCAACAATTTTAGTCCAAATTAACATGATTTTAAAATGCTATGTGACGGAGAGAGGAAACAAGCTGGCGGAGTAGGGAACAGCTGCACCCGCCGCCTCCCGCAACCACATCAAAATCACAACTAAAATCCAGAACCACCATCGCTCAGAGCCTCCTGAGATCTGGCTGCACAGAAGCCCCACAACCAGGGAGCTGAAGGAGCATCGAGACCAGGAGGAGGGGCGCAGACGTGGGGGATTGAGAGACAGCCGCAGGCCCACACCCGGTGCGGCGGGTTAAACCTGGGGAGACATCTCAGTGGCGGCGGTTTCTCGGAGGAGTGAGGGGTCCCAGCCCCACAGCAGGGCCCCAGCCCAGGGCTCCAGGGCCGGGAAGAGACGTCCCCACAACTCGGGGCTGTGAAACCAGCGGGGACTGTCGCTGAGGGTCGCGGAGGCTGCGGGAGCCCCAGCAGCTCCTCTAAAGGGCCCGGCACGGACTCACCCGGACGCTCCCTCTGAGCCCAGCGCCGGGCAGCAGCCTGAAAGGACCCGGGACACTCGGGAGGAACTAACCTGCCTGAGATCCGGGCGAGAGGCAGAGGGGCGGCTTCCTCCCAGGCAGAAGGGCTGGCGGAGGCCATGGCTCCTGTGGCGAGTCCTCCCCGCACAGCCGGCAGGCAGGCGCCATGTTTGAATCGCCAGCGCCTGACTCTCACCTTTGGCCCCGCCCCGTGATTCCCGGAGGCCCCGCCCCTCCCCACCTGCAGCTCATCCAGGCCATTTCCAGGGGCTTTTCTGTGCAAGTGGCCTCTTGAGCCTCATGCTTAGGACTTTCCTAAAATCTCTCAAACAAGCAGCAGCAGGCCCCACATGGCTTGATAAGTGGCCCAGGCCTGGCACTAGCGGCAGCTGCATTGGCTCATAGCTGGGCCTCTCCTGGGCACCTCCAAGCCCAGCACAAGTAGCAGCCAACTACGGTTTGCTGTGTAGCTCATGCTGGGTGGCCCTGGGCAGGGCACTGGCAGAGGCTGACTTTGCATCTCCTGAGAGGCCCCAGAAACAATGCACCTAGTGGTCAGGCTCAACCACGCTGGATTACAACCCCACCACATCCACAAGTGATACTCAAGGGGTGCACTTGGTGAACACCAAAGCCCCACTGAAGTAAATCCTGATCCATAGGGGTGTCTCCAGCACAGCAGCTCTTTGGCTGTAGCTGCAGCTGGTCCTCACAGCTGATTGGCCGGGGGGTCAATTCCTTCCAGTGATGCCAACAGCAACCAAGGCTCAACTACAACAGGACAGTGCACACAGCCCACACAGGGGAGCACCTAGAAGGCCCAGCTCAGGTGACTGGGAGGCTGAGCCACTGGACCCTACAGGACACCTACTACACAAAGCCACTCTACAAATTCCAGGAGACATAGCAGCTCTACCAAATAGATAGAAACAAACACCTGGAAGCAGCCAAAATGTGGAGGCAAAGAAACATGTCACAAAGGAAAGAAAAGAAGAAATCTCTAGAAGAGGAACTAAATGAAATAGATCCAAGCAAGCTAACAGATAGGGAGTTCAAAATTTTGTTTATAAGGATGTTTAAGCAGTCTATTAGGGAAATAACTGAGAAAATCGATAACATAATAAAGTACCAATTTGAAATGAAGGCTACAGGAACTGAAATGAAGAATAATTTACAGGGAGTCAACAGTAGAGCAGAGGACGCTGAGAATCAAATCAGCAATTTGGAACATGAGGAAACAAAAAACACCCAACCAGAAGAGCAAAAAGAAAAAAGAATCCAGAAATATGAAAATAGCATAAGGAGCCTCTGGGACAACTTCAAGAGGCCCAACATTCGTATTATTGGGGTGCCAGAAAGGGAAGAAAGAGACCAAGAAATTGAAAACCTATTTGAAAAAATAATTAACTTCCCCTACCTAGGGAAAGAAATAGACTTACAAGTCCAGGATGCACAGAGGGTTCCAAACAAGAGGAACCCAAGAAGCCCACAGCAAGACACATCATAATTAAAATGCCAAAGGTTAAAGACAAAGAGAGAATCTTAAAAGCAGCAAGAGAAAAGCAGTTAGTTACCTACAAGGGAGCACCCATACGACTGTCAGCTGATTTCTCAACAGAAACCTTGTAGGCCAGAAGGGAGTGGCAAGAAATATTCAAAGTGTTGAAAAACAGAGAACTACAACCAAGATTGCTCTACCCAGCAAAGCTGTCATTTAGAATTGAAGGTCAGATAAAGAGCTTCACAGATAAGAAAAAGCTAAAGGAGTTCATCACCACCAGACCAGCACTACGGGAAAAGTTGAAGGGTCTTCTTTAAGAAGAAGCTAATGAACAAAAGAATCTGACAAACTAAATAGATCCAGAGACACTGACACTTGCAACAGATGATCATATTTTAGAGGAAAGAGGGAAGGAGGGTGGGAAGAGATTAACCAAAGAAGTTATATGCATATATGCATAACCCATGGACACAGTCAATAACGGGGTGAAGGCCTGGGGAGGAGGTGGGAGCGAAGTGGAGGGGGTCAATTGGGGGGAAAAATAGGACACCTGTAATACTCTCAGCAATAAAGATAAATTTAAAAAATAAAATAAAATGCTATATGACAACTTTTTATTCTTTGTAAGCTTAGATATTAAATATCTCAATTGTTGTATCTTTTGTTTATCTTTAAGAGAATTCTTCTGTGAATTAAATTTACCAATTGAGAGATCTCCTTGAAATTTTAAATCATGATTTATGAATATATATTATGTAGCTTATCCATTATCCCGGATTATTGTTTACTCAGAAATGACCATATGTTGTACTTTATGATATTAAGTAGTAAGGATTCTATAGCTAGAGGGAATCTTACAGAATATTTCCTAAGCCTGAGGCACATATGCATGAATGTCTATCTTGTAGTCATCCCCTCTCCTCCTTGTCGATTCTGTTCAGGTTTTGAGCACTTGCATGTTCTGTGATTTCTCCCCAATCCCAGAAATTGAAAATTGAATGGTCTAAAGCATTGGTTCTCATTAGAAATGGCATAACCCTTAGCAGGCATTTCGGAGATCTGTGGCATCTTTTTATGTGCCATGTAATAGGAGATGTGGCTTATATTTAGTTGGTTTAGTGAACAATGCTGGATGTTTTACAATGAGTGGGACATTAACCTCACCTAGAAACTTGTTCAAAAAGATCCTTAATAGTCTCAGCAATCTTGAGAAAGAAGAACAAAGTTGGAGAGATCACACTACCTGGTATCAAACTATACAAGACCATTGTAATCAAAACAGCCTGGTACTGGCATAAGAACAGGCACATGGATCAATGGAACAGAACAGAGAGTCCAGAAATCAACTGATGCCTGTATGGTCAATTAATACTTGACAAAGGAGACAAGAACATACAATGGAGTAAAGACAGTCTCTCCAATAAATGGTGCTGGGAAAATTGGACAGGTACATGCAAAGAAAATGAAACTAGACCACCGATTTACACCATACACAAGAATAAACTCAAAATGGATAAGAGACTTAAATGTAAGTCACAAAACCATAAAAATCATAGAAGTAAGCATAGGCAGCAAAATCTCAGACATCTCTCATAGCAATATCTCATAGGAAAGGGAAACAAAGGGAAACAAAGGAAAAAATAAACAAATGGGACTACATCAGACTAAAAAGCTTCTGCACAGCAAAAGAAACCATCAACAAGGTGAAAAGGGAACAGACTGAATGAGAGAACATATTTGTCAATGATATACCTGATAAGGGGTTAATATCCAAAATATATAAGGAACTTATACAACTTAACAAGAGGAAGACAAACAATCCAATTAAAAAATGGGCAAAGGACTGGAATAGACACTTCTCCAAAGAGGACATACAAATGGCCAATAGACATATGAAAAGATGCTCAGTGTCACTAATCATCAGAGAGATGCAAATTAAAACCACAATAAGATAGCACTTCACACCTGTAAGAATGGCTGCCACCAACAAGTCAACAAATGACATGTGCTGGGGGGGGGGGGAGAAAAAGGGACCCTTGTGCACTGGTGTAGCCATTGTGGAAAATGGTATGGAGTTTCCTCAAAAAATTTAAAATGAAATGGTCTTTTGTCTCAGTGATCCCACTTCTAGGAATATATCCTAAGAACCCCGAAACACTGAATCAAAGGAATACATGCACCCCAACATTCATAGCAGAATTATTTACAATAGTCAAAATCTGTAAAGAACCCAAGTATCCATCAGTAGATGCGTGGATTAGAAAGCTGTGGCACATTTACATAATGGAATACTATGTGGCCATAAAAAAGAAGAAACTCTTAGCTTTTGTGACAGTATGGATAGACCTGGGGATTATTATGCTAAGCGAAATAAGCCAGTCAGAGAAAGACAAGAACCATATGATTTCACTTATATGTGGAATCTAATGAACAAAATAAACTGAAGAACAAAATAGAAACAGAGGCATGGATACATGGAGCAGACTGACAGCTGTCAGAGGGGAGAAATTAGCCAAAGAACATATGGATGAAAGAAGGGAAGGGATTAGCAAAAACATATATGCCTGACACATAGATATAGACAACAGTGTGGTGATGGCCAGAGGGAAGGGGAGCAAGGGTGCTGGGTGGAGTGGGGCAAAGGGTCGGGGAGGAGGGGGTGGAATGGGGACACTGTAATAGTGCCAACAATAAAAATAAAGTTTAAAAAAAAAATGCAAATGCTCACTCCAACCTCACACCTACTGAATCAATAACTCTGAGAGACGGGGCCCAACAACCTGTTTTCATAAGCCCTCTAAGTATTCTGATGCATGTTGAGAGCCACTCACTGGAGGGGTTTGCCCCTGAAGATTATAAAACAGATCATACAGTTCTGCCTGAGATATTAAGAAAGAAAAACACTTATTATGCAGCAGAAATAATATTGCTGCATCTGCCTCGGAGAACACATTTTGTGTCTCTGTGAACTGCCAGATTCCATTACTCATGGCACACAAACTGGAAACCAGTGTCCTAGTTAGGACAAGGATTACCCCACACCTAACTGCTATAATAGGATAGACCATTGTGTCCTAGCAATTGTTCACACTCCTGAGAAGTCCCCTTGGTTTTCCCCCGTGCATATCTACAACAGGACTTGTCATATAACAGGGAAACTATATATAGACTTGGTGGTAGTTCGGTAAAATGGTTCAAATAATCACAGATCTTATACCAGTAGCAAAACTTTTAGCAACAAGAGAATTCACAGTGAAAAAGACACAAATAAAAGCTATTCAAATGAAATGCCTAATGCCCTGACATATTCCCAGGGATGTGTTTTCCTTTCTCATTGGTGCAATATAGTGCCTGACCAATGTTCTCTCAATTAGCTCATGAAAACAAACATCCCATCATCTCTTTATATTAAGTTTATACTAAAACACTTGGGAAGAATGTCTGAAATTCACAGGTATTCCTCAGGGCTCCTCAAAATGGAAAGTCTCTTTCCAGAGAAGAAATTAATATGTTGATTAAGAGTTAATTACAAAGAAGGAATATTATATTTTAAAAATTATAAATCTATACAGTGGTAACTTTTGAAGCTCAGTATGGTTCAAAATAACTATAGGTTTAGAATAGTCTATTCTATTGATCAAACTATTTTTAAAAATAACTAATTACTTCACTGAATATTAATCTTATATTTAAATCTCAACAATTATTTCTATGTGAATATAACAGAATTTAATAGAATTTTCTTTGCAAAAATTCAAAGCAAACTCATTTCCTCCCCGTGTTCCAAGTACCAAAAAATTTTAAAGCTAAATTAAAAGAAAGCTTTCTGGCCACTGGCCATTTGGTAGGCAGGGTGGAAACCTGTTCTAAATATAATCTGTTATGTGAAAAGACTGCATTTTATCTAGACTTGTAAGAAAGGGCCTTATGCAATGAGTCCCCATCATCAGTTCAGTTGCTAGCTTACAGCTATGCAGTTTTGCAAAGAAAAATGCCCCATATTACTGATCTTATCCTGCAGGTGTCCAAAGCCTTGATTGCATTTTTCTCAAATTTAATAACCTACATTCCACAAGCACTCCCTCCCCATTTCCATTTGTGCATGACTGTCCTATATTACTGCTAGTTAATTTCTGAGCAGAAAATATTGAAGTTTAAGACTTTTTAGAGGTTAAGCTTCCTTGGTTTCTTTTTAATGATATAGCTGAAAACATCACCATGCCTAGATTAGTTCTGCACTTAATAGCTCTGAAACCTTGAACAAGTCATTTTATTCTTTCATTCATTTATTATTTATATTCCGTGTGGTTCCAAAAAGGATTTGTGCAGTTCACCATAAAAGATATAGGAACATTAAAACCATTAAATCCAGTTTTAAGAACAAATGTCAAATAAAAGAGGCTGAAAGATGACAGTTTTACCCAAAGACTTAAGTTATGAATATCTACTTGCCTTGAGCACAAAACTTAGTGTCATGCTTCCAGAAAGCCAAAGGAAAAAATGACAACACTATAATACCACAATGAGTGGTAAGTTTTGATTCATTAATCTCATAAATTTATCAAAGATGTTCAGAGAAAAGGTAAAATCTCTCTAGCACTCAACTTCAGGAAGAATATATTTGGTCTGGCTGGTGTTGTTAAGTGGTTAGAGCATTGGCCTGCTCACAGAAGGGTCAAGGGTTTGATTTCTGACCAAGGGCATGTATCTGTGTTGCAGGTTTGATCCCTGGCCCCGGTCAGTTGGGGCGCATGGGGGAGGCAACCAATTGATATGTCTCTCTCACATCACATCAGAATGTTTCTCTCTCTCTCTCTCTCTCTCCCCCCTTCCCCCTTCCACTCTCTCTAAAAATCAATGAAAAAAATATCCTCAGGTATTAACAAAAACATATTCAATCGTTCTTTCTATAATAAACTTGGAATCAAACAACAGGCAGTAGATACAATATTTTTAAATCAAAGACACAGAAATATGTTTCATATGACTAACATGAAATCGAATCCCTGATAATGACGCACAAAGTGAGAGATTTTACTCAGCCACTGCACTGTACAAGCTGCAGGCCTGCAGGTCCCTGAGAAAGAGTCATTCTGGCATGTGCTCTGAAAGAATCCTGCTCTGCACTCCCTGCTCATAGTGTGTCTACACTATGAGGTCCTTGATGAAAGATCTCCGGTAAAATCCTAATGGAGAGCTAACTCGTGTGGGGAGCAGCTCTTTTAATAATGGGGGGTTTCTTCTCAACCAGAGTTTCTTATTGGAATTAAAGACCCCAGCACACTTACAGTTACAGGTTGCACATTAGTCAGACTGCTTCCTGAGGGGTACCCATAGTTAGTAAGCAATATATCACATGAGTCATACAAAACAAGGAAAGAAAGTAAACCAGTATTGATTGCTTACTTACTAAAGGTGAACTTTGTATTCTGTTACATACTATATTTAATTCTAACAACAGCTGAAAAGGGTGGCATACAAAGCTAGTAGTTGGTTCAAAGTCTTAGCACTACTAATTAGTGGTCCCAATTAATATGAACTTGAAGTTCATCCAACTCCAAGATGTGCTCACTTTTTACTAAACCACTCACTAGTTCAGTAAAGATGTGCTGAATAAATAACTGGTGGAATCGAGTAATAATCAATGCATAGATATCTCCTTGCATAGAAAATGTAAGGAAGCATAAAGCGTTTCTGTGTTATAACCAAAAAGAGGCCCACTGAGCTCAGTTCCTTTACTTCTAGTGCTACTTAAACTTATAATTGTTGATTTATTAATATGAATCCTCTGTGCCTCAGACTTTCAGAAATCAAGAAATCATTTTAAATAGTTGATAACCAACTTGAGCATTAGCAAGCATTTAGAGAGGACAAGTTAATAACTTTTAAATAAATGTTAGGTAAACACTGATTTGTGATTACCAAAATAACCAAAATGCAATGAAATTTATTACTAGTACACTTATAAGATGTTGAGAAACTGACTTGATTTTGATAAGCAAGCAAACAAATTTCTACTTGGGCAGCAGTGTTTTTCTATTAAGCTTTCATTTAACCTCTTTTATTCAAAAAGTATTCACTGAACTTTTACTGAATTAAAGCAGATTTCTGGGCTTGGAAGTCAAGGATGATGATGCATTGGTCCTGCCCCCAGGGTGCCACCACTGAGTGGGGGAGACACAAGCTGGTACAATAATGGTGATGCCCATTAGGACCTATAAACGCTGCAGACACCAGTGGGTATGCCTGAGGTTTCCAGCATGTATTACCTCTCTGTCTATATTCCCTGGTTAAAACCCTGACTCATTTGTTCACTACCGCAGAGTTCCAAAAACAGCACTTTCCACAAAACTTTTTTAAATTCCTAAAGGGAAATTTAACAGCTCCATACTTCCTCGTTCAGTTGAGAAAAGAAGGCTTACCTATTTCTCAAGAGGATCAAGAGGTTTTGCACTTTCAATTCCCTATAGGTCTACGTTTTTGTAAAGGATTCATACCAGAGCAAACTAAAGATTGTCCTTTTGTCTAACACTTCGAAGACAAATTTCTCCCGAGAATGTAACAAGAAACCTCCTGCCTGCAAAAGTTGTTTGATGGAGTTATAAAAACAACAACAAAATTAAAAAGAGTAGTTAAAAAACTTAATGAATCCCATGTTCTTCAAATAATTCAATTAAGAAACAAGGTCAATACTATTGCAGATAATGTGCATATTTGCTGTTGATAAGTAACTATCTGGGCAAGTTTATTTTCTATATTTTCTGTGATTTCTTATTGATAACAGTGAAAAGTTGAAAATACAATATAATTTTTAAAAAGCCACAGATTAAGATTCAAGAGGCATGAAGTCTGGATGCACTTGATCACTAATTAATTGTTGAGAATTACTTAAGGTCTTTGTGCATTCTCTGTGGCAAGAAATGGGGAGCAACCTAACCCTGCTGGTGACCAGATGAAACACTGCAGCACCGCAAGGATCCATGAGGTGCCTCATGAAACAAGAAGCTCTCAAAGAACGCAGTTTGAAGTAAACCCCAGTATATTATTCTGTCTCTAAAAACAAGTTGTTTTCTTTAAACTGCTAGAGTAGTAAATGAGGCAGAGTTATAGAAGAGAGAAAAAATAAATGTTATTATCAAACAAAAATTATGCATGCAAAGTAAATGAAATACTGATTCCCAACAGAAATATTCTGCTTGCTATGATATTTTAATTTTTTTAAGTTATAGAATATGCATGTATATTTTCTAGGTACTGAAAGCTCCTAGTAAGCAAAAAAATTCAAGTCGTTAAGAAAGGTCGTGCTTCACTTCTCTTTATTTCTTTGCTTTAAAAGAGCTCTTATTAGAACTAAACCCTCTGTATCTTTATTCAAATGTTGGGAGCTAATTTAAAAAATAAATTCAACCTATACAAAGACTTTTTGGATTAAAAAATAGCTGACTTTTTAAGACTTTTTTACAATAATTTTTAAAGTTCAGTTTTAATCTTGAAGTGTGTAAAATATAAACTTAGTTGTTCATTTTGTAAGTGTTAATGCCCATCATAAATGGCTAGGATCACAGAGGCTAAGGAAATAGCTCACAGTCATATACCTTGCAAGTGGTAGAGCCCACTTTGTGCAAGAAGACAAAATTCCAACATGTGCTGGTAAATGTTCAACATTTCAGGGGTGGTGGCGGTAGGAAGAAGACTTATTTGTAGCAATTACTTATTTACATAATATAATACTTCTTTTGTGATAGATTTTAACCTACCAACCTGTCATCATTGAACTCAGAGTTGGGAAGAGATGTATATAGCCATCACTTGTGAGCCTGTGTGAGCTGGCTCCAACACACCACTGAAAAATTCCTGCCCACATGAAAAATGCATTCTAGTGGAGAGAGAGAAGCGACATACCCAGCACATGTACAGGGTGTCAGGTACCAAAAAGTATTATGCAGGAGGAAAAGAAAGGCAAGGGAGTTGAGCAGGCTGTGTGGGACAAGAGAGGCAACTTTAAATATGATAGTCCGGAAAAATCTCCCTTAAAAAAAATATGGCATTTGAGCAAAGCCCTGAAGGTGGTGAAGGAGTGGGCCAAGTGGATAATAGAAGAACATTTCAGGGAGGGGTCTCTACTGGCTACATGGTAAATGCTTGGGGATTTATAAGAATTTTGGTTTTTAACATCAGTGAGATGGGAAAACACTGAAAGGTTTTTCTGTTTTGTTTTGTTTTTAGCTAATGCATGACATGATCTCACTTGTATTTTTCAAATATCACTCTCACTGATGTTTTGAGAGCAAACGATTTGGGGGTGAGCTAAGTTGGAAGCTCTTTCAATAATCCAGGCAAGAAGTAATGGTAGCTTGCACCAGAGTGGCAATGGAGAGAATGGTAAGAAGGAGATTCCAGATATTCCTTGAATGTAGAGCCAACAGAATATGCTGACAGATTGGATGTGAAGTGTTGCCCAAAAGATGATTCCAAAGATTTGGTTCTCATCAACTGGAAAGATGAATTCAGCATTTACTGAATTAGAGCAGAGAAATTGTGGAGGAAAGATCAAGGGCTTGGTCTGGAATGTGTGCGGTCTGATTGCATATTAGACATCTAAGCGGAGATGAAGAACATGCAGTTGAATCTACAAGTCTGGTTTCGGGGAAAGGTTTAGGTTGGAGACACAACTGCAGGAGTATTTAAGATATTGGTAATAATTAAAACATTGGGACCCGATGTGAGCACCAGAAGAGTGAATGTAAATTATTTAAAATGGAGTTATCTATTTGACAAACATGTTCCAGCACTGTTTTCAGTGCTCTGTGAGTATTAATTGATTGAATTCTAATAACTGTAGAAGATAGGCAGTATTATTTTCCCCTTTTCACAAATAAGAAAACTGAAGCACAGAGAAGCTGACTAACTTGCCCAAGATTACAAGTAAATGGCTAATAAGTGGTGGATACAATTTCTAGCCAAGGCTGTCCAGACCCAGAGTTCTTGTAGGAGAAGAAAAGTTATCTAAAGACCTTGAGGCCTCAGGCACTACATTTGGTGGCAAATCAGTAAATCCCATTCACAGCACGTAACACATTTTACTTTTCCATAGCAATTCTAACTATGCTCAGGGAGAGTAAATATACCAGTGTTTTGTTTCCCTTTATACTTTTGTATATTTTCTATAATAAGCACATATCAATAGAGTCAAAAAAGGTCGTATTAAAATAATAGGAGCTGCAGAGAAATTTTTTAAACCTTGCTTCAATGGATGCATATCATTCTCTGTTTACAGCACAGTTAAATGAGAAGATACAATAAAAATGATTCCAGACAAACTGACATGAAGTGCTCTGCTTAGGCTATAAATGGACTTATCATAAAATTTATAGCATTTTCCAAAGAACTATTCCTGAAATTATACATTGACAGCAGGCTTAGGTTAGGACTTCCCTAACCATACCTGCAGTAAGCATAGGTGCCTCAAGTGGCCTCTTTCTTAAGAACAGAGTTGATGTGAATACAAGAGAGCAGACTCTTATCTGGTCCACTCACGCTACCAACCATTGTCACCTTCTTACTGTTCGTTATAGCTTAAATTTATTTATTAAATTTGTCATGATTGTTCTTTAGATTTTATTACTAACTACTGGTTAGAACTGGACATCAGCAAACAGCACCATTTGCCTGTTATTATATGTGAGTATTGGAGCTACTCTACTTGAGGCTCGCCAGTCCTTAGGTTGAGAATAATAAGAGAGACTTCAAATCTTTTGACAATTAAAGCCTCATTTCAATAATTTCAAAAGAAATATTAAAAATGTTAAGTATAAGTGAAACCTAGTAAGAAATTACTTTACACGGTGATTAAATACTATATTTATAATCATTAAAAAAGATTTCTCTTCATTCTAATTTTAGCTTAAATGAACTGAGAAAGAAAAAAACATCTCAGTGTCCACTTCTGCTTCCCAAGCTACTTTTAATATTACATAAATACTAAATTTGGTGTGGGACATGTGCAAGATGGAATGGCAAAATGGAAATACAAGGGAATATACTGTACCTTGTTTTACCTGTAAGGAACACACACCTGACAAAAGGCAATTTTCACATCCAAGGTTGGTTCACTGCAGTAGTACAATAAATGGAGGCTCATAAATACCTGTAGGGAAAAAAAAAGAGGGGCATGAATTTTCAAATCACCTAATTATTCATTACTTAATAGTATAAACTTTAATATAATTTGAATTATACACAAGGGTTCATGCACAATGTATTTCAGCATAATCCTTATTTAGACCACTACCAGGTACTTTTCAAAAATTGTAAATATTAAATAATAAAATAAGGTAAAAATGACCTATAATCATCAATATCATTACAATCCTAGAGAACAGATATAAGAAATGGGGATACCCAATAAATTAAGTATATACTATTATACAGCAATTTTGTTTCTAGGCATCTAATTTTAAAAATTCTTACATTAAATAAAATGTAAAGTGTAATAAAATTACATTTAAGAATTGGAATAATTGGCTAGGCCGGGAGTGGCTCAGCGGTTGAGCGTCGACCTAGGATCCAGGTGATCGGGGTTCGATTCCCAGTCAGGGCACATGCCCGGGTTGCGGGCTTGATCAATGACTCATCATTGGTGTTTCTATCTCTCTCTCTCCCTCTCTTTTCCTCTCTCTGAAATCAATAAAGATATATTAAAAAAAAAAAAAAAAAAGAATTGGAATAACTGAATTAGAGCTTAAGGTATCAGCATAGATAAAATTTTCAAACTTGATGTTGAGAGGGGAGAGAAAGCAAGTTTCAAAAGGGTATGAAAATCACTGTGTTATTAATGTAAAATTTTAAAATATACAAAATGTTATTACACATCATTTTGTTATATAACCATGTAACCACAGACTAAATAAAATAGGGCACTATATTAGCATGTGTTTAATCTTGGTGGTAAGTACAAATAATTTAATTACATTATTTTCTGTAGGTTTGAAATATTTTATAGTTCTGTGAAGTTTTAAGGAGAGGATAAAAATTATCTAATGGTATAACTGCTAAATTACTTCGGAATGACAAGGCAGCATCAGAGAAACCCAACTGAAATCTTCTTCCGTCCAATTAAATACACTTTGTTGAATGTTTATTGTGTGCAAGACACAATTCTGTGAGATTAAAGACTTTTAAGACCACGTTGACACAAGAATTGTTTCTGGCAATATGGAAGAATAGATATCATGAAAACCACTCTCAAGTCAAAACTCCTCAAAAAGTTAGATGAAATATACAAAATATCTTTTGAAGTGCACAGCTGAGCTGCCCATAAAAGGCAAGAAAAAGTCTGAGGTGCTGAAAACTATGTGAAAGGATCCATGCAGAGAAGTAAATGAGCAGAAGCTGCCGCTCGTCCCCAGGCCATCTGCTGAAGTCTGAAGACTAGAACTTGAGTTTTTAAAGGGCTGCAAGGCAGAGCACAGGAAACAAAGGCAAGAACCTGTCTAGGTGGGAAGTCCAGCGGAGAAAACTGCAAAAAGTTTCTCACAGGAAGCAAGCAAAACAACCCCAGGAGGAAGGTATGAATTGCAAGAAAAAAAAAGTTTTACATTGGAACTTGTGAAGATTTTTTAAATTTAAGGGAGCATGAAAGGGCAAGAATATATAAGACGTTCCGGAAGAACAGGTGGGCATTTGTGGGTGGGCGGTAGGGAGGGAGCTGCTCTACCACAGACCCAGGTTTACTTTAAAGCTCTAGTAAGTAAAGTTATGTGGGGTTGATGCAGAGATAGACTATCAATTAATAGAACAGAGAGCCCCAAAACACACAAACATATATGGAAACCTGATTATGTTATATTATGTTAATATAGTCACTTAAACCTAATGTAAAGCTTCATGAAGAAAATGTGGAAGAATCTCTATGGACCTGGTGTTGACAAAACCAAAAAAACACTAATAATAAAAGGAAACTAAATGATAAAGTAAATTTCATAAAAAGTATTATCTACTAAAAGATGACATTAATAAGCTGAATATGCAAGCTATTGACTGAAAGAAAATATTTATAATATGTGTATTTGACAGAGAACTTTCATCTCAAATAAAGAATGTCTATAATTTGTAACAAAAAGACAACCCTTCCCTCCGCACAGCCCACCACGAAATGGGCAAAATACTGAAAAGGTGCTTCACCAAAGAATAAATGGCCAATATGCACAGGGAAAAAGTTCTCAACATCATTAGTCATCAAGAAAATTTAAAAAATAAACCATAACAAAATATTACTAAACACTTACTGGAATGATTAAAATTTAGGACACTGATAACATCAAGTGTCAGCAAGGATGTGAAACAACTGAATGGACATACATTGCTACAGGCGGTAGCCAATGACTGTGTCTGGCAGTTTTTCACAACTTAAACATATTTCTATCCCATGACGCAACAACTGTTTCATTATATTGCAGCGTGCATTAAATGGGGAAAAGTTCTCCCAGCTACTCTTCAATCTTCTCAGTCTTCTCACAGCACTTTGTTCATACTTTTAATAGGAGTGTCTTACAATATTGTGACTTTTCACTCATATGTCTCTTCCGCACGACATTATTTTATTGCCTTCTCAGGGAAAGCGATAATGTTTTATTCATGTTCACAACCCCAGGGCCCAGCACTATTCTGAGTATATAGTTAATGTTGAGTAAATGTTTATTGAATAAAAAGAGAATCACATTTTAAAACTTTCTTTCCTTCTGTAGCACAAATCTCTCAGTATTTACACCATCTCATATTGAAACCTGTCAGTTTTCAATAAATCTGATGCTAACAAATTAAGAAGGAGGAGTTTGCAGTAATGGAAGAATAAAAAAAGTCCAGCACAATGACCTCAGACGTGCTGCCCAGCAGGACTATCTTTGTTCTCTGCTGCTGAGCTGGACAGGTGAGAAATAATAACATCCAGCGCACCACCTGAAATGAGCCATGTATTTTAATTTTTAATGAATGAATAAGCTTGCTATGAAAAGCCAGCTTCCTGGCCTTCCCTGGTTTGCATTATAAAGGCTTCAAATATAGCACCATGACTAAGTCACTCAGGCACTGCACAACTTTCTTGTTCCACAAAGGGACATAAAAAGAAAAAGAATGTTCAGTATGATAATCTCAGTGAATTGCAGGAAACTGGTTTGGTAATTATATTTCTTGAGAGCGTGGCAGAGAGCATTTGGCACTATTGCGCAGAAACAACATAAATGGCAGGGCACTGTCTCAATATTAGTCTAAAGTGAAATCAGTGACAGTACCTTAGTGCAATATAGGACCCGCGAGTAGCTTGCAAAGGGAGGGGATGAGAATTGGGGAGTTTAGTGCTTTCAATTACTGGTTGTTCTTCTGGGAGAAGCCCCATATGTCCCTTCCTTGCTGTGCACTATACTGAGTTTCTCCTCATTACCCGTCTATACGAGTTAATGGTTACTCTGAGCAAAGCAGCAGGCCAAGTTGTATGAATGAAATACACTTAAGAATTTATTAGGTTGAACTGGTACGAAGCAGCTGCTATAAAAGAATGCAACTATGGTGTGTTTAATAGCTTAGATCAATACTTAGATTTTTTTTTTTTGTATGTGAGATGTGCCAACTAAACCACAGGAGGTTTGAGAACCTTCACAGATGCACAAAATCAAATTGTCTGGGCAACTCCAGGCTCCCACAGTTTGTCACTGAAATGCAATATATACAAGGGAAAACCAACTGAACTACTGATTACAAAAAATAAATAAATAAATAAATAAATAAATAAATAAATAAATAAGGCCCAGCAGTTCTTAAGCTGCATTGGTATTTAACAAACTCATTATCTACAAATTATTTTTGTATTTATTACAAGTGACTCTCTTAACACTCTACAAGCATATGTATAGTATTCACTGTTAATTACAAAAACACTCTGTCTCTTCTATGCTCAAAAGGAATCTCCCAACTATGTGCAAAAAAAAAAGTAAAGTAAATATACCTTGAAACTAGTAGTTATATTTTCAAGTGCTGATATAGAAAATAGAATTAAATTTAATTTCTTATTAAGAACTGTGCATATGCTCACTTTAAAATATATTAATATCAAGTCCGTAGGTCCATGGACTATCATTTAGAACAGGGATCAGCAAACTGTGGCCAATGGACAAATTCAACTCACCATCTGTTTTTGTAAATAAAGTTTTATTGGAACACAGCCATGTATTAGTTTACATATTGTCTGTGGCTGCTTTCACAGTATTATGGCATAATTGAGTAATCATTTCAGGGACTGGATGGCCTGCAAAGCATAAAATATTTACTATCTGTTCTTTATAGAACAACGTTGCCAACCTCTGATTTAGAGTACTCTATCCATAAACATCTAGAAATACATCATTAGCTTCAGTATAAAAGCAAAAATAATTTACTATGCCTCTAATCATAAGTATATAAATATGCTAAATACTCTCTAATAAATAATTTTAATAAATAGTATCTCCTTCCAAGGAATCTGTACTTGTCTTCATCTAAAAGTTATATATCTCTTAAAATATTGTTCATGTAACAAGACAATTGCTTCCACAGAAATTCTTTGATAGCTTATTTAGCAGGAGTTAAGCAATAGTTAGAGATTAGAATGTAAAAGATGGGAATGAGGCCACTCTGGCCGGTGTGGCTCAGTTGGTTAGAGCATTGTCCTGTGCACTAAAAGATAGCAGGTTCGATTCCAGGACAGGGTGCATGTGGGAGGCCAACTAATCGATGTTTCTCTCTCACATTGGTGCTTCCCTCTCTCTCTCTCTTTCACTCCTCTCTCTAAAATAAATAGATAAGTAGATAGGTAGATAGATAGATAGATAGATAGATAGATAGATAGATAGATAGATAGATGATTGATAGATGATAGATAGATAGATAGATAGATGATAGATAGATAGATAGATAGATAGATAGATAGATAGATAGATAGATAGATAGATGACAGATAGATAGATAGATAGATAGATAGATAGATAGATAGATAGATAAAAGATGGAAATGAGGCAAATCTATAAGAAATAGGGTGGAGTATTAAGAAAGAAGACATAACATAAAAGGTGTAGAAATGGTGAAATTCACCCATTCAAGAATGATAACACATACAAACATTTTAAAACTCTCCTAATTTTAAACATACAGCACAGTTTCTGGTCCTGAAAACCTGGTAGAGTTAGTTAACAGGGAAACTCTTACATCACAAAACTATAGATGAGTTGGGTAAACTGTAACAAGAACAAAAAGTTAATGGACAGCTTAATTTACATTTAAGAAGGAAAACTGCCAGAGGTGTTCTGACCTTGGATTCTACTCTCAGAAGCTGACTATGCACATTTCTTCCCAACTCGGTGCTAATGACACCACTTCAGTTGTTTAAAATTGGCTATGGTGGGAATACTTACACCATGAAAATTGGCAAATTGCTACAAATCAGACTACTTTTTTTAAGAGAACTGGTGATGAAACATTTACTAGCACATCAAAGCAAATTACCAGGCACCAGAAATGAAAGAAGAAACTGAAAGATGAATCACAAATTTCCAGAACTATCACAAGGAAAGAAAGCAAACAGCACAAATGAGAACCACCAGAGACTATAAAATAAGAATTACAACCATAAGAACTTACATGATAAAATCAGTTGGAAAGACCACAGGTAAGAATGAGTAAAATCATTAAATAGTCAGAATAAAAAATAAGTGCCATAAAAATAAGCTATCACTATGATAAGATTTTAACATGAACTAAATAGAAGTTGTAAAAAACGTAGCTTTTAAATTAAAAGCCTAATATGCCAAATAGGTTAAATATAAACAGTGGTACTAATGAATCGGAAGGAAATTCACAGGAATTTATCAGAATAATAAAGGGATGGAAAATACAGAAATATGGAAGACTGAGAGACATACAATGGAATAACATTTTGATACGTAGACTGGAAGTAAAAAAGAAGGGGCAGTGATGTCACAAGTCTTCCTTCTGTTCCATTTAGTACTAACATGAAAAGTAACAGAGGAATATTTTCTTTTCTCCCTTTACACACATCTATCATACAATTAACTGGTTGGTATTTAGAGAAATATATGTATATCGAACTTCACTTGTTAGAAAAGCAAGTTCATATTTTATAAGTGTTCCAAATAAACCAAATAATATTTTGGGTTTCTTCTAATGACATATCCAGCCTAAAATATTTGTTATGGCATTTCTATCTAGCATTTTAGCATTTGGATCAGGGCAAATGCCTCCCTTTTTGTTTATGTCCCAATCTCTAGGCTCTCTATAACCTTTAAATATGTTCAGAAAATTCAGTTGTGATTTAATTGTCTCACAACATAAAGAATTTTTGAAGGAACAATTTAAGTATGTCTGAGGATTAGTTTGGTTTTTTTAATTAACTAAATTTATTGGGATCACATTGGTTCACAAAACTATACAGGCTTCTAGCGGAAAACTCAACAAAACATCATCTGCACACTGCATCGCATGCGCATGCCCATGTCCCCATTTCATCCCCCCTTTTGCCCACCTCCACCTAACCCCTTCGCCCTTTCCCTTTCCCTGACTTGAAGGCTACTCCAACTAGCCCAGCTGGAACAGAGTCCACTGAGTAGAAGGGAACTGGGAAGTGCCAGTTGGCTGCAACGGTCACGGTTCAAACCCCAAGGAAAAGTCTAGAAAGGTAGAAAATCCAGTTTAAAGCCAGAAAGGCAAAATCAAGATGTGGTATCAGGTTGGTGTTAACGAAACAGGAGAAGCATGGAAGTGTAAATCCTGAGAAAATGCTTCTAGAAAGTGCCGTCCAGCAGGTCACCACCGGCTTTTGCAGGTCAGTGGCTGGACAGGAATAGTGCAGACTGTAGGAGGAAAGGGCCACACTGGGTGGCTGCTCTGCCAACTTATCATATGCAGCCAGCGAGTCAGCAGAGAGACTGCAGTGACCGAATATACTTATAGATAGTAAAACAGGCACAGGGTTATTGCAGGTGGGTGCCGTGCTGCAATGCCCAGATTCTCCCCTAGGGCTGAGCCTCACTGCTCCAGCTGCTGCGTTGGCCTGCTGACAGCACACAGCTGGGCCTCTTCTTAAGAACGGCCCGCAGCTAAAGGGAGCTTCCTACCGAGGTTATGCCCTTTCCCCAATGAATGCAGGGTACAAAGTCCCCACCCCCGACACATGCACATTCTTTGTCTTAGCCCAAGACCTTTCTGGAGGGTTCTTCCAACTTCGCTGCTACCCGTGGGATCGGATGAAGCCTCCGTCGCAACAGCACTGCAGTTTGGCTTCAGCCTGTGCCCGAGCTGCTTTCCCCACCTCCTGGCAGGTGTTTTCCTAAAAGCATTCATTCCCCAACAAATCACTCTCTGGCTGAGAATATGTTTCCCGGGGAATCCAACCTAGAAAAGCTGATACCAGAAATCGTTCTGGGAAGCAGACCTGAAGATGGGATTGGATCTGAATAACCTGTCTGGCAGGGATGATCCCATCACTAGCAGTAAGGCCCAGCAGGCAGCAGTGAAACGGTTGTTGCAACTTTGATAGGCGGTGGCCTGAGGTGGAATGCACCAGCATATGCAATGTCTCAGACCCTTGAGAGAGTGAAGGGGTATCACAATTAAAGTGCTGTAAATGAGGGCATGCAAAGCGATACAAGAGCCAACCTGAAAGAGTTCTCAAGGGCCAAATGTGGAACAATTTAACCGACAAAACAAATAACGGAGTATTGAGTTATAACCCAAAACGTAAAATAAATATTCATGAGTCCACAGTGATACATACAATTAAATAAAAAGATAAATAAGTGGGGGAGAAAAGACAAATCCTTATAGAAAGGTTCCAAATAATGTATGTTTTAAATAATTGGCTTTTCAAACAAAGCGCTTTTTTTTTTTAAAAATATATCTTTATTGATTTCAGAGAAAGAAGAGGGAGGGAGAGAGAGAGAAACATCAATGATAAGAGAGTTATTCATCAGCTGCAGCCCACAACCCGGGCATGTGCCCTGACCGGGAATCGAACCCCGATCGCCTGGATCCTAGGTCGACGCTCAACCGCTGAGCCACGCCCGGCCGGGCCAAATAATGTATGTTGATATTCTCCCTTCAGGAGATGAAAGTTAACTTCTACCTGACCATCTCACCCTCCTATTCCCCAGGATGAGCTCCTTTAGCAGCTTATATCCAAAGAGTATAAAGAAGAGGGAGGGGAAAAAGGAGCTTTGCAGTGGAGAAACCTGGCCAACACTGCCTCAAAGAGCTGGTTCAATTCTCAGTGACAGGTCATGTTGACTGCACACACCCTTTGTAAGATGCAATGAGGCTAACACTTCAACTTTGTGGTCTTCGCCCAAAAACCTATGACCCCTGTCTAACCACAAGAGAAGCATTGGACAAACCCTAACTGGAAGCAATTCTGTAAAATAAATAAATAAGTAAATAAATAAATTGATCAGTATGCCTCAAAAATATCAAACCCTGAGGACAAGAAAAGTCTAGGACAATCACAGACCAGAAAAGGCTAGGAAGACACGGTGTCTAAACATGACAATGTATCATGGGGATATAGGATGCCAACAATAGGGTAAACTGAGTCAGCAATATAGTACAGTAACTCCCTGTATTAACTCAGCAACTTTTCCGTAAATTTAAAACTCTTCTAAAATAAAATGTTTACTTAATTTTTAAAAAGTACTATGGAATTGGAAGGCAAATGCTAAGGTATATAAGCGTATTAAAGAAAAAGATTGGAAGGTAGAGGGAGGTTAATCATCAGGTAATGATTAAGCATGAAAGCCAGAGGACCCCCATCCCAATCTATAAACAGATTCCCATTTCCTTCAGCTGGAGGGTGAAAAATCTAAGGATCAGACTTAGGAATTAATTCAAAGGGTAATTCAGTGCTTGGCAGAGAGTAAGTGCTTAATTATTGTCATGCTTAATTCTTATGCTTCCTTTTGACATATAAAGTTTGTTAGAGGGAAAATACCATTTTCTCTAAAAAAAAATAATACTTAAGTAATTAATGACAAATGTATTGACTGCTTAAAATGCAGACTGATATTTTAGCAAAAGCTACAGAAGAGTCTGTCCTGAATATTTAGTGACGATGTAAAACATTGATGACCATCCACTGCCCTTAATTTGCTACATGTGGATAATGAGACACTACTATAGATCCTTACAAAGGATTTGCATTTATTTCCGATAAGTATAAAGAATTTGTAGATATTAACTTTACCTGAACTATTTTCATGAGCCAAGTTGAACAGAAAGGGTAGAAAAGATTAATAGAGGAATTTAGCCAAAATGACTTGTCAAGGTTGTTAATGCTTAATATAACACTCCAGATTCAACAACATGAGTGAGTCCTTGTGAGTAACTCAGTGGGAAATACTTTAAGGACTGCCTTAGCCGTGTCCGTTCAGATAAGCTGAGTATTACAGATAAGAACCTGTTACGGATGTTGCTCTGTCAGCTGGAGGTTATTGCCTGGCAGCAGTTGGTAATAGGAGTGGGCAGTGGTAGCAGGCGTCCGGAAGCACCAGCATCCAGGATCCTTCTTTCTTTAGGCTCTTGCCTATGTCTCATCACTTTTGGCTCTTGAATGAAACTCGAGCCGACTAGAAGATCTACAAACTACTTAATGTCCCTTTACTAAATTCCTTTATACTTAATCTAATAACAGGAAAAAAAAGAGACAGAGAGATCTTTGCAGAGTAGAGATTATATAAAACAAAACCACACGGTACCCAGAGAAGGTCCAATTAGAACTAATACAGAGACTTTCTACAGTCAAAAGTTAAAGGAGAAACTGGAGATTACTCCTGAAACCCATTACTCTATTATTCAATTGTCTGTTCATCTCATTAGGGAAATTAGTTTGACATTTTCAACAAATTATATCATCTTCATAATATCCTGAATTAAAGACTTCTGGTTTATTTTTTTTCACATATAGATATCAGGACTGAAAAATTAAAATTACTATTATGTTATCCAAATGGATAAAACTAGAAAAATACAAGAGAAGATATTCTTTACCTGCCCTAAAAAAATTTTTTAATTCAATATAAAGTAGACAGTCTTGCTACCAAGGGCTGTTAGAGTAATTTACATATATATGGAAATGTTCAGCTGCAAAGTGCAAACAGTAAAACTAGAAATGCCTTTCATCACAGACCCAAAAGATAACAGACAACATTGGTCTGACTTGCCAAAGCATATCTAATATATTCCCAGCCTCTTTAAGTCACATTTAATTTCTTTTCAGCTTTGCGCTCTCTCTCTCTCCATATATATATACACACACACACACACACACACACACACACACACCTCCCAGGCCTTCACCACATGATTGTCTGTGTCTGTGGGCTATGCATATACACATTATAAGTTCTTTGGTTAATGTCTTCCCATTTCCTCAACCCCCTCCCCTCTGAGATATGTCAGTCTGTTCCATGCATCCATGCCTCTGGATCTATTTTGTTCATCAGTTTATTATGTTCATTAGATTCCACATATAAGTGAGGTCACGTGATATGTGTCTTTCTTTGACTGGATTATTTCACTCAGCATAATATTTTCCAGGTCCATCCATGCTGTTGCAAAGGGTAAGAGATACTTCCTTTTTATAGCTGCATAATATTCCACTGTGTAAATGTACCACAGCATTTTTATCCACTCATCTACTGATGGGCACTTGGGCTTTTTCCAGATCTTAGCTATTGTAGATTGCGCTACTGTGAACATAGGGGTGCATATATTCTTTCTGACTGGTGTTTCAGGCTTCTTAGAATATATTCCTAGAAGTGGGATGCTGGGTCAAACAGTAATTCCATTTTTAATTTTTATAATTTTGCTCTTTTATTTGTTAAAATCTATCAATGAATGTCAACGAGTCTGTTTTATAAAATAAAATATATTTCCAATTAAGTTTCAAATAACCTCTACTAGTAAAAATATTATTTCAATTTTGAAATACTTTAAAAATCAAATGGATTAAGTATTCTGACCCCAAATCCTTGCTTTTATTCACTACACAGTATTTCAGTGACACAAGAAAATGGAAACTAAGAGAAACCATAAGAAAATAAAATCATGTAGTTCCCTGGGGTGGGGGAGGAGATATTCTGAAATAAGAATATTACATATCTAGTTTTCCTGAAGACTGACTATAATATACATCCTGTTATTGAGCTCATATGAGATTTCTATGTACTTAAAATCAAATGTGCCAAATAAACAAATTAATATGTATACTTCTATAAGCTTAACCAATTGCTTTACCTATGACCCCTTCTAAAGTTTCTAGTGGATTGCTCTTTCTAATTACTTGTCTTAATATATTTAAATTTAAACAATTATCATGGTATTTTTTGTTTGAGGAACACCAAGATTCTGAAACTGAAATTACGCTTATAATTATGAAAATTTTAATTAAGTTTTTTAATTATAAAATAGATAAAAAGTACTTCTTATCAAGGAACTCAATTACTAATATTTATTCAGTAGCTATTACTGCATTGTTCTAGGCATTGAGGATATAGCAATGAACCAAAAAAGAGAATTCCTGTCTTCCTTGAATTTACATTCTCTTTGTATCAGGCAATTTAAAAAATAAATTAAGTGTAGTGTAGTAGAAGATCTAGGCCAGTAGGCAACCTCTGGGAGAATGAAGCCAAACCACAACTTTGCACTGCGAGGCCAGAGCTGACCAAGCTCATCCACATAATTGAAGAAGAGAACACTTAGAGCTCTCACAAATGGGCCCACTGTTGAGATTTACATTGGGCCTTTTTAAGAACCATTTACATATGTGGTCACAGATCAGTCATAAACTGCAATGAGTGCCCAAAATGAGAAGCTTATTTGCACATGCCCATCTGGTTGACTGACTTCCTAGATGAATTCTCCATGAGAACACAATAAAGTTCAGATGGAATTCATGACTTTGAACTGGACTCTTAGAATAGTAATTGGAGGCTGCAATACTAATAATAGACTTAGTAAACCAGTATTATAGTAAATCTTTATATCAGACAATATAAAATTTGAGGATTGAAAAAGAGAGTGAGAAAGGTTATCTCAAGCATGGTTGTTTTTTTTTAATATATCTTTATTGATTTCAGAGAGAGGAAGGAAGAGAGAGAGAGAGAGAGAAACATCAATGATGAGAGAGAGTCATTGATCGGCTTCCTCCCGCACGTCCCGACTGGGGATTGAGCCCGCAACTTGGGCATGTGCCCTGACCAGGAATCGAACTGAGATCTCCTGGATCCTAGGTCGATGCTCAACCACTGAGCCACACCCAGCCAGGCTCAAGTATGGGTTTTAACACAAGTAAAAAGATTGTTTACATAAAAACGAGACACCCAACATTTTCTATAAACAGATATACCTCAAACACCAAAATAGCCCCCACAGAAAAATACATGTCATTTTTCCCCAGCCTTTTGTAATACAGAGTCTGAGAATCCATTTTTGATATTTGACTGCTAACCCCTTTCCCCCTCCCCTTCTGCCCCAGAACTGAGCAAACTGATAAGAAAGCTCAGACGCTCTCTCTTTTGGTGACATCAGGAAATTCAAAACATTCAGTCACTTACCCATGTACCCAGGAACGCGCATCCCAGCCCTACCCCTAAACACAATAAAATCCCAACCCAGTCTCCTTGCCCAGCTCTCTCAGCCCAGTTTTGGACCTGTTTATGAACCTGTCTGCTCTCCCCAGGAAGCCTCATTATGTGTGAGTAAGAAGCCTTTTCATAGCCTTTTGATGCATGTACGGTGTCATCAGTCTTGACATGTGAAGGAAATTTTGGGTGGAGGATCCATCTCTCCTCCGCAGGGTGACTGTACCAGCCGGTGTGGCGAGCGTGTCTAGATAATCACCGCCACCGCTGGGACTCTTTCTTCTCTTGCTAACTGGCCTGCTGTCTGCCAAGGAGCACGCCCTTTGAGCTGTGCTGCCTGCTGGCTAGCCTGTGCTTTGAGCTGTGCTACTTTGTGCTATATTTGCTGAGTCCTCCCAAGCTTTTGTTACAGATTTAAATGACCTGCGTCAGATGCTTCATCATTTGGCACTTAGGGACAGAAATATGGATTGGAGACCTCCTTAAAGTGGCCCTGGGTCACGTGTCTTGGCCTGGACCTGTCTGTGTTTCAGCTTAAATCATATGTCTTGATTCCAACATATACCCACTACTGATGCTAGGCTCAGGGTGTGTGTTTCAACCAGGTATTGGCCCTTTCTATAGAGTGTTCAGGAGAAAGACTGATATCCTGTGCAACGTACAGGCCCTTCAGGTGGCCTACTGTGTGGAGGAAAAGCAGCTACTGTGTGGCATGCTGAGTCACACTCCTATAAGTAGATTGCTCACCAGGAAACTATAAAACGCCTTTGCAGCTGCTGCCGCCTATAGCTCTGTCACCAACAAAGATCTTTATCCTGAAGATTATAGAGAAAAACATTCATGCCCCTCCCCCCATGACACAGCCAAGGGGTTAATTCAAACCCAACATCAACCTGGATTCCTTAAACCCTATGAAGCAACCATTGACATGGAGGAGGACCCTAATCTTTAAGATATTGGTTTGAGGGTCTCTGAAAAAGGAAGCTTATAACTATAAGCAGCATAGAAAGGACCTCCTTCCCATTGAGGTACAACAACAAAGACAAATAAAAACTGGCACAGGAGGTAGAAACAAAAAAACTGAAACAGAGGTCCAACTTTAACTCAATTGGAAATCTTAATTTTACTTTAAAAAATGTTATATAATAAAAAGATAAAAGAGAACTGATTGGCTTTTATGCCTCTCCAATGTAGGTTCTTAATTAACTTTAATATCTTTAGAAATGCACCAACTGCCAAACTATCATAACCTTACTCCATATTGGAACTCAAATTACATTTAAACTAGGGGATCCTGCTAAATTTAAACAAAGCACTTTCTATACTCTTAAGAAAGTTACAAAATATTGAATAGAGACATATAGATGTGCCTCACCTTAACCACTGGAAATATTGCCTTGACTAAATTTTCCATAGTCATGGTATCTATTGCCCTAAAATATCCCAGAGTAGATATGGATACTCTGACCCAAAGAGTAATAAATTAAAAATAAATCAAGTCCTTGGCACTTGCAATTAATTGCCTTGATAATAAAGGGACTCCATGGATCTTCCCATTCCAGAATTGATGTAAGACCTATTTAGGGAAAGGGTGATAATGGCCACTGTTCCTTCATTAGTAGCCAAATTTGGCCTTTTCTCAAACCTAGAAGAATTAATGACACCTCACAGATTATTATAACCTCAACATCGTGTTCTTAGCCATTAAAGTCCTCACACCCAATATTATTGAAATTATTGACTTCATCTAATCAGCAGCTGGCATATAGTTTGTTATTATAGATTTGACTTATATGTTCTCTTCATTATGAGTAATAAGAATTTCATACTCTCTTGGTGCATGTGAGGCATTGTTAGTCTCAATATCTGAACAAAATTTTGGGCAAGGGTCCACCCTTCCTCTGCAGAGTGAGTACAATACCCCTCTATACTAATGATTTAAACATGCCACAGTTTTTATCTTAAATCTTTTTTTTTTTTGAGCTATGGCTTAATTATCATTCTTTAATACCTGAAGTTCCATATGCAGAAGTTAGATCCCTACCTCAATTCCAATGATCTGAAAGTGCAAAGAAATAAAAGTTTCCCAAAGTGCTCATGTAACAAAAATTATTTACTACAGGCCTGGAATTCTGCTACACACTAAGGATACAGTAGAGCTTTTGGTCTAACAGGAAAGACAGACGTTAATCAAAACCATTTCAAGAAATGTCCATTTTCAACCGTGACAAGCTCCAGGGAAGAAAAGTATATCACGCTATGTGGACCTATCTATTATAACGGGATCCATCCTAGAGTGGGGAATTTTAAGGAAGTGATATATGGGCTGAAAGCTGAAGAATGAGAAGTGAACTAGATTAAAAAAGGGGGGGAGTGGAGGGAAGTAAAGATAAGTCCAGGCAGAAGGACTAACGTACGCAAACACACAGTGACAGAGCACCATAGAGGCTGAAAGTCAGAGCAATTGTTACCATTGAAAAGTTTCTGAGGAAACGTGACATTATCAGACTTGTGTTTTAAAATGACCACTCTGGGTCAGTACTAGAATGAGTTGAAGGTAGAGTAGTGAACGAGCAAGAATCAACAACCCAGCAACGGTAAATGCTAACCATATGCATTCTTCCCTCTCCTTACCCCCAAATGTAGGAGAACATGATCACTACATGGGACTGCATATTCCTCAGATCATGTGTTCTCCCAGGGTTGGGAAATAAAGCCGAAAACCTCATCTTCCAAAATGGAACTTTTAAAAAATTACCCAAAATGGATGAGATTTACAGAAACAACATCTTAAATACATTTCTCTATTGCAATGAAAATAAAGCCTCATTTATTTTGTAGCAATCTAAAATTTAGAGACAGCAGATGTTTAATTGACCTAAAAAAACCCTTGAAGTTAACTGCTCCCAATTAGTGTGTAAATTCAACTACTGAAGTGCACTAATACCCTAGGGAGAAAAGTTATAGTACCTTCACAAGAATCTGAATAGTTTAACACCCTTGGTTCCTATGCAGAAAAAGAGTTAATAGCCATCCTGAGACCACTATTCTTAAAAAGTTCTACTTGGAAATCTGGCCGCAGGCCGGTTGGAACTCGGATCTGAGGAGTGTTCCCACCATTGCAGAGAGGAAAAGACTGGGAAGCTGTGTGTACAACAGGGTAGTTTACACTGAGCCCTGCTTTCCTCCTGAGACTCTCAAATTTTGGTACATGACAGACTGAGGGGACAACGTGACTAAACCCCAATAAAAACCTTAGTCACTGAGTCTAGTGAGCTTCCTGAGAGAGCCATGTTGTGACAACTACTGCTGGAGGAATCAGGTATGTCATCTGAGGCTCTACTGGGACAAGACTCAGAAGCTTGGGTATGGTTTCCTGCAGACTTCACCCCATGTAGCTGTTCCTTTTGCTGACTGTACTTTGGATCTCTGTACTTTAATAAATCCTTGCTGTGAGTTTGACTATATTCTAAGGCTGCGAAAGCTCCTAGTGAACCTCCAGGCAGTGGTCTTCGGGACCCTGACACAGGTTCCATACTCTATCAGTTAAGTAATAGGAGAGTGAATATATCACTTATTCCTATTTTAAAATTCTCATACTGAATAGTTATTAATAAAATATAACATCTATTATTTACCTAGTCAGGTGTAAAAGACTTAGGAACTATTTCCAGAAGGCACTGCATTCTTGATAAAAGCCCACTAATAAAAGCTTCATTAAGTTTCTCTCCTATATATTCTCCGTAAATGTTTCCATGACTATGTACCCTGAAAGATCTATAGCTACACGGTGAGGCGGACAAGGCAGACAGACATGTGCATACGCATTTCAAAAGAGAAAGACTGGAAACAGAGACTCCTAACAGTAGATTTCTCTAAAAGAAGGTCAAGGAAAACTTTCACTTATGGCAGCATACAGGGTAATGCAGGTGGTCCTTGTATCGCACAAGTTAAATATGGAATTTTGCTTTTAAAAGGTTAAAATGATTTTTCACTACCTAGGGACCTGTTGTGTTCATCATGAGCTCGCCCACTTGATGCTCATTAAGGTGAGGTTGGCAGGCATGATTTTATAAAAAAGGAATCTAAGTCTGAGGCACGCTTCTGATCTATCACTGGGTTTCGAAATACCCTGTGCTTCCTCTCCATTTAAAGCCAGACATTATCAGTCCTTCAGTGGACAGTTATGCTGCAAGATCATAGTGCATTTTAGAATCATTAGATGATGCCAAGTATTATGGAGATAAAAGTAATTAAATATAAAAAATAGAGGAAAAACAGCATACTATTAGAGACAGGTTTAAAAAATATCACTTTAATGGCCATAATTACAGTATGTTATGCCAGAGTTTAAGGTTATTTAGAAATTCCTTTATAGGATACAAGCTAGTGCAATAAAGGGCATCAAACCTTGAATATATTTTCCCTCTAAAATACTAATTCAACAGTGTGAGCTGCATATCATTTCAATCAGTTTCTGAATGAGCTGCTCAACAATGTAAGAATCCAGGAGGAAGCCATCAGTTTAATTTCTCCTCAAGAATTTCAAAGATCATTCTAGAAAATAAGGAACGACATATGTGCCCGGAATTTAATTTTTATTCCATGTTAGGATGACATACTGAGGAATTCTGTGATCTGTATTACAAGAATGACTGAAGGCTATTTCCACTGTGAGAATGAAATCCTTAAAAGTCTGATATGGCTGTCCCTAAACATTTACCAGTATCATTTCAAATGGTTATAAGTCCTGCATTTGAGAAATGCATACTCCCAAGGCATTGTAAATCCAATTTACCTGGCTTCACTTGCTAGCATGTTTTCTATGGATTTGATGGATTGCTTTTCCTTTTGGAAAAAACATTTTATGTCCAATAATAACACATTGTGAATGTCACAATTTGTCTTGTCAGTTGTGATAACATAAAGCCCCCGATGAACCAGAAATGAGAAGGGGGCCGTCTCACACTGCTTCCCACATAGTTGTTCTGGGGTTGACAGGAAATGTAAATATGTATTTTGCAAAACACAAAAACTATTTGGAAAAAACCATAGATAGTATTATTCTCATGTCTTTAAGAATACAGGGTGTCCAAAAAAATGTATACACACTTTGAATGATTATAAAGTCAGTGTTTATTAACTTGCCATTCATTTTTAAAATTTAAAAGAATCTACAGAAATGAGTAATTTATTTTGTCAATGCTTGTTTTCAAACTGATGACTGTTCTAGTCCAGGCACTGCTGGTAACGTGAAGCAATGGAATTGCAAACATCAAGAATCATTTCGTTCAGTATTTGTGCGCCCTCAATTTGTCAACTGTTGCCAGCTTTGTACCATAAACTTTATCTTTTATGAATCCTCATAAAAAAAAAAAAAGTCTAGTGGCACTTTAGGATAAATTTTATTTGTTCAAAGCTTAGTCTGGCTTCACCCATTATTTCAAGTCAGTTAAATCTGAAACGGGGTGAAAATTAAGTGAGTTATCAGTTGTTAAAGTGTATATACATTTTGGGAGGACACCCTATATTTCCCCATTTGTCAGCAAAATTAAATACAAGGTAGAGTTTGTCCTAAAAGACATTTAGACCAGCCATGGGGGTTATGTATGGCCAAACTAAAAATTCTCAAAGAATGGCATTGTGACAAGGAAAAAAACACACAAAAAACCAAGCCATAAAACAATATTGTTATGGACCGGCCCACCTCACCTAAGATGAAGCTTCTGTGTGGCACGTGCCCTGCCCCTGCCTGCCTCTCCACCCTGACCTCTTCCCTGTTCAGACCACCTTCCTGTCCTTATCTCACAGTTTGTTTTAACAACACTGAATGTTTAATGATGTCCCACAATACCATGTTCTTTCTTTTTCCCTCTCCTCAAGCAATTTCCTCTACCTAAAACCCTTCTCCATATCCTCCTAATTTTTAACTTCTTGTTATATTTTAATATATGATTAAGATATAATTTCATCTTAGAATTTTTGTCAGACCGCTCATACCAGATCCAGACTGGGAAAACTGCCACCGCACGGTGCCCCCAAGATACCATAAGCATATCTCTGTGCCACACTTTACCTTGTAATTATAAATGTTACCCACTGTGCAATGAAGTTGAGGGAGGGAATACCTCTTACTCATGTTTGTATCCCCAGCACCTTACGCAGTACACGGAATACGATAGGCCTTCAATAAATATTTGTTAAATGAATGAACACAGACTCCCAGCGAAGGTATGGTTTCAATGAATATAGCTTTATTTCTTAATTTGAGTCCCTCATGAGCAACAGTGACTACAGAATACAGTTTAAGTCCATGTTCCAACTATAATTACTTTATTAAGAAACAAGACTATGCATATTTCAAACATAGAAACATTCAACTATAGTTTGACAATGCCTCTAAATTTGCTCTCTTTCATAGAGAGCAAGAATTAAAAATTTAAACAAATACTACATATATTGAAATTTTCAGTATCCACTATGAGTGAGTGTACAAGGCAACTAAAGATTACCCATCAACGTCCCTTTGACCTTTTGGTAAATTTAATCATAAAGATCCTAATTAAATCCCAATGGGAAGAGTAAAGTCACATTGCAGGATCCATGATATGAAGTTCAATTTCTTCATATCTACCGCCCATACTACCAAATACATCACCTGTCTCTGTATATAAAAACTATCAAATTTATAGTAGGATAAACTGATATATTCTGTACTCTGAAGGAAATTATTAACATTTTTAATGGTTCACTAAAAATGCAGAAAAACAACCGGCTTTTAATTGTGGACACAATTAAAAATACAAAAATATATAGAAACTCTTATTTTGTACATCATTAAAATGAGAAATGCAGCTATTTCCAAAACCTATGCAATGGGGAGAATATACATGCATAACAATTTTTCAGATTAAAATGAAAATGACATGTTTATAGAATAACTTCCAGTTGTCAAAACCAAAAATGTCATGCTTTGGAAAAAAGTATTTCCCAGTTTTTACAGTTTCACACAATTTGATTAATTAAAAATATATGTTTCCCATTGAGTACATACTGTGTTCCCTTTTGGAGGTTATTAATTTCATTTTAAATGGGAGATTAAGCATGTGAATTGTCAGAATGAGTTACCATATTATTTTAAATTGTACCAGTTCATGAAAATAGCACATAACACATAAAGAGAGATCTGGCATATTCTATCCCAAGGGAATGTTCAACAAGAATATGAGATACCTACACATATCCTGATGACCTATTGTTTGCTGTTAATTTTAAAAATAGCCTATATCACCCTGGCTGGGTGGCTCAATTGGTAGGAGGATCATCCCCTGCACCAAGAAGTTTGTGGGTACAATTCCCAGTCAGGGCACATACCTAGGTACAGGTTTGATCCCCTGTCAGGGCACATACAGGAGGCAACCAATCAATGTTTCTATCTCACATCAATATCTCTCTCTCTCCCCCTTCCTCTCTCTCTAAAAATCAATAAACATCCTCAGGTAATGATAAAAAAGGTAATAAAATAAATTAAAAAGGACTATATCTATTAATTTTATCAGAAACATATTTTTGTGAATATTCTGCTCTCATGTAAGTGAGGAAACATAGGATTATTGAAGCTATTGATTTCTATCACTCACCAGCCTAATATTTACTTAAACACTGTATATCAAAATTAATGTTACCTGTGTACTAACAAAATTATATGTGTACAAGTTCACCTCATTAATTTCCTTATTATAGAACTATTTTATAAATTAATTCCTTTAAATCGCCTTGATTTGGTCATCTTTATTTTTAATGCTATTTAAATTTCAGGAAATGATTACTACATCAATCATTTTAACTCCCATATATAAAATCTAGTCAACATTTTTATTACCTATAGT
Source organism: Miniopterus natalensis (assembly GCF_054644295.1). Classification (NCBI taxonomy): domain Eukaryota; kingdom Metazoa; phylum Chordata; class Mammalia; order Chiroptera; family Miniopteridae; genus Miniopterus; species Miniopterus natalensis. The sequence continues at coordinate 154,203,304 of NC_142081.1, read as the reverse complement.
TTTATTGTCAGTTTAAAAGTCTCTGCACTTTTAAATACTTGCTTAGTCTACTTTTTGTTTTACTAATGACCTTTTTTTATCTGTTCAGATAGGAATGGCAATTTAACAGCCCTGGGGAAAAGTGGTTTAAAAATCTAGAGCTGAGATAACTAGAAAAGGCATGCTGAAGGAATATAAAAATTTTAGTTCCATTTGAACATTTCATCAGAAAATATGAATTGATAAGTTTTGGAATCCTCACCCAAGACGCATGCTAACAAGAAAATCAAAATGCTAGGAGGGGATTTTTCAATAACCTGATGAATTCCCCTGGTTATCAAAATGATTTCTATAGTATGTCCTATAATTTCAGTGTAGATATTTAAGAAGCATATGTTATTATCGCCCCTAAAGAACTTGTTGCCAGATGTGTACAAGTAGAATTGCAGAGAAAATGTGGGCAATATTTGGGACATACTGATATTAAAAAGTTATTTGTTGTTTATTTGAGATTACATGTGACTGAGCATCTTATATTTTTATTTGCTAAATCTGGCAATTTAGTAGAAGCATAATTATAGGGATACTAATCCATTTCTACCTCACATTTAAATAAACTCTTGATCTCTAAATGTTGCAAAAACGTGTGTTCTTAAAAAGGATCAGATACACAATGTGTGGGTCCCCAAGCAAAATGTGTATGTCATACAGGACCTCTTATGCAACAATTATTATTTCAAGATGGCAATAGGAGAGCATTAAGCCAAGTGCCCATGAAGCCAGCCCTGTTCATAGAACCCCAGGCATTAGGATACGTATGGATGAATCAGGTGCCCTTACAGTACAGAGAAACATAAACCAGTTCATTTTCAACTGGGACTGACTGAGAAAAAGGGTCATCAAACTTTGTCTATGAAGCAAATAATTTTAGGTGCTGAGAGCCGTACAGTGTCTAACAACTATTAGTTCTGCTGTACATAAGCAAATGAGCATGGGCTGTGTTTCAATAAAGTTTTATTTACACAAATAGCTGGTAGACCAAAATTGACCCATGGTCTAGAGAGTTTGCTGCCTCCTGGACTTCACTGCAAACATCAGCAAAATTACCAGTTACATTTCTTTATATTCTACACAGATAGAGCCACTGAGAGAAATTTATCTAGGGGATTACAATAATTTCCCTGGGACATTAAAATATTTTTGTAACAGTATGTAACAGATTCAATTTTTAAACTAAATTCATCCATTTAGCTCAATCAAACCACTGCCCCAATCTCCCAGGCCCTTTAAATATATATCATGCAATGACCAATGAGAAATGTAATATATGTTCCTTTTCTCTTCCTCTTCTATTTAACTTTTATTTAGTTTCATATGCTTTTTTGTCGGTAATAAAATTTTAGAGTCAAAGAAAAGAGCAGGTAGAAAGGCATGAAGACGTGGCTGTATGGTCTGTTTTTACTGGACTGACGGCAACATAGCAGGCTATTCACACAAAATCCTTTTTAATGAATAATAACATGAAAACAAAGAGTGCACTGAATTGTGCAAAACCTATGCAATGGGGAGAATATACAAGGTGAAGTTCCTTGCATTTAAGATGCCTGCAATTTCTAAAATAGAGTTTGAAATATATCACTGCTCATCAACACTTTCTTGATCTTATGTCTCTGTTTAATTATGCATCATACGAAGGGCCAGTTCTAGTGCTCAGTTCACAGATTTTCTTAATAGCATCCTTCAGCATGAAAAAGTGAACTACCAGCTGAGGAGCAACGGCAGCATAAACAGTGTCCTGCAGGAATTGTGAAATGGCTTACGATGCTTCCAGTGAACATCAGGGAGGGACTACGAAGTGCCACCCAAAGTGTGTATGTGCATTTTGTGATTCCTGGAAGACATGTTGGTAAGGCACTAAAATGTCAGAAACTGATTTAAAAGGCAGCTGTAGGAGAGAGAATCAGTGCTGAGCTTCTTATTAATTGTCCTTGCCTTTTCTATTTTGAACTGCACCATGTGACCTCTTTGAGCCTGAGAAATTTTCTTTTTAAAATTATACTGTAAAATTTGGAAAGCTGTAGATTACTTCCCATCCTTGAACACTGTCAATATTTTCAGTATCTAATATCTAGGAATTTTACCCACTACGTGGTCGGGGTGTGCATTTTTCTCCCCTTTATAAACATTAACATAGCTTTCTTTAGAAAATCAATTTGACATTCTAAGTCATTACATACATCTAAAAATTCAAGCTAGCATTTGCAACCAAGTTCCTGAAAAATATGACTTAAATAAGCCACATTCAGTAGCCTGTGCAGCCCATCTCTTTTATTCTGGTGAATGTGCCATGATATCTACTGTAAGAGCCCCTTATGCAGCTTATGGTCAGGTTGCTTTGAAGACATTGATTTGTTGAGTCTAACTATGTACACGTTCCAGAACACACACTAGCACAAGTGCTAATTCTTAGTAAGGGGAACATACCTCTGTTTCATTGTTGAGGTTTGTGGGCCTAGCACTCAAGAGCGACATTATATAGACCAGTAAAGCAATGCATGAGTGAAATTTAAAAACTTTAACTCTAAAACCAGTCCTGCCACTAACTGTAATCTTGGGCAAGTTCACTTGATCCCTTGTGGTCTAAATTTTTATTATTTTCAACATGAAAGGGTAAAGTAGATGGTTCTTAAGAATCTAGTTAAATGCTGAAAACACATTAGTCTAAATTATTTCAGGGTATTTTGTCTATAATTGGTTAAATGACCACAAGATTGGCAGAATGCGCACTCTTGGAACAAAAGATATTCTTTCTTACTTTCCAGACATGACTTATAGGCAATTAAGCACCTGCTTTTTGACATGATTTACCCTTCCATTTAAATTTGAAACTCATCCTTACATAGTGATAGACATTCAAAAATAACTGTATAATCCTAAAAGTCAAATTGCTACAGAAAACAAAAATGTATGTAATAAATACTGTTGTTCGCCTACATTGAATCTATTCCCTGCTTTTACCTTCTTAACACAACATCAGTTTGGATTAAATAATTTAAAATTGAGAGCTAACACTTCAATAGAGCTTACTCTGTGTTCTTAGTAGTTCGACCCTAAACCTCAGGATGCTTATGAAGTAAATACTGTTACCACCCCCACTACAAATGTTACTTACCCTGCCTGAATTCACAGAGCAGGTAAAGAGGAGAGATGGGGACTGAATGCAGGCAGCGGGGCTATCGGTGCCGTCAAGCATTACACGCTTCCCACACTCAGACTGCTTAGCTGGGGAAAGCTAATTCTCTACAACTGCGAGAAGGCCTCCGGATTAGTAATCGCTATCATCCCAAACACATTGCAAATCATTAAATGGCATTTCTTGGCAGCCATGAAGGCCAAGGGTAGTGCACAATCTGAGCTGGATCAATCAACCTAAAGGGAAGAGTGTTTACCCCATGGTAGAAAGAAGGGTTTGCTCCAGAACCAGGGTGCACGTTACTGCCCACGCTGAAGGAGCACCTGCCGATCGTGAAGGAAGCCAGGCTGAGGGCAAAGCCCACATGAAGAAAAAAAGAGGAGCCAAAAGAATCAAGAAGCCATGAAACCGGAGCCCCCGTTTTACTGTACCCTCAGCCTGCTGTGTCTCTGTATTTTCTTCTACGTAAGATAACAAATTCTCTTATTGTTTAAGCCAACTTGAATCACGGTGTCTCTTTCTTAGACCCTAAATCACCCTGACAAATACCATATAATTATGCACCTTATTTGCAAATTGTAAAACATTAGCAGTCGTTTAATCTAACTCAGGATTTCCCTCTGTTCTGATCCCAGGACCTGTTGTAACACAACATGTGAGTTAACGCCCACTGAATCCTACTGCTGAGTCATTCCTTTTTCAGGACATTCATTCATTGGACAAAGGTTTATTGAGTAATTACTCTGTTTCAGGCATTGTAAGGCCTTAATTTAGTGAGATAAATTAGTCAGAGCCCCTATCCTCACAGAATTAATGTCTAAGAAGGAAGAAAAATATATAAATCAACAATTACCAAAATATGCAATGGTGTTATATAAACACTGAGGGGGGTGTCGGTGTTGTAGGTGCTCTGAGGTCATAGAGAATGGAAGCTCTAGGATGTTTTGAGGGACTTTCTGAAGGCTTCACAGAAGAGGTAGCACTTTACTGGATCTTGAAGGATAACTAGGAGTTTTACAGTAAAAAAAAGGCATTCTAGGCAGTGGGGAAATCATGATCACCGGCAAGCGTGTAACTCAGAAAGTGTTGGGAATGTTTGAGAAGGGGAGACAGTTCCAAGAGGTGATGTGTGTTTAAAAGTAAGAAAAGAGACAAGTTCTAGGACTCTAGGCCTGGCCAGTCTCAAAAATCTTTCTAGACTTTTGTTCTTATACTTCAAGTAGCTTAACACTTTTCTTTACCTCAGCCACCATTGCCTTCTGTACCGTTAATATAGCTAAATAAAGGGTCAAAGTTGTGTTGTGTGGTTGTTGTAGTTTTTTGTTTGTTTGGGTTTTTTTTGGCTTTTCTATTTTTCTATATAAAACCAAAGTCAAAAAGCTCAAGAGATGTATTTAATCACCATTACGTGTTTGTGAGACCCTGATATTTGTGAAATCCTGTGGCTACTCTCTTAACAATCATAATTTCTCATTATGATTTCTCAAATGCCTCACTGTTACTTTACTAATTTTTCTAAGCTTCTCATTCACAATTAGTTTGAGGTTTTATTGGAAATTTGCTGGTTATTTAATTTATTAACTTCTTGTAAATCCAACTCAAGCTTATATTAGATACAAAATGTATTCTAACCCAGACAATCAAGAGAACTTAATAACAAAACTCAAGAAAGTCTTTGTTTATTAAGTCTCAATTTGTCACTTTATATTTAAACAACTTCCCTTTACTGAGCACTTACTATATATATATATATATATATATATATATATATATAATGAGCACTAGGAATTTAATGAAAATATTGCCCTCGAACATGATTAAATAATAAAATCTCCAATGGATACAGCCAGAAAAGTTTCCTGATGATACCACAGTGGCATGACTCCACCAAATAAGAGCCTTTCTCAGATCAGACTCTACCAAGCAACTCTTCTTTCCCACCTAAACTGAGAATTGAGACACAAGATATCCTTCTATCTTAATGCAGAACCAACCAGAAACATTCACCCCCACAGTGAAGAGTGATAGAGAAGGAGACTGGAAGCCCCAGAGAGCAGTAATGCCGTAATTTCTAGAATGAAGAGCAGATGAATTGGCATGTTTATTGAATATTTCCAAGGAGAACAAATCATAAATTTCAGCACTGCGATGTGAGAGGACAGGAGTGCTATCAGCAGAGACACTACTCTAAATTTGTTTTAAAAAATAGAATTTAGCACAGGCAAATGTGAAACTAATCTGAATCAGCAAGCTAAAATAACAAAAGAGAAGAAATCTAAGCAAGCACAAGAAAATTCTCATGAAGAACTGGAAAATCTAAATAGACCAATCAACAGTGAGGAAATTGAAACAACCATCAAAAACTTCCCAAAACATGAAAGTACAGGACCAGATGGCTTCGCTAGCGAATTCTTCAAATATTCAAAGAAGGTTTACTATGTATCCTTTTCAAACTCTTCAGAAAATTGATGAAGAGGCAATACTTCTTAACACATTTACAATGCCGTTATCCTGATATCAAAACCTAGCAAGGATAACATGAAAAAAAATAAACAACTACAGGCCAATATCTCTGATCAATACAGGTGCAAAAATCCTAAACAAAATACTGGCAAATTGAATACAATAATATATTAAAAAGATAATACATTACAATCAAGTGGGGTTCATTCCAAGGATACAAGGATGACACAAATCGATCATTGTGATATACTACATTAACAAAATAAAAGCTAAAAAATCATATGATTATATCAATAAATGCAGAAAAAGCATTTAACAAGATACAACATCCATTTGTGATTGAAACAATAAAATGGGTATAGAAAGAAAAAACCTTAATATAATAGAGGACGTATATGACAAACCCTCAGCAAATACCATACTCAATAGTGAAAACTGAAAGCTTTTTCTCTAAGATCACGAACAAGACAAGGTTGCCCACTTATACCACTGTTACTCAGTGTAGTACTGGAAGTCCTAGCCAGAGCAATCAGGCAAGAGAAAGAAATAAAAGATATCTAAATTTGGAATGAAAATGTAAAATTGTCATTTTTTGCAGGTGACATGATTCTTTATATAGAAAATCTGAAAGACTCTGCCAAAAGTCTATTAGAAACAATAAATAAATACAGTAAAATTGCAGGAAACAAAATCAATGTACAAAAATCCATTGCATTCTTAAATACTAACACTAAAATTTTAGAAAAAAATGAAAAAAGCAATTCTTTTCACAATTGCAACAAAAAGAGTAAAATACATAAGAATAAACTTAACAAAGGATGTGAAGAACATATACACTGAAAACTACAAAGCATTATTAAAAGAGACTGAAAAGACACAAAGAAATAGAAAGATATGACATGTTCATGGATTGAAAGAATACTTAAAATGGCCCTATTACTCCAAGCAATATACAGATTTAATTCAATCCCCATCAAAACCCCAATGGTATTTTTTAAAGAAATAGAACCAAGCCCTGGCTGGTTTGGCTCAGTGGTTAGAGCACTGGCCTGTGTACTGAAGGGTTGCAGGTTTGATTCCCAGTCAAAGGCATGTACATTGTTTGCAGGTTCCCTGTCCCCGGTCAGGGCATGTTAGGGAGGCAACCAATCAATATGTCCTCTAACGTCGATGTTTCTTTCTTTCTCTCTCCCCCCTCCACTCTCTCTAGAAATCAATGGAAAAAATATCCTCTAGTGAGGATAAAAGAAAATAATAAAAATAAATAAATAAATAAACAAATAAATAAATAAATAAAATAGAACCAAAAAATAATCAGATTTGTATGGAACCACAAAAGACCCCATAGCCAAAGCAATCTGGGGGGCGGGGGAGAGGTATCACACTCCCCAACTTCAAATTATACTACAAAATGACAGTAATCAATAGAGCATTGTATTGGCAGAAAAACAAGCACACAGACTAATGGAACAGAATTGGGAGCCCAGAAACAAACCCACATGTATATGGGCAAACAGTCTTTGACAAAGGAGCCAAAAACATACAATGGAGGAAAAATAAAAACCTCTTCAATAAATGATGCTGGGAAAATTGAAAAGCCACATGTAAAAGAATATAACTAGACTGCTATTTGTCACCAGACACAAAAATTAACTCAGAATGGAACAAAGACCTAAATGTAAGACCTGAAACAATAAATTACCTAGGAGACAATATAGGCACTAAACTTATGGATCTTAGTCTCAGAGAGGAGTTTATGAATGTGACCCCAAAGGCAAGGGAAGTAAAGGCAAAAATAAATGAGTATTTCAAATTAAAAAGCTTCTGCACAGCAAAAGACACTACCAACAAAACAAAAAAAGGAAACCAACTGAATGGGAGAAGATATTTGCAAACAACACCTCAGATAAGGGGTTAATATCCAAAATATATACAGAACTTATATTACTCAACACCAAACAAATAAACAATCCAATTAAAAAGTGGGCAGAGGACCTGAACAGCTACTTCTCCCAAGAAGACATACAAATGAACAACAGAGATATGAGAAGGTACGCAACTTCACTAGATATTAGGGACATGCAAATCAAAACTACCATGAGATACCACCTCACACCTGTGAGAGTGGCTATCATCAACAAGACAAGTAATAACAAGTATTGGAGAGGTTGTGGAGAAAAAGGAGCCCTCATCCACTGCTGGCGGGAATGTAAACTGGTAAAGCTACTGTGGAAAACAGTATGGGGGTTTCTCAAAAAATTAAAAATAGAGTCACCTTATGACCCAGCAACCCCTCTTCTGGGCACCTACCTGAAAAATTTGGAAACATTTATTTGTAAAGATATATGCACCCCATGTTCACTGCAGCATTATTCACGGTGGCCAAGACGCGGAAACAACTGACGTGGCCTTTGCTAAATGGTCAGATAAAGAAGATGTGGTGCATGTATATATACAATGGGGTACTACTCAGCCGCGAGAAGCGATGGAATACAGCCGTTTGTGACACGGGTGAATCCTGAGAATATCATGCGAAGTAAAGTAAGTCAGACAGAAAAAGTCAAGAACCATGTGATTTTACTCATATGTGGAACATAAATCTGGAAACAACAAATGAACAAACAGAGCAAAAACTCATCGACACAGACAGCAGTATGGCGGTTGCCAGAAGGAAGGGGGCTGAGGCTGCAGCAAAGGCTAACAGAGGTCAGCCGTACGGTGGCAGGAGACCTGGCTCTGGGTGGCAAACACACAGTGCCACATACAGATGACATAGCATAGGATTATACACTTGAAACCTATATAATTTTATTAATCAATGTCATCCCAATAAATTTAATTTTTTTAAAAAAAAAGAGTTTAAATGTTTTTTGGGTTCTCAAGCTTTTTAAAATAAACCCCCAAACTCATTGGAAATAATCAAAAAATATGAGATATCATAATTTTCAAAAATAGAGGGAATGAACTATTGGTTGAGTAGGAGCATTTTCTTTGTGAGATCAAAGCTTCTATCATATGAAATAAACAAGTCTTGCTGTTTCAAACTAAAAAAAAGTAAAATGGGGGGGAAAAGATGTTAAGTTATTGTGCAACAAAAAGCCTCATCTCACCCGGCCGGGCGTGGCTCAGTGGATGAGCGTTGACCTAGGGTCCTGGAGGTTGTGGTTGTTTTCCCAGTCAGGGCACATGCCCGGGTTGCAGGCTCGATCCCCAGTCGGGGGCGTGCAGGAGGCAGCCGATCAACGACTCTCTCATCACTGATGTTTCTATCTCTCTCTCTCCCTCTCCCTTCCTCTCTCTGAAATCAATAAAGATGTATTAAAAAAAGAAAAGCCTCATCTCTAAAACGGGGAGATCACCTTAAGTGAGGATGAACACAAGCACACAAAAATAGGAAAACTAGAAATAATCTCTATGGCCATTTCTCACAACTTGTCTTTGTCCTAAAACAAGAAGATTGACTAAATGAACTTTGAAGGTCTTTCCATAGTAAACTACCTAACGAGACTCACAGGAGTGCTACTCCTTACCCACTTTTGCAGGGAGTTTAACACTTCCAAGAAGCTGTGATCATTGACTGGATAAATCTGTTTATCTAGCCTACAGGGAGTCTTGAAGTAAGCATCTCTCTCAAGTAATCGCAGAGGCAAGCAGCTGATTTCAAAGTGATCTTTGTACTATACTTGTGGTCATCTTGAGTACCCACATCAGAGGACTTAGCGTCCCAGACAGACAAGCTCTATTCTATTTTAAACAACATTAACTGGAGGAGAGATTCTACAGCCTCAAGTTAAGTATATCATAAAAATAGCTCTTATTCCACTGAACTATGTTTCTGCTATTAATATTGACTGAAAGTCTAGAGTTTTGGGGTGAAAAAAATTAAGAAGAGGCAACATTTATCCAACTCTGAAATGAAGGGTCAAGTTACCTCTTAAAATGTTAATTAAATGATGTCTAAGTTTTATATAGAAGTCATCTGCCATTCCCTGTCTTTAAATTTTTTTATTATACAATAGAGAAAGCAGCAAAGAAGAAGAAAAAAGTAAGTGGTGCAATTTCTGGAAACGTAGCCATTATTATAAACAAGGTATGGACAATGCTTCCTGGGGCCTTAACAATGTACTTGTGCCAAGGAAACATGTTCTCAAAGAGCCAAGCTGATTAATTTCACCAATGGTCATGAGCCACAACCCAGCCAGGGGATATGTCAGATTGGCTGTAGGAGAAAACTGTTATTTTTCCTCTGTGGCCAATGCTGTCACTGTCAAAATCATAGGTGGGAAGAAGTCAGCTCAATCATGCAGTTGAAGTGTTGTTTTGAACCCGCTGGCCAATACTTTTCTTACTGAAATACAGCTTCAGGGAATGACCCCTAGAAGGGAAGGAACACATAAAGTTGTGTTCCATCACAAGAGATTGTTGCTCCCGCATTAGAAGTCTAAAAAAGATCCCGATTTTTCAAATAATTTAGAAAGACAGCAATCTGCACTCTCAACATTAAGCCAAATGCCTTCTTCAAGAGGCTTAAAATAAACATAATATGTTCTTGTAAACATTCTTAAAAGGTACCCAAACACTTGTTATGATCATGCTTATTTTTCAACAAAAGAAGACAAACTAACATTCAAATGTTGATCCTTTGCAAAGTTGTAACATATGAGTAATATCACTGGGGTGACCATTCTGCTTCATCAGAGTGACATATTCTCAGAATCCTATTTTCTGAAGAAAAACAATGATAGAGGTTCTCTTTTTTTAAAAGAAAGGAAAAGAAAAGAAAAGAAAAGAAAAGAAAAGAAAGGAAGGGAAGGGAAGGGAAGGGAAGGGAAGGGAAGGGAAGGGAAGGGAAGGGAAGGGAAGGGAAGGGAAGGGAAGGGAAGGGAAGGGAAGGGAAGGGAAGGGAAGGGAAGGGAAGGGAAGGGAAGGGAAGGGAAGGGAAGGGAAGGGAAGGGAAGGGAAGGGAAGGGAAGGGAAGGGAAGGGAAGGGAAGGGAAGGGAAGGGAAGGGAAGGGAAGGGAAGGGAAGGGAAGGGAAGGGAAGGGAAGGGAAGGGAAGGGAAGGGAAGGGAAGGGAAGGGAAGGGAAGGGAAGGGAAGGGAAGGGAAGGGAAGGGAAGGGAAGGGAAGGGAAGGGAAGGGAAGGGAAGGGAAGGGAAGGGAAGGGAAGGGAAGGGAAGGGAAGGGAAGGGAAGGGAAGGGAAGGGAAGGGAAGGGAAGGGAAGGGAAGGGAAGGGAAGGGAAGGGAAGGGAAGGGAAGGGAAGGGAAGGGAAGGGAAGGGAAGGGAAGGGAAGGGAAGGGAAGGGAAGGGAAGGGAAGGGAAGGGAAGGGAAGGGAAGGGAAGGGAAGGGAAGGGAAGGGAAGGGAAGGGAAGGGAAGGGAAGGGAAGGGAAGGGAAGGGAAGGGAAGGGAAGGGAAGGGAAGGGAAGGGAAGGGAAGGGAAGGGAAGGGAAACCTAAAATGGAGGCCTGAGTGGCATAGAGGGGGCAGGTGAAGGGTAAATAAACAGAGAAGCCCTCTGGTTCTACTCTCCAATTTACTGAGAGCAACTCACTGTGGTTTCCAAAATAAATGCACCTGCTTTTTTTAAAAATGTTTTAATTGATTTTTTTAGAGCGAGAGGAAGGGAGAGAGATCGAGAGATAAAAACATCGATGAGAGAGAAACATCCATCTGCTGCCTTCTGCACGCCCCCCACTGGGGATCGAGACTGAACCCGGGCATGTGCCCTGACCGGGATCCATCCAGTGACCTCTTAGTTCATGGGTCGATGCTCAACCACTGAGCCACACTGGTGGGGCACACCTGCTTTTTTATTGTATAGATTTTTTAATATGTATTTCGGGGTATCAATGAATAAAGAGCCTGAATGGAATTTGATGTGAGGTTATCCGTCAGTGACCTCTCTTGCTGATTTCTTCCTCAAGGCAGGTGACTTTTTAAGATAAGGTGCTGAGTCAGAGGGAGACATTCTCAAGTGGAAGAGCTTCCTTCATCTTTCAATGCATATATCTGCTCTGACAATACACTTCCATCTGCTCTTACGCAGTGCCAAACAGGGAACTTTGGAGACCTCTCCTTTATATCTAAGTCAAACTACAAATCTTGTCTTGAATGACAAATTTGACATCTGTACTGGATAGTTTAAAAATCACAGTACTCTCTCATTTTTTTCTGATTGCAAAATTCTAGAAAAATTTATCAAAACTGAAGTTTCTTTTTCTGGGGGAATGGATGTGGGGGTTGTCTCTGCTTTGCTAAGTCCCTAAACATAAACTAAAATCTGTCTCTTGAATAATCCAGCGCTGCCTCGAGATTAAGAAATTGTGTTTGTCTTGTCTTAGATCTCTCTCTGTCTTAATTTTCTCCCCAGTGAATGTAGGTTAAGGGTGAAAAATATATTCCGCCTATGTATTTGCAGTACCAAAAGGTACCTGGTACGTACTTAGTACTTAATACATAATTATTCAATGAAAAAGGTGCCAGAGAACGCAAAGAAAGAGAATGAAAAAGACAAACAGGTAGGAAGGAGGGCAAGGCACCAGACAGATACATGTAACTGAATCAGGCATTTATAGGCAATGGAAAGCGTTTCTGCATTTAGGAACCTCGTGTACGGCAAGCACACTAGAGCCAATTTTCCTCACTTTTCCCATAAGTAATTTTTATCATGCTTAGTATAATAACATTATTAATGGCTTTTTTGCCCCTACAATCAACTAATTTCCCCATGTTTAAAGAGGTACTGAACCACAGCCTTCACCACAGCGCATAAATGTGTCAGTAGCTGGTACATCCTCTCCGAAGAAGAGGATGATTTTTAACTAAAATCAGCCTATTTATTTTCATTGCCCATAGTCAAAAACTTGCAGACTTAGTTACAATGAGAAAATTGTAGCTGTAGTCATGTTATAAAATTTTCTATTCCTTTAATGCTCCTGTTTTGACATTGGCCCGTATTAAAACATTATGTTTCTGTTTTGCTTATTCTGAGAACTGGAAGTTCCATTAAAATTAGAGAAAAAAAATTGTTTTTGTCATTACTCATGGCACAGTTTTAAAGAAGTAAATGTGAGAAATATAAGATATTAGCATAAAAACATTCTCAACCATACATGACCAATGAATTGACATTTTTACTAATACTTAGTAATAATTTACTTTCTTGTGATTTGCTCTCATTCAAAAAGTATAAGAGAAAGAAGTAAAAGCCCCAATTAATTAAGGAATCATTTTAGATGGGATTGGTTATGATAAATTGATAAATATAATAAATTAAAGCTTAATTTACTATTAAAAAGGACAAATACTGAACTATATACCATACCCACCGAGAATGTATTACTCAGGCAATCCTCTTGAGTCTCACAAAATGTCTAAACATTATGAAAACTCCCTTTGGGAGGCGTATGATTCATTTATTGCCTCCTTTTTTCTTCCTCGGGAGTCTTCCACTGATTCAGCAATAACTTTATACCTTGTTCAGTCTCCCTCTTAATCCCTGCCGTCATGCTTGGTAAATTCGATCGCCATGTGGCTGACCAGTCCAACAGTCCTGCCTCACAGGCCTTTGCCCTTCTCAGTTCCACTTGCTATCCACCTCCGCTTCACATCAGGCATCCACATCTTAGGCTTTATGTCACTCAGAACTGCCACAATTTTGAAATCTTGAACTCCAAGGTCAAATTCATCGAACCAAGTTACCTCACACATACTCCATCTTCTCCTCTGCCCTTTAACGTCTTTATTTGGTCTCAATTCATCAGCCCACTCCTATCTACTCTCTTTCTTTTTTATGACTAATCTAAGTATCATTTCGAATACAATCTCACCAAACCCATTAACTCCCATTCTTTCAGTCAATTTATCACACACACCAGGCAAAACTTCAGGCCTGGATCAATCCAGCTGTCTATTCATTCCTCATCCATGTCTAGACTGATAAGGCGTACTACAGAAAAGACAGAATGCACAATCACCAAGGTGAGTGGCATGAAAAATTCATGGACTCCAGCCTCAACCGGGCCCTTAAAATTGTTCTGCAGTCTTAGCCATTTCTTTATTCTTTGTCCCACACTAGCTGTGTGAAATCCTCCCAGGCCTTCCCCTTCATTACATACTTTATCATTTTAACAAATAGCTTAATTCCTTATTTCATAGAGAAAACAAAGTCATCATTTGCCTCCTCCCAACACTAAATTATTTATAAGCAACTCAATATTTCTTTATTCATTTTTGTCCCAGTGGAAGAGCTCTCTTACCATTTATATCCCATTCTCTCCCCCCCCATTTCCCATGTCTTCAAGTGCCTCCTCCTACAAAGTCATATCCTCCTTCCCAGCTGGGTCTATAAACCCTTTTATGCTGGCTTCCTCCTCCCCTGTCTATAATTTTGCTCGTCTCTCCTATCTTATAATAAAATGGAATAAAATATTTATTAATCTATGTCTCTGGATGCTACATTGACCTTACATCCATTCATCTACCCATTGCTATCTGCCTTCTACCTCTCCCCATATCACCAAATCTTTTGTCCAGATTGACTCCAAATTTCAAAAATCAAATGTAAAGTCTTCAATCAGTACCTTACCTTACCCTTCTGAAACATACGGACTACTGCCATCCTTTCTGAAATGATTTATATATCTCTCTCCCTTTACCTCCTTCAAGTCTTTGCTCAAAGGCCACCACCTTCTTGTCTACCTACCCAGACTATGCAATTTAAAACTGCAACATGACCCTTGCACCCTGTCTCTCTAACATTGCTTTATTATATTTTTATTTTTATCTTTTAACAAAATATAGAATTTATTTTATCTATATTTCCCCAGTGGCAAATAAGTTTATCCACTGTGCTCATTAACATATCTCAACATACCACACAAAATAATAACTCAGAAAATATCTGTCAAGACCTGGCTGGTGTATCTTAGTTGGGTGAGCATTGTCCCATGCACCAAGAGGTAGCTGGTTCAATTCCTGGTCAGGGTACATGCCTGGGTTGTAGGCTTGATCCCCAGTAGGGGATTTCATATCCAAAATCGGGACTTAATTAAAATAATAAGAAAATATCATTTTGTAGACTTTAGATCACTATTAAATGTAAGCTATAGAATTATTAGTGCAGTAAATTAATAAAATCCAAGTAGTGGTATCTTTCTTTAGTTGGGGTTTGTACAGCATCACTTCCTAAATGGATCTGAGAAACAATTTCCTTGTAGTGGATGCTCTGAATTGAATTTCATTGTTTAGTCTTGAGAATTGCTCTGCAGGGACCTTGAAGATAACATTAAAAGTCTACTGAAAGTCAGGGAGATCTCTTAGGCATCCTGGCAAATATTTCCATAGCAGTTCACTGTAGAAAAATATACTACAACTCAAAAGCTATCACAGTCTTTACTAATTAATGGGTTATCTTCATCTGTCATCCTCAAAAGGAAAAATATGTGACTTTCTATAAAAATTACAACTCTAGAGAAGTCAAGTTTTAATGTCATTTGACAAAGACATGTAGTCCCATAAGAAAAAATTTTCCCTAAGTTTGAATCCACTATAGTAGTCATTGCAGTTATATCTTTTTATTTATTCATTCATCCATCCAGCAAACTTTATTAAGTATTTACTATGTAGGACACTGCATAAAATGCTACAGATGCAATAATTAGACAGAGATGATTATTGACCCCACAATGTTTACTGTCCAGTGGGGAAAATTTTTTATGAAAATAAATTACAACACACTATGATGAGGGAAGTATAGTATGCAATAGGAAGACAAAAGAGGCAGTGAGATATGTGTCAAGCAATACATATAGGAATAGACACACTAATACGTTTTTCATGAGTGAGAAAAAATACACCATCTTTTTCTTGGTTTTGTGCCTTGAAAAGTAAAACATTAAGATATCAGCTCATTCCAAGGGCTACCTGAAAACAGAACTAGATCCAGCTCGTTGTCCTTCATACAAGGTGGGGCAAAAGTAGGTTTACAGCTGTTTGTATGGAAAATAATACAAGAATTAATAAATAATAATACAAGAATAAACTGTGTTTCGAGTACTCACAACTGTAAACCTACTTTTGCCCCACCCTGTACAGTAATAGTTTCAACAACAATTCATCACACCATTATGAACCATCTGTTTAGAAGATCCTGTTGGTTGGGTCAGTATTTAAAATCATTTCTGGGAGCAAAATGAAATGTGGGCCTTCTTTTTTTGTAACAGGAGCTGAATCTGTCTTTCAATGTGTCAAACCCTAGCTCAGTTAGGCA
The DNA here is from genome assembly GCF_054644295.1 of Miniopterus natalensis. Taxonomy (NCBI): domain Eukaryota; kingdom Metazoa; phylum Chordata; class Mammalia; order Chiroptera; family Miniopteridae; genus Miniopterus; species Miniopterus natalensis. Next base: position 154,187,397 of record NC_142081.1, on the reverse strand, counting down.
CTTTAGCTGTCCCATGCTCTTTTCATGCCTTTCTCTGGTTCTATTTGATCCAACAAATACTAATTAGAGGCATAATATATGCAGCCAAGGATTAATAAAATCTTTTCCCTTTCTCTTTTACAATTTGACATTCCCTTCACTTTCTAAATCTTTTCCCTTGGCAACCTGATGAAAGAGGTAATGTCTGCTAAGTCACCAGGTAGCATTGCTCATGGTAAAAATAATCTCTGTTGGGTTAATTGAATGTGGAGTGGGAAAAACTGTAAGTGAACAATAACCGCCTGATGAGGAAAGCACAGCCTTAAACTCTTGGAACTGGACCTACCTTCTGTAGAGGCCATAGGAGCCCAGCATGTAGTGTTACAAGAGCTGGGATATTGGCTCCCGTAGGACATGAGGCTTTTAAACCTCAGGGGAATTTTTATATCTTCTCCTTCTGAGAATCGTTCTTTCAAACCTAAGATGTCACTTGGGGAACCTCTTGGACTGCTGTGTAGACTTCAGCATGAACTGCTGCAAAAGGCTAGTCCCATGTAAGGGCAATACCTGATGCTGTCCTGATGGCCAATTGGGATTCCTGCCCCAGGTCCTTCTAAGTGAATCTGAGGCCACATGTGACTTATGCCAATCTTGTCAGTCTGATTATTTAACAGAACCTAAAAAGACCCTTGGCTCTGCCTTCAGAGTTTGGAGTAGAGAAATAGTAGGTAATAGAAAAGTACATAAAAAATTAATAAACACACCAGGAAGATGTTTCTGATTGCCCTTTATAATATACCTCATGTCTGGGCTTGTACTGTGTACTCCACCTAGCACAATGACTGTACGTTCGACATATAGTGGAAACGGAAGGATGTTTTGTTGAACGAATGAATAAATGAATTAATGAGTGAATGAATAAATTATTCTCACCAATACAGTGGATGAAGGAAGCTGAAGCCTCAGATCTCCCAAGTTTTATTTGATGCTAACCCAGCTCTCCTGTGGCCCCAGCTCTGCCCTCTTCTTAATTTTGAATCAAGTTATTGATCCTCTGCCTTATATCGTGTTCTGGGTAACTTCTGCTTCACTTCCAGATTTCTCCAGCTTTCTCTAGTCTGCCCTGTGGCCAGGAGGCTGACCACTGACAGACTGCCTTGACCTCCAGCTTCCAGTTGAGCCCCCGAGGAGCACCATAGAGACTGAAAGGAGGGAGGGGCAAGAGGCTGGGGTATTTGTTCCTCCAGCCCCTCCTTGCAGGGTGCTTATTTCTTTCATATGAACTCGCAATTTCAAATCATCACAATTATTTATTATGATTGTTGCTTAAAGAAAAGAGCAAATATTTTATTGCTTCTAGTTGCTGCAGATATAAACAGAAGAAAAGTTGTATGTTCAAGACTTTTATTTCTTGCTTATAAAGTGTTTTAATTTTGAAATTTGAAATTAACAAGAAAATGCCATATTAGTTCCATTTTCCTGTATCAGTGCAACATATTATGACAGCCTTCATAGTGTATGATTTTCCTTTAACATTAAAGCTATTTTTTTGTAAAGTTGCCAAGATATGCGGCACAGTTGCGGGTCCAAATTAAGAATATGGTCTTTTAAAGTGCAAACGTTCACAGAGTGAAAAACTTTCCAAGGCAAATGAGTCACACCCCACAAGAACAGACAAGACACTTTTCTGTTTAGTTTCTTGGGATACATTAGAAAAATCTTTATAAATAGTCCTACTAGGTGAACCAGCCTTAAAATCAGAATAGCTGGTAGATTATGAATTGTGAATTTTTAGGACTGCCAGAAAGGACTTCTTAAATTATCCACTCTTCTCTCGAACCCCCCTCGATGATGTCTAAAACTCCTTTGGTAATAAATAAATAAAAAAAGAACTCTACTAACTCATAATTAGAAATTAATTTAAAATGCACAAAGTTATTAGACTAAAATTTAGTTCTATTTGTTTTTATTTTTCCTGATCCTGGTGGTTACAACGAGGAAGGTGCTCAATAGTTGAAAAGGAAGAGGCTGGGAATACTGAAGACAAACATCATCTAATTCACCTTTTTATGTAAGGCTGGCCAGCTCTTCAAGATTTGAATGGAATTACTTAATATGCTCATTTCTGCTAAAATATGTCCCCTTTTCTTGGTTTTTTATGTCCCTGGACTTAAATAGAGACTCTGAACCTGTTAAGAAGCATTTTTTTGCCCAACAGCCTTTAAAAAAATGTTGTTCTAAAATATGTGGAGTCAAAGTCCCCACATAAACCCAAAGGTGACCACCAGGCTAAAGAACTCGTGGGAGAGCCACTTGAGTATCCATTGATATAACTTAAAATGCACTGGCCTTGGTGACAGAGAAAGAAACACAGATGGGTTTTCATTTCATTTGTCTCTGGTACATGGGCACGGAAGGAAAATAGATGTAAAGATTAGTAGAATGGCTGAGTTCTCACTCACCCCCTTAGGATATTTGGAGCACAAATTGGGAGATGCATTAGAGGCAGAAGATGCAGAAACTATTTTCAAGAGAATTTTCAAAACGCTGTCCACAAGCAGTGCTGTTTCAGTGTCGAGGTGACAATGTGCCACCCAGAGGTGGGGCAAGGTTCGTCACCCCTTTTTCATGAACGCTCTCACCTTGAGGACTTATGGTTTTCTGAGCAGCAAGACACAGCACCTTTAACACAAACCTCAGCATTTCCACATCTGACAACAGGGCTGCTTCATAAGTAGAGGTATGGATAAAGGGAAGGTGGAACAAAAAAGGAACAATTGGCAGAAGTACTGTACGAAGGTCAGCAGATTCGTTTAAGAGAACATGTGACAATTTTTTGGAATTATCCTGAAATATTTTCTAGGTGCATGAAACACCAGGGGAAAGAGGAGAAATAGCTGGTACATGAAAGATGAGGTCCAGTCTCAGCAAGTACAGAGCTGAGAGCTCCCATGCCGTGTGAAATAATACAATATTAAGAGCTTGGGCTCTGGAGTCAGCGCCTGGGTTCAAAATGCCAACTTGCCACATAATAGCTGCATGACCTTGACAAGTTATTTAATGATCAGGGCTTCAGTTTCCTTCTCTGTAAAATAGGTAATAGTCGCTACCTTACACTATTGCTGTGAGGTTTCAAGGGTTCATTCATGCAAATTGTTAGAACAGTGATTAGCAATCATGTTAATGAGTGTTTTAATTTGGTCCCGTTTGTCCTCACTGGCTGATATCAGGATATATGGAAACAGAGGTTAAGCAGCATCCTCTAAGCCTAATAGAGATTTCCTACTTTCTCTATCATCCAAGTCAATTAGAGTAGCAATTGGCATACATATAAATATCCATTCAAATCATGTAAAAAAATAAAAGAGAAAAGGCTTGTGCATTTGATCCCTGATTGACTAGTGTGTGCTGATTATATCTTGGTGAATGATAAGTGAGCCAGGATTTTGAGATGATTCTGTTTGCAACTCTGAAACTAACATAATCCTCTTGACTTTTGAATTGACTACTAAATCTGCATCCAATCAATCAGGCATAGACAACAAAAACAATTTAAAAATTCCACACTGTAAAAAGTAGTGTGTTCCCCCCAAGTTACAAAATTCTGCATCTACACCTCAATGAAATCTATGATGGCATGGGTATATATTACATACTGTATTTTCTCCCCATCTTTACTGCCACATTTCTCTTCCAAAACTTCATTTTTATTCCTAAACTATTGTTTTCTAGTTGCTTTCTGCCCCCGTCATGACATCCGCACAGCAGCCCAAGTGATCGTCCTAAAGCTTACATAGAACTTCCCACTATGAATGAATGAAATCGGAAAGACTCCTCACCGCCCACAGGCCCTGCGTGAAGGGCCTCTGGCTGCCGCTCAGGTCTCCTGTCCCCCATCCGCCGCTGTTTACTACACCCCAGTCACACGCCTTTTCTCTTTCTTGAACTGCTAAGCTCATCTCCCCCTCTGCTCTCTTGCTTTTGATGTTCCTTCTTCTTGACATAGCCCTTTCCCCAGTCTCCATGTGGCTGCCTGCCCCCCACCATTCAGGTCTTAACTAAAGTACCGCATTCTCCAAAGCCCTTCCCTGGCAGTTCTAGCTACGGCGACTGATCCACACCCCCACTTCCTAGATGTTCCCCGTTATTAATGCTTTAGATAACCTATCAGTATGTGCCTGAGTGAGTGAGTGAGTGAGTGAGTGAGTGAGTGAGTGAGTGAGTGAGTGAGTGAGTGAACGAATGACATCTAATCGTCTCCTCTACTTTTCCACCTCCAGTGGAATATAAACTCCTTGAGGAACATGACTACTTCCATGTTGCTCTGTTATATTCCCAGTGTCTAGAACAGTGCATGGTATACGGTATTATACATATGGTAATAATTTAATTACTGACTTCAAAACATCTACCAACATTGATTAAATGGCTAAAATGCACCTTTCTCCTCAAAATATGGAGGCTATACAAAAGGGAAGGTAATAAAATCCCTGTCCTATGAGATAAAACAATAAACGAATTATTGCAATGCAATGTGATATTCTCTGTGTTCCTCTCCATGCTTCCTAAACATAAACTACATAAATTATTAGAAGCCACCAGTCTATTAGAGTGAGCTATTAGGCTGCGTAGTGAGTGCATTGCCTTGTCATTATGACGTATGCCTCAACTCCTTAATGTTTTTGGTTCCTGTCACTTTGACAAATTCAAATTTCTCTTCGCTAGCCTCACTGCTTCACATCTCTTCTTCCAGTTAATTCAAATTGCATTTTCTAAAATCTTCCCTTTTTATCACCATGACTACCTCACCGCACTCCTTAAGTTCTTCCTCTGATTTCTTAGGTCTTAATAATTCAGTTCCGAAAGTGCCTGAGTGCCTGCGTGCCTACGAGCACACCGAGTGTGTACACACACTGACTGAGTGAGAAGTCTCAGCGCTCAAGGCCCCACATTTCTGTACTACTCTCTCCCTTCTAAACAGCTCATTTCACTGATTATTTCATAGTTTCCCTCCCTTTGTCTACTCCTATTTGGAGAGTACTTCCACTTCAAATACTATTTTCTTTGTTCCCACCTGCTCAGCCAAACCCAGCTTCAGTCCTATTAACAATAAATTCCTAGATAACAAAATACAGATCATAAGAAAGCAATTAAACCTTATTCTAACACAGTTATTGCATGAAATTCAGTATTTGTCATCACTCCTTAAGGTCACATAATATCAAGATTCTTGTATAATAATAGTAAAAATATTTAATAAGAAAATGATGATTAAAATACATTTCTACAGTGAGTCAGCCTACATTTAAAAATTAAAAAGTCATTTATTTTTTAAAGTAAGATATGTTATTCTGAGACTGTTTCTGAATAACTGAATATTATAACTCAAAAATTATAAAATGTGTTTTAAAGATATATTAATTTATAAGAAACGGTTTACAATTTTAAATAAAAAATGCAGATATGATGATAAAATATCTCACCTTTTTTTCAAAAAAATTAAAGTATTTTAAAAATATTGCATGATCCAATTTATTATAGCATCCATATAGGCACAAAGATTGAACACAAAATTCTAATGTGTTCTAATTCTAACTAGAAATTTGGGGTTTTACTGTTCAAAAGTTGCTTAACGTTCTGAAAAATAAAATGAAGAGATTAATTTGACTTTGAATACCCAACATTTTGGTACATTTCTTGGGAGATTATTGTTATGTACTCTGCCTAAAACAGGAAAGAGTGAAGAAAAGTGAGGGGTGAACAAAAATGAGTGAGTACCACTGCACCAAATGTGGAGACGCCGCTGTAAACTGTGCAATCACAATCAAAATTCTAAGACGGTAAATTACTGTCATAGTCTGGGATGACTAGAAATTTTCTGTGTAGAAGAACATAGGAACATTAATAAAAATTTTCTAGAATCCAGATAGCTGTAAAACACATGAAATTAAGGGGGAAAAACCAGGTCCTAAGAAGTCCCAAAGACATAAATTCCTTGACTCATACTGACAAAACAGTAGAAAATTAAGATAAAGATGTTATTCATACTTAATTAAACCTTTGACTTATTTTCTTATACCATTTTGAATTCTGAATATACACTACAAAATTAAGAATTAAAATCTCAATTGAGGTAAAATTGACAGTGAAGTACACAAAACAAGTTTATAATTTGATAATTTGATATATATAGCCTGCAACCACCACCCCGATGAAAATATAAAATCTCTCTATCATCCCCAAAATTCTCTCATGTCACTTTTAGACATCCCACATTCCCTAAGCAATGACTGTGTTGTATCCTATCACCATAAATTAGTTTTGTCTGCTTTTGTACCTCATAAAAGAGAATCATGCAGTGCTACAATCTTTTGTGCCTGGGTGACTTTTCTCAGAATAATATTTTTAAGATTCATGCATATCCTGTTGTGCATCAATAACTCGCTTTTTATTTTTAATAAAGGGAAATATTCTTCTGAATGGATAGATCACAATTTGCTTAACCATTAAGTTATTGTTGATATTTTGGGTTGTTTCCAATTTAGGGGCAATTATAAATAAAGCTGCTATGAACATTCAATTACAAGATTTTGTTAAAATATGCTTCTTGTGTAAATTAATTTTTCTTGGGTAAGTAAAGATCCAGGAGTGGAATTATTGGGTCACAGGTGGGTATATGTTAACTTTTTAAGAAACTGCCAAACTACTTTCCAAAGTGATTGTACCATTTTGTCTTCCAATTAGTAATGAGAGCTCCAGTTGCCCCAGTTACCACCAACCAGTGAGGGTCAGTTTCTTAACTGTAGGCATTCTGGTGGGCATAACATGGTATTTCATTGTGATTTCAATCTGCATTTCCCTAATGATTAAAATGTTGATACCTTTTCAAGTGCTTATTGGCCATTCCTACATCATTTTTTTGTGTGAAATGTGTGTTCAAATCTTTTGCCCAATTTCTTTAAATAGCTTATTTGTCATTTTATTATTGGTTCAACAGGAATTGTTGAAAATATATTCCGGAAAAATCCTTTGTCAGATTTTATATTGCAAATATTTCTTTCCAGCATGTGACTTACCTTTTCAGTTTCCTAGCACTGTCTTTGGACAAGCAGAATTTTTAAATTTTGATTGACTGATGTACCATATTTTTCTCTCAGGATTAATACTTTCTGGCTCCTGTCTAATAAATTTTGCCCACCCCGAAGTGTAAAATATATTTTTATTTTTTTCCAGAAGCTTTATTGCTTTAGCCTGTATATTTAAATCTATAATCCTCTCAAATTAATTTTCGTTATGAAATAGAGCATAAGATTTCTTTTTTCCATATATTAATATTAATTATTAAATTTTTAGTTGGAGATTTTGGGTGAGAAACATAAAAACACAATACATCTAATATCACCACTTACAAATATTTTTTCTTTAATATTTGCCAGCCTTCTTTTTGTTGTTGTTGTTGATGTTAGTGTAGCTCATGTCTATACAAGAATAGTCCAAATAGAAGTGGGCTTAAGATTGTTCACCGGCAAACCACTTGTGCCATTTGTCTCTGACCAAATTCCATCTTTTCAGAGGATATCTGCTGGAAGGCCCAAGCTTAGGAGGTTTCATAGATCTCACACATTCTGGGGTCAACGTGCACATTGAGCAAATGACATCATCTGCTGCTCTTATGAAATGCACTAACATTGCCAACGATTTGGCCTTCCACCCAGAAGTGCACCTTAGCTACCAGCTACAAAGTGTGCAGTTGCCCTCCTGCGTAGTGGATCTATGGCATAGTTGCCAGCCTTCTTTTTAATGAAGATACCACAATGTTACTCTGCAGCCCTCTCTAAATGTTTTTTTTTAATTGATTTTAGAGAGAGAGGAAGAGAGAGGAAGAGAGACAGAAACATGGATGAGAGAAGGAAACATCAATCGGCTGCCTCCTACATGCCCCCTCTGGGGATGGAGCCTGCAACCCAGACATGCGCCCTGACCAGGTATCCATCTGGTGACCTCTTGGTTCATGGGGCGGGGTTCAACCACTGAGCCACATTGGCCAGGCCTGCAGCCATCTTTTAAATAAATATACACAGTGCTATTTTGCAGGGATTTAAAAATTGCTACAAAATAAAATAACAGACTAAGAACTAGCATAACATTTTAACATATTTAATTATAGAAACTCATTATTTTACTAAAATATTTTTAAATCTGTGATTTCCATTTAATTTAGGTACAAACCAGCATTCTCGCTTTAGGGAAGCCACAAGCTCCACTGTAATAAAAAGAAACTAAAGCTGTGTGAGTGCAGATTTTACCTTGCCCAAGGCCTAACAAAAGAAAGACAATTATTTTGAGCAGCTCACAAACCCAAGATGTAAGCTGTACCTATTAGCAAAACCTAAAAAATCCTCAAAATAACAGTTCACATTTTATCCTATTCTAAAATCCTGTCAATAAAATCCACAAGGGAAATAATAAACATGTTTAATTTTATTTGCACTTTTATAGCACAGATCTTAACTAGTTCATGATTAAGAGATCAATAACATATTGTAGGAGAAACCAATACAACTTTGTAGTGGTGTCATTGATGTCCAGAGAATTTAAAAATGTGTCTTAGTGCCAGGAGTCACCAAGTCTGATTCTCTGAGAAATCATATATTCATACTGTATGAAAGTTTTGCTTTTATCATATTTGATTTTGATACAGCACTAATGTAAAGTATTTCAAAATAGCAGGTTAAGTTATAATTGTTCTGATTTTTGTGTAAAACTCAAACCCCTGGTACAAAGTGTTGTATTTAAAGAAACAAAATGGCCCTGGCCAGTGTGCTCAGTGGTTAGAGCATTGACCGGCACACCAAAGACTTACGTATTCAATTCCCCTCCAAGGGCACAAACTTGGGTTGCAGGTTCAACCCCCAGCCCTGGTCAAGATGTGTACAGAAGCAACCAGCTGCTGTCTCTCTCCCATCAATGTTTCTCTCTCTCAAATCAATAAAAAAAATTTTTTAAACAGACACACACACAAAAAAACAAAGAAACAAAATGTAGCTACCTAATTTATGTAATACCTAACATAATTAAAAGCAATTCTAATTCCTAGTTTTACCTCTTGGAAAATACTAAAGGAGATCCAATTTGTAACCCACTTCAAGATCTTTTCCCCCTCATTCCTATTGATTCCAGTTTTGCCCACCCCTTAACTCACGTCGCTCTCACTTTCAACTTCCCCCCCAAGCCGTTTCCCCGCCTTCCTAGGCCTTCCTTTCTCCTCCCCCTTTCTGTCCCCTGCTCCTCTCCTTCCTCTCAAGACAGCATCTTCATCCAAGTACCCACCTGTGATCCTATTGCTCAGCCTCTAGAGATCACGCCAGTCTACATAGTTAATTGGTTGGTTAGGCAGGCGAACAGAGAAAACGTGTCTCCTCACACATTAATATTTTCTGTCCCTGTTTCATACTTATCAACTCTCTTCAGAAAGTCTCAAGATATTTAAGTTACTCAGCATTACAGTGTATCTCTGCTAGTAGGTATCTGTCAATCAAATTTGACAAAAGGCTCAGGCTAAGCAATTTTCTCAATTAAATTGAAGATAATTAGGAATTTGGCTTAGGGCTCTGTCCTCCCAAATTAAAACATTTTCCCAATGAACACCAAGGCTCTCTAAGGCTTTACATGTACAAACACACCTGTCTTGTCTTCAAAACTGCTTTCACTGGCATTATAAAGATTCTCCACTTTAACGAAATGAAGGATCGTGATTAAAACAAAGAAAATTAAATCTATGATCATAAATTTTGTTCAGTCACTGGGTGAAAATGCACCAGTTTTTTCACAAGACAATATTCATTTCTGATCATGATGAATTCTTAAAGAATCACTTCCAATTACACTGCCTGATAAGTAAGCAAAAATATAAAAATGCTTATCTCCATATCTACTTAGGGATAAGATACAAGCTGATTTTGTGCAAAACATAGGGCCACTTGGTATTCCCTTGCTAGAATATAAAGGTCACAACTTAAAATAATCTACATAATTTTTCAGATAAGATAAAAGTGAAGTCTGTGACAAGGAAATGATATAGGTTACTTCTAATGAATGAGTCCACATACTTAATTCATGTGACCTGTACTGGGAATATCACACTTAAAATCACACTTTATCAAATGTGGAAAACCCAAAGGGCAATAAATACCAGGGGAAGTTTCACCATCTTATGAAGACCACTATAGTGCTACATCTGCCCAGGATAAAAGACCCTAAAGTCCAATATGATTTTACTACATCTGGAAAAGATGTATGAGAGTAGAAGCATAGAGCTAATAATTCAAGCTAGTTTCCAAGGTATAAAGATATACAAATTTTGAGTTTTAAATAAAAAGCCATACCTCAAGAAGCTCCCCATGATAAAGCATTTTCCATTTTATGGTGCTTATTTATTTATTTATTTTTAAATATGTCTGTATTGATTTCAGAGAAAGGAAGAGAGAGGGAGAGAGAGAGATAGAAACATCAATGATGAGAGAGTCATTGATCACTGCCTCCTGCACGCCCCCAACTGGGGATCGAGCCCGCAACCCAGGCATGTGCCTGACTGGGAACAGAACCACGATC